>NC_079481.1:0-367805 GCF_026230105.1 Diorhabda sublineata
TAACCTAACCTAACCTAACCTAACCTAACCTAACCTAACCTAACCTAACCTAACCTAACCTAACCTAACCTAACCTAACCTAACCTAACCTAACCTAACCTAACCTAACCTAACCTAACCTAACCTAACCTAACCTAACCTAACCTAACCTAACCTAACCTAACCTAACCTAACCTAACCTAACCTAACCTAACCTAACCTAACCTAACCTAACCTAACCTAACCTAACCTAACCTAACCTAACCTAACCTAACCTAACCTAACCTAACCTAACCTAACCTAACCTAACCTAACCTAACCTAACCTAACCTAACCTAACCTAACCTAACCTAACCTAACCTAACCTAACCTAACCTAACCTAACCTAACCTAACCTAACCTAACCTAACCTAACCTAACCTAACCTAACCTAACCTAACCTAACCTAACCTAACCTAACCTAACCTAACCTAACCTAACCTAACCTAACCTAACCTAACCTAACCTAACCTAACCTAACCTAACCTAACCTAACCTAACCTAACCTAACCTAACCTAACCTAACCTAACCTAACCTAACCTAACCTAACCTAACCTAACCTAACCTAACCTAACCTAACCTAACCTAACCTAACCTAACCTAACCTAACCTAACCTAACCTAACCTAACCTAACCTAACCTAACCTAACCTAACCTAACCTAACCTAACCTAACCTAACCTAACCTAACCTAAACGAAAAAGGAAGGAAAAGAGGGAAAAAGGAAAAGAGGGAAAAAGGAAAAGAGGGAAAAAAGGAAAAGAGGGAAAAAGGAAAAGAGGGAAAAAGGAAAAGAGGGAAAAAGGAAAAGAGGGAAAAAGGAAAAGAGGGAAAAAGGAAAAGAGGGAAAAAGGAAAAGAGGGAAAAAGGAAAAGAGGGAAAAAGGAAAAGAGGGAAAAAGGAAAAGAGGGAAAAAGGAAAAGAGGGAAAAAGGAAAAGAGGGAAAAAGGAAAAGAGGGGAAAAGGAAAAGAGGGAAAAAGTAAAAGAGGGAAAAAGGAAAAGAGGGAAAAAGGAAAAGAGGGAAAAAGGAAAAAAAAAAGAGGGAAAAAGGAAAAAAAAAAGAGGGAAAAAAGGAAAAAAGAGGAAAAAAAGAGGGAAAAAAAGAGGGAAAAGGGAAAAAGAGGGGAAAAGGAGGGAAAAAGGAAAAAAGAGGGAGAAAAGGAAAGGAGGGAAAAAAGGAAAGGAGGGAAAAAAAAAGGAAAGGAGGGAAAAAAGGAAAGGAGGGAAAAAAGGAAAGGAGGGAAAAAAGGAAAGGAGGGAAAAAAGGAAAGGAGGGAAAAAAGGAAAGGAGGGAAAAAAGGAAAGGAGGGAAATAGGAAAGGGGGGAAGGAAAGGGGGAAGGAAAGGGGGAAGGAAAGGGGGGGAAAGGGAAAATTAAAAAATTTGCCATGTTTTTTTTTGTTAAGTTTTAAATTAGAATCTAAAAACTGCTAAAGAAAATTAAAAAGGGAGAGAAAATTTTCATTAAAAAAGAAAAAAACGGCGAGGTTAGGTTAGGTTTTAAATTCTAAGACTCGAGAATTTAAAAAATACTGAAAAAAAAAATAAAATAAAAAAAAAAAATTTCTGCTTAAAAGGTGGGAGGGAAAAAATTCATTTTTATTTTCATTGAAAGAATGCTAACCTAACACTAAAATAAAAAATCTAAAACTCCTCTAAAACTGCTAAAGGTGGGAGAGAAAAAAAATCCAATTTCTAAGGACTAAAGAATATCTAAAAATTCTAAGGACTAAACAAAATCTAAAAATTCTAAGGACTAAACAAAATCTAAAAATTCTAAGGACTAAACAAAATCTAAGAATTCTATTTGCTAAAGAGATGCTAAAAACAACCCAAGAATAAAAACAACATGCTCAAGTCTAGAGAAAATATTCTAAACGTCAAAGAAAATCCCAAAATTCAAGAATATCAAAGAAAAATGTAAATATCAAAAAATTGTATACATGTTCATTTATAAATTAGGTTAGGTGATTTTCGATCAAAAATTTAAGAAAATAAAAATTCTCAAAAAGAAACAACTATCGTTTTTTACAAATGTTTTTGAATCTCAACTATTTAGTCAACAAAATTCAACTTTCTATATAAATAAAATAAATTTTGTCAAATGATTCAATTTTCAAAATAAACCGGAATTATATCGAATCAATTATGAAAATAAAAGCAACACAAGACACAAAAAGCACGACACCACACTGATTTCATTCAGACTTCATCCAACTCGCATTCTATTTACTAAAACTAATATTTTGTATCAATCAAATATGTTATATTAAATAACTAAAATAGATGGAATTATTAAGAGTTTCAATAGAGACGCAACCTCGTGTACCATTTTATTTATTTTCTACAACCAAATTCCTGAAAAGTGTCAACTTCTCTCAAATACTAAATAAATATTTTTCAGAGTTTCCATTTTTTTCTGTGTGAAAAACCAAATAATAAAACCTAAACAAATATTTGACAAATTGGGAATAAATTAAAGTCTCAACGTATTTTTTATTAAAATTTATTTCAACAGTGAGCTGTTTGTTAGCTTCGCTTCTACTCTCCCGTCCTAAAGGCTCGAAAGAGTAGCAAGTTACTGAGCCACTCCACCAACTTCAAGGTCTTACAGCTCCCAGGAGTGGACCTAACCTAAGCTTACATTTAATAAACTAACTATAAACATATTTACAAATCATTAAAGTCAATTTCCTACCTCTTACAATAAAACTAAAAAAATACATCACATAACAACATAAATATAACAACACTTCACTTCAACTCCTGCTGCCTCCTTAGCCATTACACAAACTTCCGGGACGCTAAAACAAACAAAAATTAATACAACTCTTCAAATAAAGCTAATAAAATTTATTCCATTTCCTAATTAATCTTTTGTACATAAAATTGTTCAAGTAAACACTTACCTTCAAATTAAACACAACACTTTAGTAACTTTACGTTAAAAATTAATAGTTAGTAGTTGGTTTTCGCACAGAATGGTGAAGAATTAAATGGAAAGATAAAATCAAAAACATTAAAACACTCAACTCTCAATAGTTACAATTTGTTGCAACAAGTTCTTACCTTAAAGTTGACGAAATAGATTTGATATTTACATTTTTCTTTGATATTCTTGAATTTTGATATTTTCTTTGACTTGAGCATGTTGTTTTTAGTCTTGGATTGTTATTAGCATCTCTTTAGCAAATAGAATTCTTAGATTCTCTTAGCAAATAGAATTTTTAGATTTTGTTTAGTCTTTAGAATTTTTAGATATTCTTCAGTCCTTAGAATTTAGATTCTCTTTAGCAAATAGAAAAATTGGAACACAAATAAAGTAAAACGAGAAACAATGAGAGAGAACATTCTCAGTTGACTGAATGAGAAATGGAATCACTCCTAGAAGACACAAAAAACGAATCGAGACAGGAAAGTTTGAATTAATTAATGTGAATAGGAAAATTATTCAGCTGAATGTTTGATCGAGAGGAAAGATGTAGTGCAGGTGATGGATGAAAAGCAGGTATAATCGGTGAAACCCCAGGTACTAAGCCTCACAAAACTATCTCATCAATCGAGTTTGCTTTTGTTACGTCAATCCTACACGAATCACCAATCCTTTATCCCGATAAAAACAATCAACGTGAATATAATGGAGAAAATTTTGGTATTTTCGTACTGGAAAAGAATGTCAAAGATAATTTGAGGAGACCCACCAACAATTGGTTTCAATATCATAGAAGAAATCTTGTGTTTTCCGCACGAGGAAAGCAGAGAAAAACAACCCTTAATTAAATCGTAGGTGAATAAGAAAATGAACCACCCCTAGGGGACACAAATGACGAATCAAAACGAGAAACAATGAGAGAGAACAACACCCTTAGTTGACTACGTAGATGAATGAGAAATGGAATCACCCATAGAGGATACAAAAGAGGAGTCGAAAAAAGAAAGTCTGAATTAATTGAAGGGAAAAAAGAAAAATTATTCAGCTGAATGTTTGATCGAGAGGAAATGTAGTGCAGGTGATGGATGAAAAGCAGGTATAATCGGTGAAACCCCAAGTATTAAGCCTCACAAAACTATCTCATCAATCGAGTTCTTTTGATTAGACTAAAAAATGAGTCGTGGGGCGCGTGAAATTTCTATCAACAGTCCCTTCCGCTCATATATATTAACTGCTATTTTTTAATCTACGCCGAATTTCATTTTTAGTCTTTTCAAAAGGCTCTAAGATCGATGAGAGAGAAGTGTACAACATAATACCTAGGACCAATTACCCATATTGCTTTTGTTACATCAATCCTACACGAATCACCAATCCGTATTCCCGATAAAAACAATCAACGTGAATATAATGGAGAAAATTTTGGGATTTTCGTACTGGAAAATAATGTCAAAGATGATTTGAGGAGACACACCAACAATTGGTTTCAATATAATAGAAGATCTTGTGTTATCCGCACGAGGAAAGCAGAGAGAAAAACAACCCTTAATTAACTACGTAGGTGAATAAGAAATTGAACCACTCCTAGGGGTCACAAAAGACAAATCAAAACGAAAAACAATGAGAGAGACCAAAAGCCTTAGTTGACTGCCTAGAATAATGAGGAATGGAATCACTCCTAGTGGACACAAAAGAGGGATCGAAACAGGAATGTTTGAATTAATTGATGTGAAAAGAAAAATTATTCAGCTGAATGTTTGATCGAGAGGAAAGATGTAGTGCAGGTGATGGATGAAAAGCAGGTATAATCGGTAAAACCCCAGGTACTAAGCCTCACAAAACTATCTCATCAATCGAGTTCTTTTGATCACACTAAAAAATGAGTCGTGGGGCGCGTGAAATTTCTATCAATAATCCCTTTCGCTCATATATATTAACTGCTATTTTTTATTTTACGCCGAATCTCATTTTTAGTCTTTTCAAAATCCTTGATTGATGGAAAGAAGTGTAAAACATAATACCTAGGACCAATTACCCATATTGCTTTTGTTACATCAATCCTACACGAATCACCAATCCGTATTCCCGATAAAAACAATCAACGTAAATATAAAAGAGAAAATCTTATGTTTTCTGCACGAGAAAAGCAGGAAGAACAACAACCCTAAATTGACTACGAGGATGAATGAGAAATTTAATCACCCATAGAGGATACAAAAGAGGAGTCGAAAAAAGAAAGTTTGAATTAATTGAAGGGAAAAAAGAAAAATTATTCAGCTGAATGTTTGATCGAGAGGAAAGATGTAGTGCAGGTGATGGATGAAAAGCAGGTATAATCGGTGAAACCCCAAGTATTAAGCCTCACAAAACTATCTTATCAATCGAGCTCTTTTGATCAGACTAAAAAATGAGTCGTGGGGCGCGTGAAATTTCTATCAACAATCCCTTCCGCTCATATATATTAACTGCTTTTTTTTTATTTACGCCGCATTTCATTTTTAGTCTTTTCAAAATCCTTGATTGATGGAAAGAAGTGTAAAACATAATACCTAGGACCAATTACCCATATTGCTTTTGTTACGTCAATCCTACACGAATCACCAATCCGTATTCCCGATAAAAACAATCAACGTGAATATAATGGAGAAAATTTTGGGATTTACGTACTGGGAACGAATGTCAAAGATGATTTGAGGTGACCCACCAACACAATTGGTTTCAATATAATAGAGAAAATCTTGTGTTTTCCGCACGAGAAAAGCAGAGAGAAAAACACCCTTAATTAACTGCATAGGTGAATAAGAAATTGAACCACTCCTTAAGGACACAAATGACGAATCAAAACGAGAAACAATGAGAGAGAGCAAACAAAACCCTTAGTTGACTGCGTAGATTAATGAGAAATGGAATCACACCTAGAGGACACAAAAAACGAATCGAGACAGGAAAGTTTGAATTAATTAATGTGAATAGAAAAATTATTCAGCTGATTGTTTGATCGAGAGGAAAGATGTAGTGCAGGTGATGGATGAAAAGCAGGTATTATCGGTGAAACCCCAGGTACTAAGCCTCATAAAACTATCTCATCAATCGAATTCTTTTGATCAGACTAAAAAATGAGTCGTGGGGCGCGTGAAATTTCTATCAACAATCCCTTCCGCTCATATATATTAACTGCTATTTTTTTTATTTTACGCCGAATTTCATTTTTAGTCTTTTCAAAAAGCTCTAAGATCGATGAAAGAGAGGTGTTAAACATAATACCTAGGACCAATTACCCATATTGCTTTTGTTACATCAATCCTACACGAATCACCAATCCTTTATCCCGATGGAAACGTTCAACGTGAATATAGAAGATGTTTTGAGTTCACTCCTCGGGGACACAAAAGACGAATCAAAACGAGAAACAATGAGAGAGAACAACAACCCTAAATTGACTTCGAAGATGAATGAGAAATGGAATCGCTCCTAAAGGACACAGAAGGCCTATCGCAACAGGAAAGTTTGAATTAATTAATGTGAATAGAAAAATTATTCAGCTGAATGTTTGATCGAGAGGAAAGATGTAGTGCAGGTGATGGATGAAAAGCAGGTATAATCGGTGAAACCCCAGGTACTAAGCCCCACAAAACTATCTTATCAATCGAGCTCTTTTGATCAGACTAAAAAATGAGTCGTGGGGCGCGTGAAATTTCTATCAACAATCCCTTCCGCTCATATATATTAACTGCTTTTTTTTAATTTACGCCGCATTTCATTTTTAGTCTTTTCAAAATCCTTGATTGATGGAAAGAAGTGTAAAACATAATACCTAGGACCAATTACCCATATTGCTTTTGTTACATCAATCCTACACGAAGCACCAATCCTTATTCTCGATGGAAACGTTCAACGGAATATAGAAGTTTTTTTGGGTTTATAGCCCAGGAAATGAAACTGAAAAGGTAAAGGACAATTTATGTAAATGTGAATGATGATTTGAGACCTAACCAATTAGTTTTGATTTTATAAAATAGAGAAATTTTGGGGTATATGATTTATTGTGAAAGAACAACCCTATATCGACTACGTAGATTACCGAGAATATTGGGACGATGGCAAGGATAAGATAACGAGAGCCTAAAGCAAGTCCAACGATTCTAATTTCAGAAGGAAATAAAATTACCTACTTCACGGGGGGATACAAAATTTGAATTAAACCAGGAAATTTTCAATTGATAAAAGTGAAAAGGAAAGAAAAACCCATTCTTCAGTTCAGTCAAAAGTTTTATAGGGACATTTTTTGTCTTCAATAAACTACTTTTATTTATCTTCCAAATAAAATCAAAATAAGGAGTATTTTGAGGTTAAACATTTCAATTTGTACATGATAATTGAGAATTGTTTAAAATTGATTAAATTTTGAAATCCAGAACATGAAGAAATAAATTAAGATGTGCCCCATTCTTCCGGAAATGGAATAATTGATCTAAATTTAAGAGAGTTAATGCTTAGATCCCAAGTACCTACCGGTTATCATAACATTCATCATCAATCTGGGGTATTGATTAGACTAAAATATGTATTTGCTAAAATGAAAAATGAAATCTGTATATTATATTAATGGCAGTTAATATATATGAGCGATAGAGTATTGATATTAATTTTACGCACCCCACGATTTTAGTCTAATCGATACCTCAAACTGATGACGAATATCATGATGATTTGTAGGCACATGGAAATTCGAGCAAGATAAATATTTTTGAAGAGTGAAATGTGAAATGATCAAAATGAGTTCGCTAAAACGTTCATAGATATTTTTCATTTGTTGTTAAATAGAGATTGAACTGAAGAAAATTTCAAGTGATGTAAAATAGAGAACGGCAATAAAATATCATGACCAATTTCGAAGATATAATTAAATTATGAAATGAAAATGTAAGTAGTTCTTGAACCCCAGTAGTATCAAGATTATTTTGAAAACAAATATATATAAGTAGAAACAATACGTATGTCCCATGAAAATGTTCAATATGATGAAATAAGCGGATATTTTGAGTTTTACGTTTACGAGATAAATTAGACTGAACTGAAGAACTCTGGAATCGAGAATTTCGGAAAGATTCGAAGCCCTAAATGAATTCGATTAGTTTAAAAATAATACATTTCGAGTATTTCGCAGCACAGAAAACAAGAAACAAAAAACGGGACTATGTGTATGACCAACAATTTTGGAAAATTGGCAAAACAATAGAATTATTTACTCCCACTTTGGAAACCGGACGCATCGGCACAGCGACGAAATTGGAAACCATTAATCCAATTCACGTTGCCTCGATCCGATGCTGTGGTATTTCACCGGGCGATGCGAGTGGGTCACATCTACCACATCAATGGAGGATGAAAAGAAAATAATGGGACTTAAAAACACTCCGTAGAAAATCGGAAATTTCGAAATATGAAAATTTATATGATATCCTGAAAACATGAATGAATAATATAGAGAATTTTTAGTTTGCAGCACAGAAAAAAAAATGGTTATTCACGGTTTGAGTTCGTAAATCTGTTTTTATGAAATTATTTATTATATGTGATATTTTTGTGTTTAACTAGAAAATCCTTTCTCTTCAGTTTTATATAATACACAACAGGGAATGAATGTTTTTTGACATTAAATCCCTCGATTTATCGGTATATAATAATCTCTGAAATGATGGAACAAATAAAAAGAAATACTGAGAATCATAAATCTACTCTACTCTACTTATTTCTACTCTATTCTATTCTACTAACATAAAACAACCAAAGTGGCAGTCGTTTTCCCCTAACTAGTCTCACCTATCCTGTACGGAGTATATACGAAAGTGTAGACCACATTTCGGTACGGAGTGTATGCGAAGGACAAGAAATTAAAATAATACAGGGTGTAGCTAGAAATTAGATACCAATGATTAATGTAGATGAATGAGGAATTAAACCACTCCTTGGGGACACAAATGACGAATCAAAACGAGAAACAATGAGAGAGAACAACACCCTTAGTTGACTGCCTAGATTAATGAGAAATGGAATCACTCCTAGAGGACACAAAACAGAGATCGAAACAGGAATGTTTGAATTAATTGAAGGGAAAAAAGAAAAATATTCGGCTGAATGTTTAATCGAGAGGAAAGATGTAGTGCAGGTGATGGATGAAAAGCAGGTATAATCGGTGAAACCCCAGGTACTAAGCCTCACCAAACTATCTCATCAATCGAGTTCTTTCGATCAGACTAAAAAATGAGTCTTGAGGCGCGTGAAATTTCTATCAACAATCCTTTCCGCTCATATATATTAACTGCTACTTTTAATTTTACACCGATTTCCATTTTTAGTCTTTTCAAAAGGCTCGATGAGAGAGAAGTGTAAAACATAATACCAAGGACCAATTATCCATATTGCTTTTGTTACATCAATCCTACACGAATCACCAATCCGTATTCCCGATAAAAACAATCAACGTGAATATAATGGAGAAAATTTTGGGATTTACGTACTGGAAACGAATGTCAAAGGTGATTTGAGGTGACCCACCAACACAATTGGTTTCAATATAATAGAGGAAATCTTGTGTTTTCCGCACGAGAAAAAAAGAGAGAAAAACAAACCTTAATTAACTACGTAAGTGAATAAGAAATTGAACCACTCCTAGACGACACAAATGACGAATCAAAGCGAGAAACAAACAACACCCTTAGTTGACTGCGTAGATGAATGAGAATGGAATCACTCCTAGACGACACAAAAGAGGGATCGAAACAGGAATGTTTGAATTAATTGAAGGGAAAAAAGAAAAATTATTCAGCTGAATGTTTGGTCGAGAGGAAAGATGCAGTGCAGGTGATGGATGAAAAGCAGGTATAATCGGTGAAACCCCAGGTACTAAGCCTCACAAAACTATCTCATCAATCGAGTTCTTTTGATCAGACTAAAAAATGAATCGTGGGGCGCGTGAAATTTCTATCAACAATCCCTTCCGCTCATATATATTAACTGCTATTTTTTTTATTTTACGCCGCATTTCATTTTTAGTCTTTTCAAAAGGCTCTAAGATCGATGAAAGAGAAGTGTTAAACATAATACCTAGGACCAATTACCCATATTGCTTTTGTTACATCAATCCTACACGAATCACCAATCCTTTATCCCGATGGAAACGTGAATATAGAAGATGTTTTGAGTTCACTTCTCGGGGACACAAAAGACGAATCAAAACGAGAAACAATGAGAGAGAACAACAACCCTAAATTGACTTCGAAGATGAATGAGAAATTTAATCGCTCCTAAAGGACACAGAAGGCCTATCGCAACAGGAAAGTTTGAATTAATTGAAGTAAAAAGAAAAATATTCAGCTGAATGCTTAATCGAGAGGAAAGATGTAGTGCAGGTGATGGATGAAAAGCAGGTATAATCGGTGAAACCCCAGGTATTAAGCCTCACAAAACTATCTCATCAATCGAGTTCTTTTGATCAGACTAAAAAATGAGTCGTGGGGCGCGTGAAATTTCTATCAACAATCCCTTCCGCTCATATATATTAACTGCTATTTTTTAATTTACGCCAAATCTCATTTTTAGTCGTTTCAAAAGGCTCTAAGATCGATGAGAGAGAAGTGTGAAACATAATACCTAGGACCAATTATCCATATTGCTTTTGTTACATCAATCCTACACGAATCACCAATCCGTATTCCCAATAAAAACAATCAACGTGAATATAATGGAGAAAATTTTGGGATTTTCGTACTGGAAACGAATGTCAAAGATGATTTGAGGTGACCCGCCAACAATTGGTTTCAATATAATAGAGGAAATCTTGTGTTTTCCGCACGAGAAAAGCAGAGAGAAAACAACCCTTAATTAACTGCATAGGTGAATAAGAAATTGAACCACTCCTAGGGGACACAAATGACGAATCAAAACCAGAAACAATGAGAGAGAACAACACCCTTAGTTGACTGCGTAGATTAATGAGAAATGGAATCACACCTAGAGGACACAAAAAACGAATCGAGACAGGAAAGTTTGAATTAATTAATGTGAATAGAAAAATTATTCAGCTGATTGTTTGATCGAGAGGAAAGATGTAGTGCAGGTGATGGATGAAAAGCAGGTATAATCGGTGAAACCCCAGGTACTAAGCCTCAAAACTATCTCATCAATCGAGTTCTTTTGATCAGACTAAAAAATGAATCGTGGGGCGCGTGAAATTTCTATCAACAATCCCTTCCGCTCATATATATTAACTGCTATTTTTTATTTTACGCCGAATTTCATTTTTAGTCTTTTCAAAAGCCTTGATTGATGGAAAGAAGTGTGAAGAATAGTACCTAGGACCAATTACCCATATTGCTTTTGTTACATCAATCCTACACGAATCACCAATCCGTATTCCCGATAAAAACAATCAACGTGAATATAATGGAGAAAACTTTGGTATTTACGTATTGGAAACTAATGTCAAAGATGATTTGAGGAGACCCACCAACACAATTGGTTTCAATAAAGAAAAACTTGTATTTTGTGTATGAGAAAAGGAGGTAGAACTACAACCCTTAGTTGACTGCGTAGGTGAATAAGAAATTGAACCACTCCTTAAGAACACAAATGACGAATCAAAACGAGAAACAATGAGAGAGAACAACACCCTTAGTTGACTGCGTAGATTAATGAGAAATGGAATCACACCCAGAGGACACAAAAAACGAATCGAGACAGGAAAGTTTGAATTAATTAATGTGAATAGAAAAATTATTCAGCTGATTGTTTGATCGAGAGGAAAGATGTAGTGCAGGTGATGGATGAAAAGCAGGTATAATCGGTGAAACCCCAGGTACTAAGCCTCACAAAACTATCTCATCAATCGAGTTCTTTTGATCAGACTAAAAAATGAATCGTGGGGCGCGTGAAATTTCTATCAACAATCCCTTCCGCTCATATGTACTAACTGCTATTTTTTTATTTTACGCCGAATTTCATTTTTAGTCTTTTCAAAAGCCTTGATTGATGGAAAGAAGTGTGAAGAATAGTACCTAGGACCAATTGCCCATATTGCTTTTGTTACATCAATTCTACACGAATCACCAATCCGTATTCCCGATAAAAACAATCAACGTGAATATAATTGAGAAAATTTTGGGATTTACGTACTGGGAACGAATGTCAAAGATGATTTGAGGTGACCCACGAACACAATTGGTTTCAATATAATACAGGAAATCTTGTGTTTTCCGCACGAGAAAAGCAGAGAGGAAAACAACCCTTAATTAACTACATAGGTGAATAAGAAATTGAACCACTCCTTAAGGACACAAATGACGAATCAAAACGAGAAACAATGAGAGAGAGCAAACAAAACCCTTAGTTGACTGCGTAGATTAATGAGAAATGGAATCACACCTAGAGGACACAAAAAACGAATCGAGACAGGAAAGTTTGAATTAATTGATGTGAATAGAAAAATTATTCAGCTGATTGTTTGATCGAGAGGAAAGATGTAGTGCAGGTGATGGATGAAAAGCAGGTATAATCGGTGAAACCCCAGGTACTAAGCCTCACAAAACTATCTCATCAATCGAATTCTTTTGATCAGACTAAAAAATGAATCGTGGGGCGCGTGAAATTTCTATCAACAATCCCTTCCGCTCATATATATTAACTGCTATTTTTTTTATTTTACGCCGAATTTCATTTTTAGTCTTTTCAAAAGGCTCTAAGATCGATGAAAGAGAAGTGTTAAACATAATACCTAGGACCAATTACCCATATTGCTTTTGTTACATCAATCCTACACGAATCACCAATCTTTTATCCCGATGGAAACGTTCAACGTGAATATAGAAGATGTTTTGAGTTCACTCCTGGGGGACACAAAAGTCGAATCAAAACAAGAAACAATGAGAGAGAACAACAACCCTAAATTGACTTCGAAGATGAATGAGATATTTAATCGCTCCTAAAGGACACAGAAGGCCTATCGCAACAGGAAAGTTTGAATTCATTGAAGTGAAAAGAAAAATTATTCAGCTGAATGTTTAATCGAGAGGAAAGATGTAGTGCAGGTGATGGATGAAAAGCAGGTATAATCGGTGAAACCCCAGGTACTAAGCCTCACAAAACTATCTCATCAATCGAGTTCTTTTGATCAGACTAAAAAATGAGTCGTGGGGCGCGTGAAATTTCTATCAACAATCTCTTCCGCTCATATATATTAACTGCTATTTTTTATTTTACGCCGAATCTCATTTTTAGTCTTTTCAAAATCATTGATTGATGGAAAGAAATGTAAAACATAATACCTAGGACCAATTACCCATATTGCTTTTGTTACATCAATCCTACACGAATCAGCAATCCGTATTCCCGATAAAAACAATCAACGTGAATATAATGGAGTAAATTTTGGGATTTACGTACTGGGAACGAATGTCAAAGATGATTTGAGGTGACCCACGAACACAATTGGTTTCAATATAATACAGGAAATCTTGTGTTTTCCGCACGAGAAAAGCAGAGAGAAAAACAACCCTTAATTAACTACATAGGTGAATAAGAAATTGAACCACTCCTTAAGAAGACAAATGACGAATCAAAACGAGAAACAATGAGAGAGAACAACACCCTTAGTTGACTGCGTAGATTAATGAAAAATGGAATCACACCTAGAGGACACAAAAAACGAATCGAGACAGGAAAGTTTGAATTAATTAATGTGAATTGAAAAATTATTCAGCTGATTGTTTGATCGAGAGGAAAGATGTAGTGCAGGTGATGGATGAAAAGCAGGTATAATCGGTGAAACCCCAGGTACTAAGCCTCACAAAACTATCTCATCAATCGAATTCTTTTGATCAGACTAAAAAATGAATCGTGGGGCGCGTGAAATTTCTATCAACAATCCCTTCCGCTCATATATATTAACTGCTATTTTTTTTATTTTACGCCGAATTTCATTTTTAGTCTTTTCAAAAGGCTCTAAAATCGATGAAAGAGAAGTGTTAAACATAATACCTAGGACCAATTACCCATATTGCTTTTGTTACATCAATCCTACACGAATCACCAATCCTTTATCCCGATGGAAACGTTCAACGTGAATATAGAAGATGTTTTGAGTTCACTACTCGGGGACACAAAAGACGAATCAAAACGAGAAACAATGAGAGAGAACAACAACCCTAAATTGACTTCGAAGATGAATGAGAAATTTAATCGCTCCTAAAGGACACAGAAGGCCTATCGCAACAGGAAAGTTTGAATTAATTAATGTGAATAGAAAAATTATTCAACTGAATGTTTGATCGAGAGGAAAGATGTAGTGCAGGTGATGGATGAAAAGCAGGTATAATCGGTGAAAACCCAGGTACTAAGCCTCACAAAACTATCTCATCAATCGAGTTCTTTTGATCAGACTAAAAAATGAATCGTGGGGCGCGTGAAATTTCTATCAACAATCCCTTCCGCTCATATATATTAACTGCTATTTTTTTATTTTACGCCGAATTTCATTTTTAGTCTTTTCAAAAGCCTTGATTGATGGAAAGAAGTGTGAAGAATAGTACCTAGGATCAATTACCCATATTGCTTTTGTTACATCAATCCTACACGAATCACCAATCCGTATTCCCGATAAAAACAATCAACGTGAATATAATGGAGAAAATTATGGGATTTTCGTACTGCAACAGAATGTCAAAGATGATTTGAGGAGACCCACCAACAATTGGTTTCAATATAATAGAAGAAATCTTGTGTTTTCCGCACGAGAAAAGCAGAGAGGAAAACAACCCTTAATTACCTACGTAGGTGCATAAGAAAATGAACCACTCCTAGGAGACACAAAAGCAAATCAAAACGAGAAAAAATGACAGAGAGAACAACACCCTTAGATGACTGCGTCGATGAATGAGAAATGGAATCACTCTTAGAGGACATAAAAAACGAATCGAGACAGGAAAGTTTGAATGAATTGAAGTGAAAAGAAAAATTATTCGGCTGAATGTTTGATCGAGAGGAAAAATGTAGTGCAGGTGATGGATGAAAAGTAGGTATAATCGGTGAAACCCCAGGTACTAAGCCTCACAAAACTATCTCATCAATCGAGTTCTTTTGATCAGACTAAAAAATGAGTCGTGGGGCGCGTGAAATTTCTATCAACAATCCCTTCCGCTCATATATATTAACTGCTATTTTTTATTTTTCGCCGAATCTCATTTTTAGTCTTTTCAAAATCATTGATTGATGGAAAGAAGTGTAAAACATAATACCTTGGACCAATTACCCATATTGCTTTTGTTACATCAATCCTACACGAATCACCAATCCGTATTCCCGATAAAAACAATCAACGTGAATATAATGGAGAAAATTTTGGGATTTACGTACTGGGAACGAATGTCAAAGATGATTTGAGGTGACCCACCAACACAATTGGTTTCAATATAATACAGGAAATCTTGTGTTTTCCGCACGAGAAAAGCAGAGAGAAAAACAACCCTTAATTAACTACATAGGTGAATAAGAAATTGAACCACTCCTTAAGAACACAAATGACGAATCAAAACGAGAAACAATGAGAGAGAACAACACCCTTAGTTGACTGCGTAGATTAATGAGAAATGGAATCGCTCCTAAAGGACACAGAAGGCCTATCGCAACAGGAAAGTTTGAATTAATTAATGTGAATAGAAAAATTATTTAGCTGAATGTTTGATCGAGAGGAAAGATGTAGTGCAGGTGATGGATGAAAAGCAGGTATAATCGGTGAAACCCCAGGTACTAAACCTCACAAAACTATCTCATCAATCGAGTTCTTTTGATCAGACTAAAAAATGAGTAGTGGGGAGCGTGAAATTTCTATCAACAATCTCTTCCGCTCATATATATTAACTGCTATTTTTTATTTTACGCCGAATCTCATTTTTAGTCTTTTCAAAATTCTTGATTGATGGAAAGAAGTGTAAAACATAATACCTAGGACCAATTACCCACATTGCTTTTGTTACATCAATCCTACACGAATCACCAACCCGTATTCCCGATAAAAACAATCAACGTGAATATAATGGAGAAAATTTTGGGATTTACGTACTGGAAACGAATGTCAAAGATGATTTGAGGTGACCCACTAACACAATTGGTTTCAATATAATAGAGGAAATCTTGTGTTTTCCGCACGAGAAAAAGAGAGAACAAACCTTAATTAACTACGTAAGTAAATAAGAAATTGAACCACTCCTAGGGACACAAATGACGAATCAAAGCGAGAAACAAACAACACCCTTAGTTGACTGCCTAGATTAATGAGAAATGGAATCACTCCTAGACGACACAAAAGAGGGATCGAAACAGGAATGGTTGAATTAATTGAAGGGGAAATAGGAAAATTATTCAGCTGAATGTTTGATCGAGAGGAAAAATGTAGTGCAGGTGATGGATGAAAAGCAGGTATAATCGGTGAAACCCCAGGTACTAAGCCTCACAAAACTATCTCATCAATCGAGTTCTTTTGATCAGACTAAAAAATGAGTCGTGGGGCGCGTGAAATTTCTATCAACAATCCCTTCCGCTCATATATATTAACTGCTATTTTTTAATTTACTCCAAATCTCATTTTTAGTCGTTTCAAAAGGCTCTAAGATCGATGAGAGTGTAAAACATAATACCTAGGACCAATTATCCATATTGCTTTTGTTACATCAATTCTACACGAATCACCAATCCGTATTCCCAATAAAAACAATCAACGTGAATATAATGGAGAAAATTTTGGGATTTTCGTACTGGAAACGAATGTTAAAGATGATTTGAGGTGACCCGCCAACAATTGGTTTCAATATAATGAAGAAAAACTTGTATTTTGCGTATGAGAAAAGGAGGGAGAACTACAACCCTTAGTTGACTGTGTAGATTAATGAGAAATGAAATCACTCATAGAGGACACAAAAGAGGAGTCGAAAAAAAAAGTTTAGAATGTGAGACTTATCAGTAGTTTGATTCCTTATTTTTGACAATTCAATTACTGTACATATACAAATAATAAAGTTGAAGCAGGAAATTTCAAATAAATAAAAGTTGAAAGATAAACAAATCCGTTTGATCAGACTAAAAATTTGTCTTTTGGCGCGTTATAATTTCATCATTCTGACCGCTCATAATATGAGTAAGTCAGTTTTCATTTTATCGTAAGCCTAAGTGGTGAAAAAAATATTGAAGAGTAGTACAAAGGACTAACTACCCATACATATTGCTTGTCTTTATTGACTATACATTAAAAAATTACCTTGTAGTTTTCCAATAATTTCAAGTGATATGACGACGCATTTCTATTGAGAAGAAAAATCATTTTATTGAGTAATTAGTTCTGTAGATTTTACCCACCAATTTTGAAAATTTGATTACATACAATATATAATAAAATTCCAAGTCATTATTCTTAAACCCTAGTACTTAGTATTTAAATTATTTTGTATACATGTTTATTGAAATTACTACAATCATCAATCATCCATATATTTCAAAGAATTGCTGTGATAATAATAATCAAGTATATTTTACCCTCAAATTAATAATTGAATATTTTTATATGGTATTTGTAGTAGACTATTCACTGAAATTTAAATAATTACGTATTTGCTAGCTTTTCAGTTGCTAGTAATTTCATGAAGAAAAATTTCATGTTGTAATGAATTTGTTAATGACATTTTTAGTCATAAAATGCCGAATCCATTGATATTGTCTGAAATGTCGTTATTCAAATCGAGAGGTCCATATGAATTTTCAAAATATAATAACTGAAAATTAAGTGAAATTCCGTGGATATTGTTATCTAGTGCATAAAAAAATAACTTGAAATGGTTCATTTTTTTTAAAATAGAGTAATTGAACAAAGATATTCCCTAGGTCCCGAGTGGGTACCTACCTACCGGTTATCATACCACTCAACATCAATTTAGGGTATTGATTAGACCAAAATATGAATTGGTTGAAATAAATAATGAAATCTGGGTATTATATAAATGGCAGTTAATATATATGAGCGATAAAATATTGATATTAATTTCACGCACCCCACCCCAGTCTAATCGATACCCCAAATTGATGATGAGTATTGTGATAACTTAGAATAGAATATCTATCAAGATTAGTTAGATATTAGATAAGTTTTTGAAGAAAAAAATGAACATAAGGGGCTAGCTAAAACTTTGATAGAAATTATTTTATTGGTTGTTGACTTAGAGAGATGGAGATGTAGAAAAAATTTTTTTTTCGACTGTACAAAAATTTGATTAATCAAAACAGTTTTCTATTGAGAAGAAAAATAATTTTATCGAGCAAAAAGATAATAGTTTGGTAAACTCTACGTGAGTACTAATGGCATGACTAATTTAGGAAATTTGACTAGAATATGAAATCCAAAATTTTTGCAAGTCGTTCTTCTTCGCCACTACCATCCAAATTATTTTTAATACTAATACTAATGTATATCGGCTAATATTTTAATAGAATATCACGTGACTCTAGTGTTTAATTTTTAGTCTGATCGAAACGATGATTGTTATGAATGATTAAATACAATCCCCTACCTTTCGACGATATACCTCTGGTGCTTTCATGTTTTTCTTGTTGTTCCTGCTGGTGTTTTCTTGTTTTTCTCACTGTTAATGCCACTAAACTACTTGAAATATCTACTAATTACCTTCCAGCTTTTAAATTTTAGGCTTGTCATTGGATGCTATTAACATCTGTATTCAAATTATTGTCAAGAGAAAATGTGTATTACATTACATAGACGTAAATTATCAACTAAACCAACAATTAAAAGTTCAAAAATAGAGAAAATTATAAAAGAGTTAATTTTATTGAATAGAAAGTAGGATGTCGATTCAATTTTCAATTTTATAAAAAATCGTTCAAGAGATTTTGGATTAATTAATTTTTATGAAGATTGATATTTTGTTTTCATAAGAAATTATTAGAATACAATGGTTAAAACTGAAAAATGCGCACAACAGAAGATTATTGAACTTGATTAATAATATTGGAAAGCTGTCAGTAATATTTTAAAAGCCAGAAAGTAATTTAATCCTAGCTACCAATAACCATTAATCTTAAAATCTAAACTAAAAATTCGTATCATGTGTGATAATAATTCTTAAATACTGTTGATATGTATATATGATTTTATATGTGTGGATTCGCACATTTCTTTCTGATAGATGCCGCTTATAAGATTACTAATAACTAGGATTTAACTAATCTCCCAAGTTCAGCCAAATTCTGATAACACAAAGTTTTTATTTTTTATTTAATTGGTATAACTAATTGCACGTTAGCATTTTTTTTTTCAGGAGAAAGTAAAAGAAAACTACTTGTAGTCCAACGAATATATGATGGAGGAAAATAAATAATTTCTGTAAATAAAATTAGCAAAAACAAAGCGGAGGATTCTAATTGAAAAGCAAGACAAAAAGTATGTATAAAATAATGTGATAAATTCGAGAAAAAAATAAAAGTATATATGACCGTTTGATAGTTGATAGAATTTCCAAATTTCCCACGATTTAATTTGTTGCCCTTATTAATGCATTGGAATAATGATGGGTATTTTCCAAAGAAATTTTGTTGATAGAGCTAAATATTTCCAAGAATATTTTCTTAATCGTAAGTTGTGTGTATGGGTATTGTATGGTTGTATGTAAAAAGAAAACTATAAAAATTAGTTGGGAGAAAGAATTGAATTGAGCGGCTCTCTCTTTAAAAGAATCGTGTAGAAAGATAATAGTTTATTATTCGTTATCACTTATCTCATCACTCCTTATCAATCTAGGAAATTGATTAGATTAAAATAAGAAAAAGTCTTAATTATGGATTTTCAGCACAAATAATAAACGAAAATGATGTTTTTCATAGAGTTGTTGATAGATTGAAAAGGTACAATCTACAATAATTACAACTAATTATTATTAATTGAGAATAATTTGAAATATTTTATATAAATGGCAGTTAATATATACGAGCGATAGAGTATTGATATTAATTTCACGCACCCCACCCCATTTTAGTCTAATCAATACCCTAAATTGATGAGGAGTATTGTGATATAACATATAACCGATTAATATTATCCAAATTAATGGTCGCGAATAAAAGAAATTATTTATTCATTTTAAGATACACGACAAAAAAAATTATTTATATTGGCTTTTGTCTTGGAAACTATCAGATAGAGAACTGTCCTTGCTATATATGAGCATAGAGATAGATAAGAAAAGAAACCCAAAAAATTGAAACTTTTCTATATAAAAGAAAGATATAATGGACCAAATTAAATGAATATGAGACATTAATTCTTAATAGGAATTTCACGCTACCCCGACCCCGAAAATAATTGGTAGATATCTACCTATTACCTACGATTATGGTATGGTTGGAACTTGGGAGGTATTGTGATGACTGATACCTAAGATTTACCTAATCATTTTCCAACTTTTAAATTTAGTAATATATAAGTATTCGTAATTTCAAAGTTTTAACTATTGGAGCTATTTTTAACAAGACAAGTCGGTTGAGTTTTGTTTTTGATATAAAGTAGCTAGATCTAGTTATTTCTTAACGTTTTTGAGCGAATAAATATTCACTAATAATATTCATCTACATATTTAAGAAATATGCTATGCTTTCTAATAAAAAACTATTAAAATTAAACAGGTGAAAAGAATATAATAAAATAATATATAATATAATAAAATTTAACAAAAAGAATGAATTTCGAGTCAGAATATACTTGATTACCTTCTAGGTACCTACTGATCATACCACGTCAATCTAAAGCATTGATTGGACAAAAAATAAAATGACATTGAAATTTGAATCTAAAGCAAAAAAATGTAAATAGCAGTTAATTTGATATGAGCGTTTTTTTTCCTTTCATGTAAAAATCAAGCACAAGAGGATAAACCCCATTACACTCGAGTAGTTCCGAGTGTGGTGCGCGTCTGCCTTGTAAAGCTGATATTGGTTTGAATTTTAATGTAAATTGTATTGTTCGGAAAAACGTGCCTTAGTAGCTGATTCCTCAGGCTTGCACTTCTCCAAAGAAAGGAGTTCCGTTAAATTCCAAAGTTCCGGGCGTCTGCAGACGAGCTCGATATTCACGAGCCGCGTCCGCCGTCTTCTTCCTATTCAGTTTGATTATTGATAGAAATTTCACGCACCCAACGAATTATTTCAAGTCTAATTGATGTCTTGGATTGAGTGGTACAATGATGCAATTACTCAGAGATACACACAGAGTCAAACCGTAATAAACTGCGTATAAATTTTTAAAAGAAAATACCCAATTGAATATCAATGATTGGATAAGGTTAAACTTGAAAATATAAGAAAGTGTCAAATCTATTGAAAATATGACAATCATTATGTAGATAATGTACGGACGTTGGAAAATAATTAGCTAGCATTCAAGTACCAGTCTCATAAACAACAATGTACGATTCTATTTTATTCATAAAAAATTTATAAAGTTACCTAAAAAGTATTTTCCCGTTTTACAAAGAGGATGCGGTGTTGAGAAGCAAAGGGAAAGGAGCAATTTCTCAATACGATAGAAAATATTGATGATGTCTCATAAATAATGTCCGTTTCCAATATTCATTTCGTTTGTTAATAAATCATACTAAAAGAAAGCCTTAATATTCAAAATTAGAGCCAATCGTACCTACTCTATGGTTTTAACCCAACATTCAGCAGGATCCTTGAGAACTTAACATAAAACCTTGAATCAGCTGTCCACTATATACCTCGGTATAGATAACTCCGCCATCTGGAATAATTTCAAAGTACACTTATCATCTTTCATAATTCCACCAAACATACAACAAGGCTATTCGCTTGAATCGATCTCTTTTTGCAGCGGGCCAGTCCCATAACTTTCATAGATCCTAGCCAATTATTTCAAATGACGATATATGATATCTTCAGAAGGCCTAAAGGAACCCGATTCTAACTTAATTTTCTCCTGCTTCTCTTATAACCAGAATATTCCACGCAAGTGTACAACCTGAGCGCGATCCGATCGATCTTTAAGTATAAAATCGCCAATAAACAAAGAAAGTTATTTAAAAATTGTAACGTAGGAATTTTGATAAATGAAAACATACTGACTACTGCCCGTAGGCATTGGTCTGGTACAATGGTCCATTGGTTACTATACTGACTAGAGCTTCCGGAGTTTGGCAATAGAAAGAAAATCAGGCCAGGCCTTACACCAGCATCCAAAATTAATTTGTTGCGTCGTATCGTATCAAATCGTACAGCCATGATACTGCAAAGTCTGACAAAAGCCTCAATGTACAAAATAAAATCTCGTCGAAAATCATGACCTCAAATTTATTCCCACTCCGTCACTGATATAAAAATAAATGTCCACAAATATCCAAGATAAGAAATGAAAGCGCCTATGTACTTACATAGATTTTAGGACACAAATATTTCAACAAACTTAAATCGAAAAGGGCAAAATACTTTTTAGATGACTTTATACATTTTTCATATTCATGCGGATAACTCAAAAAAACTTACCTTTTGATCGGGCTGCTAATATACGCCGTTGATATTCCTACTGAGATCACGATAGTGTTCGCGGCACAACACTGTTCGATTACTCATTCACTCGATTGTGAATGAATCAACACCGGTACGCGGGTTATAACTTATTATTTTGTTTTCCAATTTTATATAAATTATGTTGGTACCTACTTTATCAGATCTCCTCAATGATAATCAAGCTTTCAATTTATGTATGTTAAATAAGTTAATATATCCAATTTTATTACATCTTGGAAAAGTGATCGATTTGGATTTCGTGTACAAATTTTCTAGAAAAATTTTTTATCCCGAAAACTTGAAAATATAATCAACAGAAAAATATGTTTGTTAACTTTATCAACTGAAAAATAGTGAAAATACTCCAACCTTGGTATCAGTTTTTACCTGAACTTATTTCCCACATCGAAAGATTAAATAATGTTATATAATTTTGAAGTATTAAATGTTTGTGTATCCATGTGCAGCTAATTAAAAACCTAACTCAACCTAATAAGAAATGAATAGAGAAGACTAAATATCAATAATTATATTATTGGTCCATTGTTACTAATTCCTAATCTGACTGATAAAATGGTGTACCCCACGATTCAATTTTTTTGCCTTTATTCATGCACTAGAATGATGGATATTTTCCAAAGAAATTCTGTTGTGATAGAGCAGAATATGTAGAAAGATAATAGTTTATTATTCGTTATCACTTATCTCATCACTCCTCATCAATCTAGGATATTGATTAGATTAAAATATGAAAAAGTCTTTATTATGGATTTTCAGCGCAAATAATAAACGAAAATGATGTTTTTCATAGAGTTGTTGATATATTGAAAAGGTACAATCTACAATAATAACAACTAATTATTATTAATTAAGAATAATTTGATATGTTTTATGTAAATAGCAGTTAATATATACGAGCGATAGAGTATTGATATTAATTTCACGCACCCCACCCCATTTTAGTCTAATAAATACCCTAAATTGATGAGGAGTATTGTGATAATTTGTATAACCGATTAATATTATCCAATTAAATCGACGCGAATAAAAGAAATTGATTATTTATTGTGAGGTGAACGAATAAAATTTTATTTATCGAGAGACACAATTAGATTGACTTTATCTTGGATGTTGTCAAATAGAGAACTTTGCTTGCTGTATGGATTCTGAGTATTGGAATAGATAAAGATAGAAGCCTTAACAATTGAGCATTTCTATTTAAAAGAGGGATATAATGGACCAAATTGAATAAATATGAATAGAAATTTCACGCGCCCCAAGTCTAATACTATTGATAATGTGATTTTACTCTCAAGATGCGCGTACGATTCATTACAAAAATTTACTAATCGATCATATTTCCAGGCCTTGAAAATATAAGGAAAAACTGAAAAGTTCCATTGAAAATAAAAAATAATCATGATGTAAAAAATGTGACGAAAGCCAGATAATAATTGAGTAGAAAGTAGATACAGTAAGTTATTCATAAATGCGACAGAGCATTAATAAATCTGTTTCAAGTCAAGAGATAGTTCTTTATAAAAATCTATTCATTTATTTATAAATTTTTAGCTGTGTAATTTTCCATGGTGTGTTTAGCTCGATATCTAACATCTAACTAATTATTTTTCGGTGAATGTCTTGTGGACGAATCTTAAAAACTTGAATAAAATGATTTGAATTATTTAAGAATTATGTAAGAAACATATCGAAGTTGAAAAATAATTAGCTAGGTTCTAAGTAACTAGTCGAAATTTAACCCTTGATTAGACTGAACCGTAAGATAGTGCATTTTTATTTAATATATATACATATTTAATATATACATATATTTAATATATATATATTTAATATATATATATATATTTAATATATATATATATTTAATATATATATATTAATATATATATATATATTTAATATATATATATATATATGCAGTTATTGAGGCCTCAAATTGAATATTGTAATTAATTATCATAACTGTTTTGCCATTGGTTGCTTCAGAGACAGATCCTAATGCCTTCTGAGTATATATTCCAAGTTTATCAATTAATGGTTGTGTGAATAATAATAAAAGTTTTGAAAATTAAAAATGAAAGATTAAATTTGCCAAATCTCTTGAAAAAGATAATTTTGATAAATAATCAATATTAACGAAATAGTAGGTCCTAAAGAAATCTGTGTGTACTGTGTAAAAAATACCGGTATGACCTAATACGAGCGGTTGGATTGTTGATAGAAATTTCATGCACCCCACGATTTATTCTCTAGTCTAATCAAAGTCTTGATTGGAAAATTAGTGAGATGATTATTTATTACCAAAAGCAAATTACTAACTTGCCAAGTTGTTAAACATGTATTAGTTTTGCAAGGAACAACGCTAACAATTATTACTCTGTCGCAATTATAAATACAGTGCGTGCATAAAAAAATAGGACGTGCATCATTTATGAACTTTGTGAATATAAAACAAATTTTCAAATTTATTTCAACATAATTTGAGAGGTTAATTGTTGATAGAAATTTAATCTGTCTAATATAAATCCCAAATTTCTCAAATATTTGAATGACAACTTCAGCTATGTCAGCGATAGTTGGTTAGGTTTCTTCTGCGATCCGCCATATTTCGTCCAAAGCTATTCTCGTATTTATTTATCACAAGCCGCTATTTATCGCCTTTTCCAATCTTAAATCATTATCCTCATTTATATGAAAATTCGCGTAAAAATGCATTAAACAGGTACACCCTCCCTCATTCACGACTTTTTTCATCCTTCGACCGTTTTCCAGTTTTTATTCCAAGATCCTACTCACGTTTTTACGCCACGACATGATAAAAAACTCGTTTCACATACTATGCCCTACGATAAATGTTACGAAAAATGATGATAAAAAAACTTCCATCATCTTCCAAGTACGCACAATAGAAAAATGGAAACTATAGACCGGCTAAAAACTGCTAACCGTCGAAACGAGACGTCACCAGACACAATTACCCGACTATGCACCTACAAATCAAACAAGTACCAGCACCAGCAGCTCAAAATCCGGAACGGCCTGTCAGTAAAGAAACGCAGTCAATGAACTTTTTTGCAGAGTATGATGCACCAGCCCAACCACAACAAGATGTCACCATTTTTTTCTCCAATATTTGAATAACAAGTTCAGTTTTTTTTTAACGATAGATGGTTGTTTTTACTGCGATCCGTCATATTTCGTCCAAAGTTAATTCTCGGATGAATTTATCACAAGCCGCTATTTATCGTCATTACCTAACCTTTTAATTAATTCATTCATTTATATAAAAATAAAACTTACTGCACCCCAATATTTTATGATATATCCCTAAATTTTTTGTGTATAATAAAAATGGTCGACAAGAATTTCATAACACAAGTGAGACATTAATTTTTAAAATGGAAATACCAGTCTAATAATAAAAAAAATATTCATTAATTCCTAATACCTAGGACTTTTCAATAATTCAATTATCCCTATTTTTATTGGCTAGCAGGTAGGTAATTTTATAAAGGGGCGGATAAAATCGGTACATTTTATAGCCGAAAAAGTACCTGAACTCTATTATTCAGAATAATAAACATAAAAATAACATTAAAAATTAGTTTCTTAGTAAGCGGCTCTCTTCTGTTCCTAATGCAAAAAGTGAATATAAAGACGAAAATGTCGAGTCAAACGCGCCGCAGTTCATTTATGGTGAAAATATGTAAGATTTAAAAACCGTGAAATTATTTTTTTCAATAAATATTTTACAAATGAATATGATTCTGAAAATGTAACTTAAAAACTTAAGTGTTACTATTATTTATTTTTTTTCATATTTTTCATTTTATCACAATATGCTATTCATTCTTGTGTTACTACAAAAACATTTTTTTTTCGACCATTCTAATTATTCATATTCAGATAAATTTTAAACATTAGTAGAAAAAATAGAAACTAGAAATTAAACTCAATATAGGGAATTTTTTTACAATTTTTCAAATTGAACGTTTCTATAACAACCACCTCTCAAAAATAAAAAAAAAGATATGAAACATGCGGTATGAGACAATTACTGAATTACGAGAAAATTTTGAATTTGTGAATTTACTTCTGGATTTGGATACAAGAAAATAATAAATTTTAATAAATTCGAATGATAGTTTAGAGTATTCTTAAGAAATTTCATTAAAGTATTATAATGAAAAAAATTGTAAGAACTCAAAACGAAGATGAAAAGATCTTCTACGGGAAATAAAATTTATGCAAGAATACAGTAACAACGAATAACTAATTTCAGAGTAACAATTGAAAATCTGGGATAATTATACAGTGAAAATTTAACATTTATCCACAAAATTACACTTGAAATTTAAAATATAAGAAAATAATTTAAGATTGAAAAAAAAAATTAAAGAAGAAAAAAACAATTTTAAAATATCACAATTCCAGAAATAAAAAATGAAATGAGTCCAAAAGATAAAAATATACCCAGTATATAATTTAAAAAATAAATTCAAAAATAAAAATGAATAAATTTTATATTCACAAAAATATTAAACATCAATAATACAAAAATCAAAATAGAAAAGACAGAAATTACTTACATTTGTAAATGATGCACTTCACAATTCACAAAAATATTCAAAATGATTTTGAATAATAAGTTACAACGTAAGCTTAAGCGCCGCGAAAATCTAAAATGGTATGACCTATAACTGAGAGAAACGACGTATTTATAAGAGAGGCCCTTCTTCCTTCACCCAACTTTGTTCTCGGCCAATCGAAACAAGGGTTCGAAAGATGTAGCCAATCCCAACAAAGCGATCAGAACATGTGGGGTGGGGCATTTTTCATTCTTCTTAGTATTTTTGTGGTGAAAGGTTCAAAATTCTGAACACCAAGACCGTTTGTTCCAAAAATTAATAGAGAATATTAAAATTCTAACTTTCAAAAATTGAAAAAAAAACAGTGTATAATAATTTTATCATTCAATTAAATGTTTCGGAGTTTACGATATTTATCATATGATTTTATATCTTCAAATTTCAAGTTTTCAAGTCGATAATGGAAAAGAAGGATGAAAATTTATACAAATTATAAAAATTTATACAAATTATAAAAATTTATACAAATGAAATAGCTGTCGATATGAAGATTGGGAAACTTAATTTTTCACACAAGTTAGCTTCCTGTTTGATGGACTTTGGAAAATTTCAATTTCGTGAAAGGTATTTATTATTACATACATACTTTCTTGTGTTAACTTCACCAGAGAATATTAAAAATTAATAGATTCAGTGTTTTTTTAATGATATAAATTAGAAATAATTTACGTTTGAAAATTTTTCCAACTGACTTAATTAATAAAATAGTCCAGAAAATGATTTTTTTTTTCAAATGATTATTAGAACATGGAATTTCAGTTTCGAAAAATTCAATTTTATAAAAAATTGTTTTAGAAAAAAACGATGTATAATAACTTTGAAAAATTTTTCCAAGTCGCTTATATGATAAAATAGTCCAGAAAATAATTTTTGTTTCAAATGATTATTAAAAACATGGAATTTTAGTTTAGAAAAATTCAATTTTATCAATTTCTGCATAAGAACAAAACAGTGTATAATAATTTTATCAATCAATTATCAAAGTAATCCACAGATCCGAATTTTACAATATTTTATATTTTTAAATTTCAGGTCCAGTTTGGGAAAGAAAGACGAAAATTTATAACAAATGATATAGCTGTCGTTATGAAGATTGGAAAACTTGATTTTTCACACAAGTTTGCTTCCTATTTGATGGACTTTGGAAAATTTCCATTCCATAAATGGTATTTATCATTATTACATAATACTTTCTTCTATTAACTTAATCAGAGAATATTAAAAATAAACAGATTCAGACTTTTTTTTAAATGATTGATATATATTAGAAATAATTTACGTTTGGAAAAATTTTACAAGTCAATTCTATAATAAAATAGCCCAGAAGATGTTTTTTTCTCAAATGATTATTGTTAAAATGGAATTGCAGTTTCGAATAATTTAATTATGTAAAGTTCTGCATTAGAAAAAACGATATATGATGATTTTATTATTTAATTGTCTATAAGTAAGATTCGAAGTTTAGTTTAGATAGTTATTGCATTTTATCTTTTCAAATTTCAAGTCGAACATGGGCAGGAATGATGAAAATTTATAACAAATGAAGTAGCTATCGATATTCAATAAACCCTTGAGAAAATCTTTTATTTTGCAAAATATATTATTACACATATACATTCAACTAACTTGAGCAGAAAACATTCAGAATTAAAAAAGAAACAGATGCAGTTTTCTTTTTTTAAGGGTTGATATAACTTAGAAACAATTAACGTTTGATTAAATTGTTCATAGTCGATTATAAAATAAAATGTCCAGAAAATCGAATTATTATTAAAAAAATGTAATTTTCATTTCGAAAAATTCAATTTTATTAAGTTCCGTATTAGAACAAAATAGTGTATAATAATTTTATCATTCAATTATTATCAAAGTAATTCACATATCCGAAGTTTACAACATTTTATATTTTTAAATTTCAGGTCCAGTTTGGGAAAGAAAAACGAAAATTTATAACAAATGAAGTAGCCATCGATATGAAGATTGCAAAACGGCACACGCATACAAGATACAATAATTATCACACACATACTTTCAATTTACTCAACTGAAAATACCAAACATAAAAAGACAAATTCATTCGAATATTATTCTCCAGATATCTATAATTTTTTTTATATTTGTAAATTTAATTTGTAAAAAATTTATTACATAAAATTTTTTTTTCAGACAGGTTAAGTTTTGGAAAGAAACGTGACACAGAAAAACGATAATAGAAAATAGAATTTTACATCTATTTTTATATTCCTGATGCAGCAGCATTTCCATTTTAGAAACACATATTTGTAGTTTGAAATACATATTTGTTATAAAAATTGAAGAAATATGTTTTTTTGTTATTTATTCCTTCCTTTTGGCAAACCACTTTATCGATTCGCACACTATATATTTTTCGTTTCGTTAACGGGTTAAAATTTCGCGTCGAATCGCGCACAAACACCTGTAAGAAAAAAAAAATTCAAATCTTCCATTTTTTAAAATTGTTTGAAAAATAACTTGAACGTTAATATGAAATCAAATAATTATAATACATAGATATTATGTTTTTTTTTTCAAAATTTCTGTTAAGCAATTTATTTAATCTATTTCGATGGACATTACATTTTGTCATTAGAGTTTTTGTTGTAATGTCTAGTTGAATTAAGTACAGAGCGTTCTTTTATTTACCGACGATTATCATATAAATTTACCCACACACACCTCTCAAAGAACTAAAAAAAACCTCATCCTCATGTTTTTAAAATTATGTTTCGCTTGTTCGAAATAATTTCAAATTATGGACCTCTAATAAAAAATGTTTTTGATACGTTTTAAAATGAACCCCTAATATTCAACTTTTTAGCAGCATTGGTACACCCTGTATATCAATATAATTTTATATCCGATACAAAGAAAAGTAGGCACTTAAAAAAATGTTTTCTACTGAAATTATTACTGAAAAGTAATGAAATACAACTTTTCAATAAGAGGTGGCACTATTGGGTATTCGACCATCATCAACAGTTCGAAGAGTGTGTTTTTCAATTTTTAGACTTTTCTATTTATATTTTTTTCATAATTAACTTATTAACTCAATAAAAAATATGTTTCTACACTCCGATACAACTTTAGTTTTAATGAAAAAATAAATTATTGTGAGAATAGCGGACGCCATCTTCCTTTCAGTTTTGTAAATAGGTGACAAAAAGTCGAGAGCCGAGACATACGAAATAGTAGAAATTAATATTAAAATAAGCTCAGTATGAGCTTCTCTGTAAAGATGGCGTTGCTAGTGCTAAAAATCTAAATCAAAAATTATTTCATTATTTCTTTAAACTTCTCATAATAGGTAATTGATTTGTGGTTATTAAATTAAGAAAATCCAAAATTTTGAAAAATAAACCGTCAAAACTTAAAGCTGTGGAAGCTGGAAAGCAAACTTTGTATTCCAAAAGCATAATAAGAATAACTTTCCTAGTCTTCAGATCTGTCATCTTTTGAATCTTATGAAATTATAATATAATTTCATTTATCATCGTGTAGTTTAAAATAAGTGGAAAATTCGTCCCGTTTTTGCTCGCTCGCCGCAAGGAAATTTCCATGATAATTAAAACAAGAAAAATTATGATTGGTTCTTGGTTATTACAATAAGAAAATCCTGGATACAATCTGAACATCATAATCATTAGAAAATAATAAGCATTCTCAATATACACCTAATAAGTAACACAAATGAAATCATTTCAATGAAAACTAAGAAACTAACTGAACTTTCATTTCCCAAAATTGAACTTTTGTCAAACTGTTGATGGGATGGGTATCTCAAATTTTTATTTTGCCTTTATAATATATAACAATTTAATTTGGTGTAGAGATTATAAATATTTGAATCCTTTCTTGGTATTCTATTGCAAATGAAATTTTTTTACTTTATTTTTCAAATGATAACGCTTTGCAGTTACATTGAAAATATGAAAGCTACTGCAGAAAGTTCGTATGAAAGTTTTACATAAAATAATGTTGTTGCAATCCAAATAGAGTTATAGAATTAATTGATATATGAAATTGTCCGAAGGAATCTTGAATATTTAAAATAATTTAACTTCACTATAAAAATTTCTCATAGAATAACCATTGTTTTTCTGAACATATACCTATTGGCTAAAATTACTAATCAGTGAATAGGATTTCATATTATAATATATCTTGAGTGATTTTTTGAAAAAATTGAGAGTATGGAGCACGAAGACATTGGTGTTGCCGTATATACAGGATGATTAGCAATTATATTTCAAAACATAATAGTAAAAGAATGACAGTATAATATTTATGCTGTGATTTGAAAATTTTTCAAAAATATCATGTGGTCCTCGTTCCTATCTTAGTATCACAAAAAAAAGTTTTCGCATCATTTTTCTTTCAAAAACTTACGAAAATAAGGTATGGACACGAATATTGGAAACTATCTGTAACAATTTTCGGAAAATTCATAAACGGGAATTTTCCGTGAAGCTCGTTTTAATTGATTACCACTAAGATTACACCAAATTTGTTTTTCGCGCTACCCCGTATTTGAAACATCATAATGTGTTTCAGTTTTTATAAGTGAATTTACATTCAAATTATAGAAAAGAAAATGGTTATTTTCCATATAAAGATACACCTCCATAATAATTCGGGTATTGTTTGTACTTTCATATCTTAGTTTTTCCTACTACTTTGTTTTAAAGCCTTATTTTCAATTAATGATTACAAGTATTTTCAAATAGAGATATTATTTGCTTGGTGAATGTAAAATTTAGACACATTAGTATCGGGCGGTTATCGTTCTTAAATAACGATTGAGAGAATATAAAATTTTGTAAAATAATAAACATGAAAGGATCAAAAAGGTTCCATCGAACGTGATGTTTCTAGAAAATATATAATTTTACATTTCGGCAACAATAAAAGTATAATAAAGCTGCATTCCCTGAAATAAGAAAAAGGAAGTCCATCATAAAATATTAAATTCTTTTAACTAAATACCGACATCGATAGAACGAACCTATCCGTATACTAAAAATAATTTTGGGTATTTTTGCAAACTCTGAAACGTGTATTTTTGAATATGAAATTTTGTAAAATAATAAACATGAAAGGATAAAAAAAGGTTACATTGAACGTGATGTTCCTCGAAAATAAATAAATTTACATTTCGGCACCAATAAAAGTATAATAAAGCTGCAAACCCTCAGAATAATAAAAAGGAAGTCCATCATAAAATATTAAATTCTTTTAACTAAATACCGACATCAATAGAACGAACAACCTACCCGTATACTAAAAATAATTTTGGGTATTTTTGAAAAAAATGTACAAGACTTTTATTAAAGACTATTGAGAATAGCATTACTTGATATGGACATTTTGGACAGCAGATCATGTGTATAGGGTGAGTTACATGTTATAATTCAGTTGTTTCTAGTGCACAAAGTGTGCACAAATTCAGAGTTTATTCATAATACGGTATATGTATACCAAAATTAGTTGCACAAATGAAACATATGAATCACATTTTTGAATTTGAAGTCAACTCTGAGAAAAGTTTCATTTACCATCAAGTTTTAAAACAAAGAATTGAGAAATTTTTACCAATAGAACAAAAAAATCCCGAGAGGACACAGTTAATTACAGAGTACCTTATATCAGGTGGTGGAATATGTCCAATATTAAAGAAGAAAGAAACAAGGTGTGATGAAACCGAATTTTCATTAATAGAAATATTCGAATAGTTGTTTAGCTGATATGTTCCACTCTTTGAATACAGAGTGTCCTTGTATGGACAATAATTAGAAGTTCAATGCCGAAATAGACAAGAATTTTTGTTTCGAGATTACTTCTAGTACAAATAACATTCATTATTTTCACCCATTCCAAAACCGACATATTTTCTAATTTATTCTAATATCGTATAACCAAGTTATCCTAGTTGTAAATAAGTCATACCTATCTCTCAACTGATACTCCCTGTATATCTTTATTATCATTGTATGGAAAAAATCATTAATAAAACAATATAAAGCAAGAGATTTCTCAAATAATATTTCAAACGACGTTTTAAATAATTAGTGATAATTAATACTTATACTATTAAATGGCTATATGAGGAAATGTTTTGAGCAGCAATTAGTAATTTCATGAGTGATTACAGGTACATGATAATGTTTCTTAATTAAATAGTATAATTTAGAATAATGTTACTGACTAAAACAATTTCAAGTTTCAAAAGAATGGCTGCATATAAATCAAAACATTTTTGTTAACTTGGTATTATTTTTGATTGTTTATCGAAAATACTGTGAATTGAAAATTTCCCCGATTATTTATGTAGAATACAGTGATTTCTCATAGTGTAGGGTGGTCCTTATCTCCAAGTTAAATAAACGTCCTGAAAGGATTCTGTTGAACGTTATCTCATATATATAAAAAAAAATATATTCGAAATATTAAGTAAACAAGAAATTCTTGGAACAAAGACATCTAAGAAGGGTCTGAACGGTCAATTTTCGTTTATTAGTAATAAACCCTCAACATGTATAGTTATTTTGGTATTACTTTAGATTTATCTAGAATACTGCGATTTTAAAATTTCTCATAGTGTAGGGTGGTCCTTATCTCTTTAAGAATTCTGTTGAACGTAATCTCATAAATGCCAAAAATAAGATTGAAATGTAAACACACAATTCTTCGAACAAAGACAAAGCATCCAAGAAGGGGCTGCACGGTCATTTTTCGTTATCGGTATTTAACCCTCGATATAATGTAAACAAACTATTCTACAAACAGATAAAAAGGGTTCCTAAACTGCACCGCACGTGTTGTTTTTCAAATATATTATACCTCTTGTAAATTCTCGATAACCAATGTAGAAAAATAAATGAAGGATACTTTTAACAAAAAAAAGGGTGTAATGATGGTCCGTAAAATATATCTAAAATAAATATACCAGACTCCATAGTAGTAAACCATTGTTTTTCTGAACATATGATGGCTAAAATTACTAATCAGTAAAAAAGAATTCATTCAGATTATAAAAATCCTTGAGTAATTTTTTGAAAAAATTGAGAAAATTTTCCAAAATGAGGTTTAATTTTACGATCTTTAAGTATAAATCTTGCTTGGATACTAATTATACAGAGCGTTCATTACTTTTCAATAATAATGTTTGAAGATGGAAAAATTATAAAAAAAATTAGTAATTTGACTTACTATGCAAATATTATTGAAGTTTATGATTTAGAGTTAGGAAGTTAATTTGATACGTAAAATGATTTGTACTCACATAACTTTGTCCATATAGGAAAGCCTCCATATCCATTTTCCATTTCCATGATGTCCATCACTTAAAACTGATTCGCGACACACCGAAATCGATACCGAAAATTACGAATCACTTTTCCATATCGCGGCGGTTGCCTGCCTCATTTTTGATCAAATTCCAAAGACATTCATCACACAATCATCTCATTAACCCAACAGATTTGTTCTCAAAGATCAGGAAAATCTCAACAGATTACTCAGAAAGTCATTTGAATGGAAATCACATCTTCAAGTTACTTACTTATCTAATTATCATTTATATTGATCAGAAGGATCCATGTACTACTATTTCGAATCAAAGTGAATTTGAGGTTTATTGGAGCAATTCTATCATATGATTGGAACTTTCTTTGTGGATATACCTCGTATATCATATTGAAATTGTATTACATTCAATTTTTGGGAAAAATATCAATTTCTCAGGATAAATTTTGAAATAATGGATGGAGAAAAATTTATTTGATTTAAAATATTGGAAAATTTCAACATACGTTTAAATGAATTGAATTATCTAGCAGTACCAAGTAGAAACGTAAAATATGTAGTTTGAAATATTTGTTATGAAGAATGGAAAATCATTTTTTTTTGTTATTTATCCAACAATCAACTACTTTTTGGCGAACCGCATTATGGAACATGCACTACATTTACCTTTTGTTTCGTTAACGGGTTAAAATTTCGCGTAGAATCGCGCAGCAACACCTGAAAAAAAAACATGAATTGTAATATTTTTTCTAAATACCCTTGCAATTAAAAAAGTACAAAAAATTATGCAAATAGATTGTGTCTCTTTATTTATTCACGTCAAACCATTCAATCAAACACTATATTTATAAACAGATTGCCCCTGTATGTATAATAAATGAAAATATATAACAATATATTCAGAAAAAAACTTTTATTACTTCTTAAATCTGTCAGCCACTAAAATTTTCCCCCTCGTAAAAATCAAGCCCACAATTTTTAGATGGTACCCGGTATTATAAATTCAAAGTTATATTACCCAAGATGTTATAATTTAGTTTGAGAGTGAGTTAGTTATAAAGGAAAATTATATCAATAAAATCAAATTTTCAAAATGAACTTCACAAAAAATATCCGAGTTGCAAGCAAAAAAGTAAAAAATCACCCACCTAATCAAATTTGTCGAATTCGCCTTCGTGGTTTTCAAGTTAAACAAAATATAACAAGAAAATTTCTTACGGAAAATTACTTTTTCATCAAAATTCCTACAAAATTATACAAAATCATTCTCACTAAAACGATATTTTAAAATAAAATTCTGTTCGCTTCCGAATTCCAATTATACAAAAAATTTCTTTTTTGTTTCAAAACTTGATTTTATTAGTTGTTTACAACTAAAAGTTTTAAGATTTTTTGTTATTTAACATAAGAGAGGACCACATTATTTTATTTCTGAAATTATTTTTACCAAAATTTTTTTACCAAATGATATACAGGGTTTTTCTCAACTATTTGTATTTTACGATATAATATTAGAAAAATATCAATCATATATATGTTTTCTAGTAGTTTTCCAAAAAAAATTCCGTTCTTACAAACACATTTTTTTGTAAATGCTTTGCAAAGTAGATTATATATATAGGGTGAGTCTTCCGGATTGATCACATTTTTTGAAGAAATGGTAATAATGACGGTTTACAATAAATTTTAGCAATTTTCTTATAAGTGTACGTATAGGAAATACTAAAAAAAATTTACACGAAGATAAATTACAATGTGATACATTCGAAAGAAGAAATATAATGAGAATTTCAATTTTGAGCTCACTTTGTATATAAAATAACAAATAATTACAATTTAATCGACTACGACGATATTGCATCTTATTAAGAAAGACATTTAGTTAAATTCTTTTTCTCAACTTACAATAAGTTACAGAGGGTTCTTATATTTACCTACCTCTCATATAAATTTGTATACAACTCTCAAAGTACTCAAAAAATTTTATTCTCATTTTCAAAAAATTATGTTTAAAGCGTTCTAGATAATTTCAAAATATGGACCTCAAATAATACTCAACTTTTTAACAAAATTGGCGCACCCTGTATATCAATATAATTTTATAGTGGAAACAAAGAGAACTAAACATTTAACAAACAATGTTTCCTAATGAAATTAATACTCAAAATTTATGGAGCCGAGCTATTCAATAAGAGATGTCACTATTGGGCATTCGACCTTCAACCACTATTCGAAGAGTATGGGATTCAATTTTTTAGAAGTTTCCATTCATATTTCCGTGATGGTGGACACATTATTCTATAAAAATATGTTTCTTCACTCTAACACAACTTTGGTCTTAATAAAAAAATAAATTGGTGTGAAAATAACGGACGCCATCTTCCTTTCAGTTTTATAAATAGGTGACAAAAAGTCAAGAGCTGAGACATACGAAATAGTAGAAACTAATATTAAAATGAGTTCAGTTATGAGCTTCTGTACATAGATAGCGCTGCTAGTACTAAAAATCTAAACCAAATTCACGTTTTGGAGTTTTTGTAAATAGAATAAGTGATGCAATTTGTTAATTTATGTCTCGAGTAAATATTATTGATTTCAAGATAAATTTGGGCCTTTCCATTTTGCAAATTCATTTGAGAGTATTTCGTTACTCGGTTAAATATATACGTAAAAGGAAGTCACCACAGAAATTTCCATATCTCAAATTTTTGAACTTTTTTTTTATTTGAAGAAGTTCAAATGCAAAATTTTTGAAAATAAACCGTCAAAAGTAGAGGGTATGAAAGCTGCAAAGCAAACTTTGGTATTCCAAAAGCATAATACGAATAACCGTCCTAATCTTCAGATCTGGCATCTTTGGAATTTATAATATGATTTCATTTATCATCGTATAGTTTGAAATAAGTGAAAAATTCCTCACAGTCTTGCACGCCGAAAGGAAATTTCCAAGAAAAATAACTAAGAAAATAACTATAGATTCTGAGAGAAACATAAATACAAATTTGATAATAAAGAAACTGAAAGTTACTATTTTCCGGGTGATAATATCTTTACGATTGCACGAAATTTCTCTGCCTACTGAAATTCGAAATAAAAAAAAAACTCAATTTAAGGTCTCAACATTGTAGTTGTGATATCCCAAAAAAAAAGGTGGAGTGAAAATAATGTTTCATCAATAAAATGCACCTTACTTTTATACAAACAATCATCTCCTATATATTATTATTATTAATATATGTAGATTAGAAGTACTTGAAACAATAAAATAAAACATTTTAGCAAAATCTAGACACATGGTAATTTACACAACACTGACTCATACTTTTCATGTCGAGTTGAAAATTTGAACAAATAGAACATTTCGTCTAAAAAAATTATCATATATTTGTTATGTTCAAATAAAATGCCAAATAAAAATATACATATTCCACGTCTTCGTTTTTCGAATTAGTCATTTCATTAGTGATTACAAGTAGGTACATGAAAATGTTTATTAAGTAAAGAAACATCGTAGAATTTATATAGTGTTAAATTTATTTCAAGTTTAAAAATTTCTGTTTCATTTTCTACGCAGTAATAAATAAGTGCTAAATTTTGGATTCATTTAGAATATGAATAACAAAAGTAAACATCTAGAAGAGGTATATCAGTTTGCTTAAATAAACAAAAAAGGGTGTTTGGTTTTCGAAGATATATAATACCTAATTTCACTATAGATCCTTGGAACAAATAAAAAGTAGGTAGTAGAGGGTAATTTTTCAATAACACATTTATATTCTTGATATAACAAATGTAGCAAAAAAAAGTAAATTCTTGGAAGGATAAAGAAAGGGTCTGAGAAGGTTTCACAATTTATCAAAATATCGATCATAAATATTACATTTGGACCATAAAATAAACATAAAAATTTAAAAATAGAATAACAATCCCTCCGAAGATATTGAAATATCAACACTAAAAAATATCTTCTACCTACCTACGAATTATTGTACCCCGAGAAGCTCATACAAGAAATTAAATAATTGAAAGTTTTGACTGAACAGTTTTCAAAATGCAAATCAATCCGTTTCACGCAAATTTTAAAATAAAAACTATTTTCTATCGATATACTGAAAATTTCAAAAGTTTCCAAAAAAAATTTTCAACATTAGTCACATTTTTAAAATTAGAAATCGAAAGATTTTTTTGTCGTTATTAAACAGATCCAGTATCTCTGTATTTTATTTATGTAATAATAACTATTTTGTACTACAATCGAAATAAGGTATTTTAATATTAATATCTATAAATATATATATATATATATATATATATATATTTATATAAATATATATATATATATAAATATATATATATATATATATATATATATATATATATATATATATATATATTTTTATGAAAAAACATAAGACAGTTGAAAAGATTTGACGTGAACAATAATTGCGTCGACCTACAAAGATGGCCGACATGCTGTCCAGACAGACAAGGATAAACGAACTTTTTGATGCTATATTTTAGATTATCGTTTATTTAATGTTTATAAGTAAATTAATGATTCACACTTTTTCAAATTATTTGAAGAAAATGCTTAATTTTAATTACTTTGAAAATAATAAAACCTTAGCATTCCATAAAATGTAATACACTGAAATCGTTCATTTTCCTGGAAATTTTAATTGGACAAATTTCGTTAATTTTTACATAAAGAGAATTATATCTTACCTATATCAATAAGAAAATAGTTTTCACTTCACCACCGAAAACAAAATTACACGAAATTTTACGAATAGAAAATTTAGCATCAAATATGTCTGCCCGAATTTGTAATACTGTCAAAGTTTCATTATCTAAATAATTAAATGCATTGTTTAAAGCTTGTGACTTCAACATTCACAGTGCGCAAGTCAAAAACAAGTCTAGACATTCGCAAAGAATTCGAAAGGGGTCAATGATCTGAGAAGATGTAAAGTTTTGATTTATTAAATAATAAGTATTACATATTTCGTTATATAATTTCCATATTGAATAAAATAGTGTTTTCAAGGATAAAATATATGAAACAAGATATATTTTTAATAATATTTCTAAGAAAGTTTTAAATAATTAGTGATAATAGATATAATACATACAATAAAATATGGCATAGATTTAATTATTACAATACACAATAACTTCATATTATTAAATGACTATATGAGTAGAGTTTATTGGCAGCAAATAATAGTAATTTCCTTTTGGGAATCTGTATACATTTAATGTTTTACGACATAACTTCGTTTTTCGAATTAATTCTTTCATTAGAGATTACAGGTACATGAAAATTTTTAATATTAATTAAGGATCGTAGAATTTGAAACAATGTTACTGAAATTTAGTTCCAAAAAATTAGCTGCATATGTATAAAGACCAAATCAAAACATTTTTGTTATCTTAATATTGAGAATTCTGTGATTTTAAAACTTCCCATAATGTAGGGTAGTCCTCATCCTATTGAACGTTATATTTCCTATGAATATCAAAAATCAATTCCAAATGTAAAGTAAATAAAAAATTCAAACAAAGACAAAGGTAAGTAAGAAGGACCATGCACGTGTAATTTTTCGGAGTTTCCAGTAATAAACCCTCAATATATATTGTATTATTTTAAATAATTATCGAGAATTCTGGAAATATTTCATAGTGTAAGGTGGTCCTTAACTCCAAATTCCTATAGTGTAGGGTGTTCCTCATCCCCAAATATATTTCCTATGAATATCAAAAATAAATTCGAAATGTGAAGTAATTAAGAAATTCTTCCAACAAAGATGAAGTCGTCTAAAAAGGGGCTGCACGGTCAATTTTCGTTATCGGTATTAAGCCCTCAACATGTATAGTTATTTTGGTATTATTACGAGTATGTATCTAGAATAATGTGATTTTAAAATTTCCATATATGGAGTGGTCCTCATACCCAAATTAGACAAACATTAACAAAGGATTCTGCCGAACGTTATTTCATATATATATAAAAAAATATATATTCCAAATGTTCGGTAAACAAGAAATTCTTCGAACAAAAACAAAGGCATCCAAGAAGGGTCTGCATGGTCATTTTTTTTTATCGGTAGTAAACCTTCGATATAATGTAAACAAACTATTCTACAAACTAATAAAAAGTGTTCTAGAACTACACCGCACGTGTTGTTTTTCAAATATTTTATACCTCTTGTAAATTCTCGATAACCAATGTAGAAAAATAAATAAAGGATACTTTCAACACCAAAAAAGGGTCTAATAACGGTTCATAAAAGATTTCTAACATAAACATACCAGAATTGAAATATTTGGAACCTTGAAGTTTTTTTTGATACAGTTTCTTCAAAAGTAATGTTTTGTAGTTATCGAACTTGGTTGGCTTTTATATTCTTTTTCCTATTACTATCGATCTGCATTAGAAATTCTTTATAAACTTGTTAGAATTTGCACATTTAAGCACTTTGGAGAATAAATACTGCGATGTCGATTAAATAACACTCAACTTTGTTGAAAATTCGTAAGAAAATTAAATTATTATTTTAGAATCAATCAACTTTTATACAAATATGAAGAAAAATGCTTTGGTTATTCGATTAATAAGAAGAGAAAAGAATTTTTTGTGTATAAAATGTGAAAGGCGATTCTAAACAAATGAAGGGGTGATGACAAAAAGTTTATTAAATGAAGAGATAATTTCTAACAGTAACTGTTCCATTGAAAAGTCATATTTTCTCCGTGTATTTATCTTACAGAATGATTTGAGATTATTTCCATATTGTTTTCTGTATATCAAAAGTGGTGTGTACAAATAATTGATTCCGCACTAATACAAAATGATGATGGTTATTAAAAAAATGATCTCTATTTCCTCCAAAATAAACACCCCCACTTTGTAACATAGTTGCAATAATATAATCAACGATTTTCTCCAAATTGGATTTGAATGAAAGAAGAAGAAGATGCTTTATTAAACCACTCAAAAGATCTCCAGTTTGTGAATCCTCGAAACTTTATTAATTATCATATTGTTTTTCCAAGTTTGTGTTTACCAAGAAAACAATTATAAATTAGAGAAGAATTTTTGAGACTTATATTATTTTGGAGAGACGGTAAAAATATGATAGTGAACTATTTTCTTTTGGTCAGCTCTGTACAAAATGTAAAATGGTCCGAACCCATAATATTTCTTACTTTATTATTTTGTTATCTGTACATTTTGAATGGGTCTTATTGGAAAAATCCATATCTTTACCTACTACTACAGCAATAAAACATCTGGTTCACAGATGTGAGAATATTTTTTCGAAAGAGCGTAATGGACTATAACTATAGAAGCCTACGACATTTTTTACAAAGTATTAATGTGAAATATAAACTAATTTATTTTCAACTTTTAAGAACAATGATATTTCAAATTGCTGTGTCTTGATAATTGACAACTTGTTTTATAATTTTGAATATACTCAAAAGAAAAAGATATTTCGATTAAATATAGATGAAACCGAAATTCACCACTCTTTGAATACAGAGTGTTCTTGTGTGAACAATAATTAGAAGTTGAATGCTGCAATATACAAGAATTTTTGTTTCGAGATTACTTCTAGTACAAATAACATTCATTATTTTCAACCATTCCAAAACCGACATATTTTCTAATTTATTCTAATATCGTATAACCATGTTACACTAACCTTTTCTAACCTATATTTATTTTCCACAAATAATTATATATAAGTCATATTTCTAAACTCTTACTCCATGTATAAATGATTATTATTATTATTATATGTAAAAAATCAATCAATAAAATCGTAGCTTTCCATAAAATGTAATTAACTGAATTCACACAAACTTTAGATGGATAATTCTTTTTGATTTTACATAGAGAGAATTAAATCTTACCTATATCAATAAGAAAATAGTTTTTACTAAACAATCTAAAATGAAATTACACGAAATTTGACTAATAGAAAATTTACATGTCTGCCCGAATTGGTAACAATGTCAAAATTTCACTATTTAAATAATTAAATGCATTGGTTTAAACTTATTGATTTCAACATTGGTAGTCAAAAACAAAGCCACGCCACGCCACGAATACGAACATCAAAGAAAAACAAATCACTTTTAATGTTTATTTTCAATTCGTTTCATGAAAATTTTAAATTAAAAACTATTTTCTATCGATATACTGAAAATTTCCAAAGTTTCCATTAAAAATTTTCAACATTAGTCACGTTTTTAAAATTAGAAATCGAAAGATTTTTTTGTCGTTATTAAATAGATCCGGTATCTCTGTATTTTATTTATGTAATAATAACTATTTTGTACTACAATCGAAATAAGGTATTTTAATATTAATATCTATATATATTTTTATATGAAAAAACATATTACAGTTGAAAAGATTTGACGTGAACAATAATTGCGTCGACCTACAAAGATGGCCGACATGCTGTCCAGACAGACAAGGATAAACGAACTTTTTGATGCTATATTTTTGATTACCGTTTGTTTAATGTTTATAAGTAAATCAATGATTTACACAATTTCAAACTATTTGAAGAAAATGCTAAATTTTAATTACTTAGCTTTCGATAAAATGTAATACACTGAATTCGTTCATTTTCCTGGAAACTTTAATTGGACAAATTTCGTTAATTTTTACATAAAGAGAATTATATCTTACCTATATCAATAAGAAAATAGTTTTCACTTTACCACCGAAAACAAAATTACACGAAATTTTACGAATAGAAAATTTAGCATCAAATATGTCTGCCCGAATTTGTAATACTGTCAAAGTTTCATTATCTAAATAATTAAATGCATTGTTTAAAGCTTGTGACTTCAACATTCACAGTGCGCAAGTCAAAAACAAGTCTAGACATTCGCAAAGAAATTCGAAAGGGGTCAATGAACTTGAAGATGTAAAGTTGTGATTTATTAAATAATAAGTAATTAAATATTACATATTTTGTTATATAATTTACATATTGAATAAAATAGTGTTTTCAAATATAAAATAAATAAAGTGATATAAAGCAAGATATATTTTTAGAATATTTCTAAGAAAGTTTTAAATAATTAGTGATAATACATATAATACTTATAATAAAACATGACATAGATTTAATTATTACAATTTACAATAACTTAATATTATTAAATGACTATATAAGTAGAGTTTATGGGCAGCAAATAATAGTAATTTCCTTTTGGGAATCTGTATACTTTTAATGTATTACGACATATCTTCGTTTTTAGAATTAGAGCAGCAATTAGTAATATCATGAGTGATTACAGGTACATGAGAATGTTTCTTAATTAAAAAACGTAGAATTTAGAACAATGTTACTGACTAAAACAATTTCAAGTTTCAAAAGAATGGCTGCATATAAATCAAAACATTTTTGTTAACTTGGTATTATTTTTGATTGTTTATCGAAAATACTGTGAATTGAAAATTTCCCCGATTATTTATGTAGAATACAGTGATTTCTCATAGTGTAGGGTGGTCCTTATCTCCAAGTTAAATAAATGTCCTGAAAGGATTCTGTTGAATGTTATCTCATATATATAAAAAAAATATATTCCACATATAAGTAAACAAGAAATTCTTGGAACAAAGACAAAGACATCTAAGAAGGGTCTGAACGGTCAATTTTCGTTTATTAGTAATAAACCCTCAACATGTATAGTTATTTTGGTATTACTTTAGATTTATCTAGAATACTGCGATTTTAAAATTTCTTATAGTGTAGGGTGGTCCTTATCTCTTTAAAAATTCTGTTGAACATAATCTCATAAATGCCAAAAATAAGATTGAAATGTAAACACACAATTCTTCGAACAAAGACAAAGCATCCAAGAAGGGGTTGCATGGTCAATTTTCATTATCAGTATATTAAACCCCTGGATATAATGTAAACAAACAAACAAAATAAAGGATACTTCTAAAAAAAAGGGTGTAATGATGGTCCTTAAAATATATCTAAAATAAGCATACCAGACTCCATAGTAAACCATTAAAAGTTGTAAATTCAGAATTAGATACTTTTATATAATTATTGTCATCAAATGATTCCTTTAATTTAAAGTTATAGATTGATATCGAATAATCTTTCTTGAGATATAATTTTTTCACACTGTTTCATTTCGATTTCATATTTCATTCCATTTCCCTAATTTTTACACAAAATTCTAATCACAACATAATCAATTCTATCGAGATTAACAATAACAAATAAAATATTCAAATTTAACTTTATATTTCAAAAGATCCCTAAAGATTTCGAAAACATTGTTTTGTAAGTTTAATTGGATCATTTATACGTTTCCTAGTAGTTTTGCAAAAAAATTCTACTCAAGTGAAATCCATAACAGTCCATCACAAGTAATCAATGCATGAAGATGTAACTCCCATAAATTGCACAAACGGCATCTTCCATTTCGAAATTTTGTTTTCAGTTTGATACTAAATGAATCAGAAAATCTTATCCATACTCACATTCCACCATGCTTTATCTGTTGGTATAATTTTCGAATTATTAACACACTTACTTCCATTTATGTAAAACTACTAATAAGATGCTACAGTTTTGGAACTTTTATTCCATATTAAAATGATATTCCAACTAATATAAATGTCACTTGGTTTGGTGTATTCATTTTTAATACTTTATTTATTTTTTCAACAAAAGAAACATCAGGATTGAATAGTAATGGAATTGACACTTGTCATCCTTATCTTTGATAACACTTTCATACTGAAACATTGGCTGCTTTTACATTGGAGGCATCAGGTACTCTTCAAATCTGAAATTGATAAAGGGCAAAAATTTTAACAGGCAGATATATGATCAACTTTTAAGAGTTCAAAAACATTCATGACAGCAGTTGAAATATAAAAGTGATAACTTGCATAAGAAATTTATTGATAAAAAAAGCAAAATCTAGAATACATCTTTGCTTTAAGCATTATCGAAAAAAGAATATAACGAATCAAGTTCTGTTTTCATTTGTACCAAATACATGGAGATTTATTATTCTAACTATCATGAAACGATTGCCAAATATATGAATATACAAAAAAAATTTTTCAAAGTTCAATGCAACATCGAATAAATTAGAAAAGTAATATATTGATGAAATTTGAGACATTCAGATACATACTCACCTTTTTTCAATTTAAGATTTGTCAGCTCAAGTTTCATATTTGTTTTCAAATGGATTGTGATTCAAGATGGATCCAGCAGAGACTTCTCAGACTTCATATTCATCGAGGTAACATTGAAGTGTCTTCCATAACTTGATCAATAACTTTAATTTGCCTGAAACAGTTGCTCTAGGCCCTTTAGATGTGTTGTTCTAGAATAAACTTTAACCTGCAGAATGATGGTTATCCTAATTTGTAATTAACTGAATTCACACAAACTTTAGATGGATAATTCTTGTTGATTTTACATAGAGAGAATTAAATCTTACCTATATCAATAAGAGAATAGTTTTTACTTAATAATCTAAAATGAAATTAGACGAATAGAAAATTTACATGTCTGGCCGAATAAGTAACAATGTCAAAATTTCATGATTTAAATAATTAAATGCATTGTTTAAAGTTATTGATGTCAACAATATTTTAGGTAGTAATTTAAAATCACATAAATAAAACAAAAAATCACTCACCAATTCACAAATAAGGAAATTACCATCTTGGTAGTTAAGAATTTTCCGGGTATCCATAATTTTCACAACACAATATTGTATTAAAACAAGGAAAATTCTTTATAATAGTTTTCACTTCACAATCGAAAACAAAATTATACGACATTTTACGAATAGAAAATTTAGCATCAAATATATCTGCCCTGTTAGAATATGTGGAACGCAACCAATTTTTATTTAACTGTCAAATGTTGTTAATGTAAATCGACGTCTGTCAATCGATCTTATCAAACTTGCTGTTTTATGTGTAAGACTAAAATTACAATAAATTGTTTGTACTGAAAATCATATCAGTTATTATTTTCAAACCACGTAATTTTTCTGTATTTATGGTAGCAGAGCGTGGTTCCGTGGAAATAACAGAAGACTGAAGGAAGTAATTATACAACTGTTAAAATTAGGTTTAGTAATTTGGAGGTTATAATTACAACGAGCTTCTCGTCAAACTTCATCTTCAAAATGGTTTCAAATTTGTTTAATTTGGAAAAACTAGTCGGAAGAGAAAATTTTATCACTTGGAAATTCAGTATGAAAACATATTTACAGCATGAGGATTTGTGGTGTTGTATCGAACCGTCTTATAACAAACCAATTGAAGCAAGTAAGGATGTAAAGGCCAAAGCCAAGTTGATTTTACTTCTGGACCCTCAAAATTATGTTCATGTTCAAGATTGTTCAACTGCAAAAGAGGTATGGGAATGTTTACAACAAGCTTTTGATAATGAAGGACTCACGCGAAGAGTTGGCTTAGTAAAAGACTTGATAAATACTACATTGGAATCTAGTAATAGTGTTGAAGAATATGTGAGCAAGATCATGAATACTGCTCACAAGCTGCGTAACATTGATTTTGACGTAAACGATGAATGGCTTGGTACTTTGATGCTGGCAGGCTTACCAGATGAATACAAGCCCATGATTATGGGGCTTGAGAGCTCAGACATTAAAATAAGTGCTGATTCAGTTAAGTCTAAGCTAATACAAGAAATTAGTACATCAAAGTCAACAGTCTTTTATACAAATTATAAGAAATCCAGAAGTAATAATCAGCAAGTTAAAAACAGAGGACCAAGATGCTATAATTGCAATAAATATGGTCATTTTGCTAAACTATGTAAACATCCAAAGAAGTTAGCGAATAAAGGAGAAGGTTCAAGTTTTGTAGCTGCTTTCCCCGTAACTGTTAAACAAAATGTGAGTGATAAATGGCTAATAGACTTAGGAGCATCTTTGCACATGACTTGCAGAGATGACTGGTTGTATAATGTCACTGAGCCAACTGTGAAAATTGTTACTGTGGCAAACAGAGAGCCATTAACTGTAAAAGGAGTTGGATGTGTGGACATTCAAATAAATTAAAAAGATAAAATACAAGTTAAAAATGTACTGATTGTTCCTGGTCTTGCTGCCAATCTCCTTTCAGTCAGCACAATCGTGAGGAATGGGCATAATGTTATATTTTATGACAAGGGATGTGACATTCAGAATGCTAAAGGAGAGGTTATCTGTAATGCAGTATTAAAAAATAACCTATATGTTATGAACATAAGTGGAGAAGAGGTTCATCTGACTTCAAGTGCTGTGAATTCTAATGACACTTATCTGTGGCATCTGCAAATGGGACACTTGAATTTTTCAGAAATTAAGAAACTGCCAAATTGTGTTGAAGGTGTGTCTTTGACTTCAGACAAAGGTAATGTGATCACATGTATTCATTGTTGCAAGGGAAAACATGCTCGGTTGCCATTAAGACCACTTGAACTAATACATTCTGATTTATGTGGCCCTCTGGAAAATATTTCATATGGAGGTAAGAAATATTTTATAACTTTCATTGATGACTACACACGAATAGTACATGTGTACTTTCTTAAAGATAAAATGAGTGTACTTGATACGTTCAAATATTTCAAGTCAAAAGTAGAGAATGAATTAAATTGTAAAATTAAAAAGATAATGGTAAAGAGTACTGTAATAACAATTTTGAGAAATTTTTAACTAATCATAGTATAATTTATCAGACATCTACTCCGTACACTCCAGAGCACAATGGCTTGGCAGAACGAATGAACAGAACACTAGTTGAGTGAGCAAGGTGTATGTTGTTTTATGCCAACCTGGAGAAGGAGCTATTGGCTGAGGCTTTGGCAACTGCTGCGTATATTGTAAATAGATTTCCTACAAAGGCTTTGGAAGGTAAAACACCGTATGAACTGTGGAAAGGTAAAAAACCCATTTTATCTCATTTAAAGATTTTTGGCTCTGTTGCTATGGTACATGTACCAAAAGAAAAACGTCAAAAATGGGATAAAAAAATCTGAGAAAATGTTGATGGTAGGTTATTGTGAAAATTCCAAAGGATATCGATTAATAAACCCTTTAATACATAAAGTAGTAAAAAGTAGAGACATAACTTTTATTGAAAAGTATACTGAAGATAATAATATACTTATATCTTCTGATGTTGTAGTTGCAGACATGGAGGGCCGGTCAGCCAGTAATAGCACTGTTCCTACCAGTACTGGGATGTCATCTGATATTCAAAATCAGGAAATACACACTCAGGAGTCATCAAGTAAGAAATTGAATGAACCTATAAGTAGGAGCGAAGACTCAAGTGAGTATGAAACAGATTCTGGGGATTTAGATGAGACTTACTATCCACCTAGATATTACAAGTGACAAACAGCACGGTGATAATCATGAAAATCATATGTATTTCTTTACTGAACTGACCGATCTACAGACAGTTGAGGAAGCTTTGACTTCACCACTGGCTAACAAATGGAAAAAGCTATGGATGTGGTATATTCTATTATTTTTATTAATTATCGAGAATACTGGAAATTTCTCCTAGTGTAAGGTGGTATTTAACTCCAAATTAAATAAAACAATTAGATAGGATCGTAGTGAACGTTATTTTTCCTTATGGCCATATCTACGTTTATGAATTAGTAATTTTATTATTGATTACAGGTAGGCATATGAAAATGTTTATTAATTGAAGAACGTAGAATTTAAAACAATGTTATTAAGATTTATTTCAAGTTCCAAAAAATAGCTGCATATGTATAAAGTACAAAACTAAAATATTTTTGTTATCTTGATATCGAGAATTCTGTGATTTCAAAATTTTCAGTTCCTATAGTGTAGGGTGGTCCTCATCCCCAAATATCAGAAGGCATCCAAAAAGGGGCTGCATGGACAATTATTTTCGTTATTGGTATTAAACCCTCAACATGTATAGTTATTTTGGTATTATTACGAGTATATATGTAGAATACTATGATTTTAAAATTTCTCATATCCCCAAATTAGACAAACATTCACAAGCGATTCTGCTGAATGTTATTTCATATATATAAAGAATATATATTCCAAATTTTAGGTAAACAAGAAATTCTTCGAACAAAGACAAAGGCATCCAAGAAGGGTCTGCATGGTCATTTTTCATTATTGGTATTGAACCCTCTATATAATGTAAACAAATTATTCTTCAAACTGATAAAAAGGGTTCTAGAACTGCACAGCATGTGTTGTTTTTCAAATATATTATACCTATTGTAAATTCTCCATAACCAATGTAGAAAAATAAATAAAGGATACTTTCAACAAAAAAAGGGTCTAATAATGGTCCATAAAAGATGTCTAACATAAACATACCAGAATTAAAATATTTTTAGTTTTCTTTGGTACAGATTCTTCAAAAGTAATGTTTTGTAGTTATCGAACTTGGTTGGCTTTTATATTTTTTTTTCAATTACTTTCGATCTGCATTCGAAATTATTTATATACTTGTTATAATTTGCACATTCAAGCACTTTGGAGAATAAATACTGCGATGTCGATCGAATGAAATGAAAATAACTCAATTTTGTTGAAAATTCGTAAGAAAATTAAATTATTAGTTTAGAATCAATCAACTTTTATACAAATATGAAGAAAAATGTTTTAGTTATTCGATTAATAAGAAGAGAAAAGAATTTTTTGTGTATAAAATGTGAAAAGCGATTCTGAACAAATGAAGGGGTGATGACAAAAAGTTTATTAAATGAAGAGATAATTTCTAACAGTAACTGTTCCATTGAAAAGTCATATTTTCTCCGTATATTTATCTCACAGAATGATTTGAGATTATTTCCATATTGTTTTCAGTAAATCAAAAGTGGTGTGTACAAATAATTGATTCCGCACTAATACAAAATGATGATGGTACGTTTAAAAGGATTGAATTATCTAGCAGTACCTAGTAGAAACGTAAAATATGTAGTTTGAAATATTTGTTATGAAGAATGGAAAATTAATTTTTTTTTTGTTTTTTATCCAACAATCACCTACTTTTTGGCAAACCGCATTATGGAACGTGCACTACATGTACCTTTCGTTTCGTTAACGGGTTATGCAAATGTCTGCTTTAATACATGGATTTTGTCCCCTTTATTTATTCACGTCAAACCATTCAATTAAACATTATAACCATATATTGATTGCCCCTGTATGAATAATAACTGAAAATTATGTAACTATATATTCCAAAAAAAAAACTTTTATTACTTCTTAAATCTGTCAGCCACTAAAATTTTCCCCCTCGTATAATATCAAGTCTACAGCTTTTAAATGGTACCCGGTATTATAAATTCATAGTTTTATAACCTTAGATGTTATAACTTATTCTATAATATATATATAAGTGAATTAGTTGTAATTGAAAATTTTATCAATAAAATCATATTTTCAAAATGTATTTCACAAAAAAATCTGAGTTCCAAGTGAAAAATTACCCATCTAATCAAATTTTTCGAATTCGCTTTCATGGTTTTCACTTTACACAAAATATAACACGAGAATTTTATTTAACACACTAAATGTGCGATTCTCTAATATTTAAACAAAATCCCTACAAAATCATTCTCACTAAAACGATATTTTAAAATAAAATTCTGTCGCTTTCGAATTCCAATTATGCAAAAAATTCCTATTTTGTTTCAAAACCTGATTTTATTAGTTGTTTACAACTTAGAGTTTAAAGATTTTTTGTTATTTAACAGAAGAGAGACCCACATTATTGTATTTCTGAAAATATTTTTATCAATAATGATATACAGGGTTTCTCTCAACTATTTGTATTTCCTAATATAATATAAGAAAAATATCAATTATATATATGTTTTCTAGTAGTTTTGCAAAAAATTTCGTTCTTACAACACATTTTTTTTGTAAAAACTTTGGAAAGTATATAATATATATAAGGGTGAGTCAATTGTATTTGAGATTTTAAGAAAATTCCTTTTCGTTGCTATTTAAACATCAATTACTGTTACAATGTAAAGTTATCTACAGGACGTCCCCAAAATAATCAAGCAAACCAAATAGACGATCTTTAAATAACTATTGAACCATCTTAAAAGGATTCTTATATCTTATGATTTTACCAATTCATTTTTTTATACGTAATAATTTATTTTTGTCTTCTATCCTAACATTAGTGTTAAAAGAGTTACACAGAATGCATCAATCTTACGATAAAGAATAATAGATGTCATTAAACATCATATTTTGAAATTATCTCGTACTATACAGATTGTTGCAACTCCTTTACACACCAAACATTTTATTTTTTTATATGGCAGCCACTGTATAGTATACATGGTAATAATTAAGGTTTACAATTAATTTTAACAATTTGCTTATAAATTTAACATTTAGGGAATACTAAAAAAATTTTTTAGGAATATAACTTACAGTGTGATAAATTTGAAAGAAGAAATATAATGAGAATTTCGACTTTGGGCTCACTTTGTATATAAAATAACAATTAATTACAATTTAATCGACTACGAGGATATTGCATTTTATTAAGAAAGTCAGTTAGGTAAATACGATTCTCATATAAATTTGTACACATCTTTCAAAGAAATCAAAAAATTTCAGTCTCATTTTTAAAAAATTATATTTAAAGCGTTCAAGATAATTTCAAAATTTGGAGCTCAAAGAAATCTAATAAAAAATGACCCCCTAATACTCAATTTTTTAACAAAATTGGCGCACCATATAAATATAATTTTCTACTGGATACAAAGAGAACTAAGCACAAACAATGTTTCCTACGGAAATTAGTACTCAAAATTTATGAAATCCAACTATTCAATAAGAGATGGCGTTACCGGGCATTCGATAATCATCCATTGTTTGAAGTATGTGTAATTCAATTTTTAGACATTTATTCATATTTTCGTGATGATTGACACATTATTTATTAAAAATATGTTCCTACAGTCTGACACAACTTTGTTCTTCTTGAAAAAATAAATTGATGTGAAAATAACAGACGCCATCTTTCTTCCAATTTTGTAAATAGGTGATAAAAAGTCAAGATCCGAGACGTACGAAATAGCAGAAATTGATATTGAAATAAGCTCAATATGGGCTTTCGTACACAGATAGCACTGCTAGTGCTAAAAGTCTAAACCAAAAATTATACGTTTTTAAGTTTTTGCAGGAATAAGTGTCGCAATTTGCATTAATTTTTGTCTTAAGTAGAGACTTCTGATATCAAGATATAGGTGCGTCTCTCCATTTCGCAAAACCTATTCGTAAGTATTTCGTTAGTCGTTTAGATAGATATTCATATGGAAATCACCACATAAATTTCCATATCTCGATTTTTTTATTTGGAGAACTTCAAATGCTAAATTTTTAAAAATAAACCGTCAAAAGTTAATGGTATGAAAGCTGCAAAGCAAACTTTCGTATTCCAAAAGCATAATACGAATAACCGTCCTAGTCTTCAGATCTGGCATCTTTTGAACATTATTTTTTATAAAATAATTTCATTTATCATCGTATAGTGAAAAATTCGTCACCCTCTTGCTCGCCGAAAGGAAATCCCTAAGAAAAATAAAACAAGAGAAATTTCAATAATTTCATTTATTTCATAATTTCGTCCCCATTATTTTTTGACAATAGGTACAATATAAACATCATCATCATTTTCATTACACACAATTATACAAAAATGGAAACATTTCAATGATAACTGAGGTTTAATTTCCCATGTATCAACTAACTTCTATGGATATATCACCCTATAATATTATAAAATAAAAAATACTTAAAATGCCGTTTTATTTGAAACAATTCTTAATCTTAAATTTTTCCTTTCGAACTTATAGATATATAAAAGTTACTATTTTCCGGTTGATAGTATTTTTACGATAGCACGAAATTCCTCTGTCTACTTAAATCTGGAATAAAAAAACTCAATTTTAGTTTCAGCCTTGTAGCTGTGATCTCCAAAAAAATGTGGACATTAATATTAATAACTCAAAGAACACATTACCGTTGAAAAGATTTGACGTTAACAGTAATTATGGCGAACTATAAAGATGGCCGACATGCTGTCTAGACAGACAAGGGTCAACGAACTTTTTGATGCTATATTTCAAATAAGCCGAAAAGGATTATTAATTCAAATTACTTTGAAATATTAATAAAAACTCTAATAAAATCGTAGCTTGCGATAAAATGTAATTCACTAAATTCATACATTTTTATGGATACTTTAATTGGACAATTTTCGTTAATTTTTATATAAAGAGAATTAAATCTTACCTATATCAGCAAGAAAATAGTTTTCACCACACAATCTATAACAAAATTACACGAAATTTTACGAATAGAAAATTTATAATCAATTATGTAGGTATGCCCGAATTAGTAACACTGTCAAAATTTCCTTATTTAAATATTAATATACGCAGTGCGCAAGTCAAAAACGAATCTAGACAATAACAAAGAATTCAAAAGGGGTCAATGAACTTGATGATATTATGTTTTAAACTATCAAATAATAATTAATTAAATATTACCGATATAAAAAAGAAAATAGTTTTCAGTCCACAATCTGAGATAAAATGACAAGAAATATTTTAGGTAGTAAAACAGTATAAAAGGGCCAGCATTATTTTATTTCTGAAATTACTTGTGTCAATTATAATATACGGGGTTTTTCTCAACAATAATGTTAATAAAACAATATGATGTAAGAAGAATACCAATAATTTATATAATTCCTAGTAGTTTTGTAAAAAATTTCAGTTCTTACGCAATATACAAGGGATAAGATAAAATAATTAAAAGATTCTACAAAGAAACAAAATTCTTAGAAGCACCTGGCGGTGGCACCTGGTATTATTTAAAATAAGTATTTTTCTAAACATATATAGATCTTCACGTGTATTTTTCTTTCGACGGGACAAACTGTATAAGCTTTTCAATTTACTACACGAATATTATGTACATTACTTCAATATGATCATTATCATAGTAACTACATAATAATTTCCGGCATGCCACTTAAAGAAAAGAGTTACAAACAGTCATCAGTTACAATCCGTCTACTTGTGTTGTTTTAGTTATTCGTTAACAACGAAATAGTTTATTGAATCTTCTTATTAAAAATTTATCAATAAGTTAATATCAAAAATAACGTTTAAAATCAAATATAAAGCACGTTATCTAATTTACTAACATTATGAAACGCATGACTACTAAATTAACGTCCGGTAAATAATTACCATTTGATTTTTTTTTCTCTTTTACTAGTGAAGTGTTTAAACGAAATAAGTAACAATGAGAAGTTCAATTACTCACTACGTCACCGCATTTCCTTTGTTCGGAAGGGTAAGCGTCGTCGCTTATTATTCATAATAGACACAAATCTATGCAATTGTTCAATTCTGAATACTGAAAGTTATAATATGATCATGTGACAAACACAATCTCGCAATAAATTCTTCGTTCTAATCTTTAATGATGTCTTCTTATTTTCGAACCTGCTAATATGAATTTTATATTCGAATACGATAAATTTGAAAAATATAGACTCAAACGTAAATGATTGCTAGATATAAAAGGGAACGCTACTCGAAAGGAAAGTTTAGACAACAATTTTTCATTATTGCAATCGACAAACATCGAATTATGTCACTTTTTGTATACTTTATTTTAAGTAGGTACGTCGTCTACAAAAAGGCGCAAATTCTAGTCTTTTTGTTTTTTACATAAAAGCAATTGGTAATACTGAAACGAATTGTTAATTAGCTAACTAATGTGATCATGGGATTTCCGCGTCTATTTCCTGTAATTTATTTTTTTTGCAACTTACTCCAAAACCTAGTCGAATGAAATACTGATTTATTAAAAAACACTTAATTTTGAATAATAGTAAATGATTTTTGGATGCGACGAACAAATTTGTTGAACAATTGTCATACTATAAATTTGAAATTCGTACTTTTCTTTTGAAATATAGTATGAATTCGAGATGTTGTTGCAGATAAAATTAAAGCTAATCTACAGTTGCATATTAATACTTACAATATCAGCAAGACCTGAGCTAACTAATTTACGACAATGTATAGGACCAATTGAAAAAGGTCCTTGTAGTAGAAATATATATAAATGGGCATTCGATCACGACAGACAAGAATGTGTACAATTTGTTTGGGGAGGTTGCGGTGGCAACGATCGAAATAGATTCGATAATGAAAATAACTGTACAGATATCTGTAAAAATTCAAAAAGTAAGTTTAACACAATTAAATCGCCAGTTGTAATTTTTAATTGAATTTTTAGCCGATACATCTTCGCCGAGGATTAATATAGTAGAAGACAGAGGACCAGTATTGACTTTCCAAGAGACCGGAGACGAAACTACTTTTATGTTTGCCCAATCGAATACGTTTATCCAAATCGACGGTGATATCATTCAAACTTTCCAATTACGGTTAGTGATTGTTAATTTAAAATTAAGATATCATCACAATGTTGGTATGACGATTTTACGTAAACATAAAAATCTAAATGAGTTTTAAATATTTTCTCTTTATGTGGTATTTTCGCAGATTATGTCGACAGATATCTTTCAAATTTCGAACTAGATTACCGCACGGACTTTTAGTCTACCACAACGTTAAAGTACCAAAAGGAATATCTTTACAACCATACGCTCTGTACATTATAGTTCAACAGGGTCAATTGAAAGTCGTACACGTTTATGGAAAACATTCGACGGCCCTTACGGTTGGTAGCGGTTTGAATAGAGATGAATGGCATTCGGTTACGGTAAACAATTTTTTATTGAAAATTCGATTGAAAAATTTCGAATAATACCATTTTTAGGTTAGAATTGATGTACACGGTGCTAGATTAATGGCAACCGTTGATGATTTAAAAGACGAAACGACGTTAAAAGGTTTAGATAAAGAAAATAACTATGGAGTTTCAGCAAACGTTACTTCAGTAATTTTAATAGGAGGTAAATTATTATTTCGTTAGAAGAAACCATTTTTAGATTAATTTTTTTTTTTTTAGGATTAAGTTCTGAAGAACGATTACACGGAGTGAAATACATCATCGAATCGTTCGTAGGTTGTATAAAAAACGTCATCTTAAGTACGGGAAAATCGGCGTCTGATCTACTACCGATATCGCCTCTAATAGCCACCAAACACGAAAATGTACAAGAAGGGTGCGTAGATAAATGTATAACGGTGGAAAATCTTTGTTTTCAAGGTTCGAAATGCATCAATCATTACAACACTTTTACTTGCGATTGTTTCGGTACCAAATACGAAGGAGAATACTGTGATATTTATAGTAAGTAGTTTGTTTTATAAAATATCGTCGTAATTAGTTATCGATGATTAACTATGTTTTAGCCGCTACTATTCTAACGCTGAAAGGATCTTCATACGTTTCCTATAGAGTGTACGATTGGAAGGACAGAGTCCATTCTTCGGTAACTCGATTTTCGATGTTATTTAAAACGCGATTTGACGATTCCGCTCTATTATTCGCAGCTGGAGGCGTTCAAAATTTGAATCATTATATAGCAGCATCGATATTCAACAAGACTGTTTTCGTTGAAGTGAATTTCGGCGAATATCCCCTTTTAACCGTATTAGGACAAGTACCTGAATTCAAATTGTATCAATGGAATAATTTAACAATATTTCACGAATATAATAGGATACATTTAATATTAAACGAAGAGAAAGTAACTTTAAACGTAACCGGTATACCTTTATTGTATATCGATCCGGAAATTTATATAGGGGGCGGTCCGGAATTGCAAAAGAAACCCGGTTTGAAATCGACAAACAATTTCGTCGGCTCATTGAAATACGTATTTTACAACGATATATCTATAATTTACGAGTTGAATAAAAATAATCCGAAAGTTCATTATATCGGTATATTGAGACCGGAATTTTACGAGATCGACGTCAAAGATATACCGATAACTTTTCCATTTTCTTCGTCTCATATTTGGTGGCACAACAACCACACCGATAGCCTATCGTTGTCGTTTAGCTACAAAGCCAGCACGAATTTGAGCGTCGTAGCATCGAGCGAAGCTCAAACCGGCGTCTATTGGGAAGTTAGAATAGTAAACGACGAAGTTCGATTCGAAGTTTCGGATAATACGAAAAACGTAACTCATCTAATCAGCGTTAAGAAAACTCCCGGTGTTTGGCATTGGCTCAATCTAACTTATAAAGGAGAAGTGGACGAAATAACTTTAACCGTAGATAATAGAACGAAACAAGAAAAAATCGGCGATATCAAATTTGCTATAGGAGATAAAATAAAAGTAGCTGCCGGTTCGAGAACGAACGCCGGTCTCGTAGGGTGTATGATGGATATAATGGTGAACGGCGCTCTTCTAGAACCTAGATCCGTTTTACAGAGCGAACGAGTCGTCGGGGAAGTTTCTTTAGACGATTGTAGATTCATCGACGCTTGCAAACGACCAAATACTTGCAAACACGGTGGAAAATGTTCCGTTAAAGAAGATAAGTTAATTTGTGATTGTACAAATACCGGTTACATGGGAAAGAATTGCCATTTCGCTCAATATAGAAAAACTTGTGAAGAACTCGCCTTATTAGGTAATTAATTATCTCGACAATTTCCGTTTCCGTTTTTAATTCCGTTTCGACGAAATTTTTGTCATATAAATATATTTTTAGGTTATACGAAACCGGACGTATATTTAATAGACATTGACGGTAACGGTAAATTTCCTCCGGCACACGTACGCTGCGAATTTCAAAGTCACGAAGATTCAACAAAAACAATCGTAGAACACAATTTACCCAGTCAAATAGACGTGAGATCTCCATCTGAAAAAGATTTCATGTTCACTATAAAATATAGAGAATTCGACGCCGAAATGATACAAGAATTAGTATCGCATTCGTTGAATTGTAGTCAATACATCAGATACGATTGCCAAAAAGCACCTTTAGAATTACATTCGGCGACGTGGTTTATAAGTTCCGCAAACGAAACCGTCGATTTTATCGGAGAAGTTAAAAGGTAAATAATAAATAAATAAATGAAATAAATTAAAATTGATAAATAATAAATAACGAAAGCCTTAAACGGCATATTAGATGACCGCTTTATTTCTTAATACCAGCTTTACAGGGGTACATGCCCATGTTCTATAGGAAAGAAATGCGAAAACAAATCCCAATGGTGTAATTGTGAAGATATCGATGACGAAAAATGGTATACCGATGACGGTTATTACACAAACGCGAATAATGTTGGTATTACCGAAATGGTTTTTCTTCAACAATCCGATTTACCTGATGATGCACTAGGAAGAATAACATTAGGACCATTAGAATGCGTCGAAACTAGTAAGTTTCTAAAAGAACGTTAAAAATATAATATTATTTTTTTTATTATTCCACAGATACCCAAAGATACGTTGTTACTTTTACTACGAGTCAGTCTTATATCGAAGTACCCGGTTGGATAAAAGGAGATTTGGCGTTTTCGTTTAGGACTACCGGTAAAAAAGCCATTCTTCTCTACCAACCACCGATAAGACCAAATTATCCAAGTTTTATGGTAGCTTTAACTAGCGGTATGTTCAATCGAAATGATTAAATAACCGTTTCTTTTTTTTTACTTTTTTTTACTTTAGATTTTCAACTAACTTTTAATTTTACATTAAACACCGGCGTTTCTAAGGAACTCGTCATAATTTCCGGTAGAAAATTAAACGGTGGTGAATGGCACAAAGTTTGGATAGATTATAACAAATATCATGTTAGATTTATGATAAACGAAGATTTTCAAATGGTAAATTTAAAACCGGAAGAAGAATTCGGTCCTTTTGAAGGTTCTATGTTCATCGGAGGCGCTATTAGGTACCTAATCATTTAATTAAAAAAAAAAAAATAAAAAATAAAAAATTACTTCGTATAATGTTGAGATATTTTTCTAGCGATTTGCTCGATCAAAAATCATCTGTTCATCAAGGATTGATAGGATGCTTCAGAGGATTAGTTGTGAACGAAGAAATTTTAGATATATACAGTTATATGAGCGTCCATCTTAGTGAAATTATCAAAGATTGTAAACCTTCTTGCGATCCGAATCCTTGTCAAAACGGTGCGCATTGTAAAGAACTTTGGAGTAATTTTCAATGTATATGTCCAAATCCGTGGGCTTACAGTGGGGAGTTTTGCGAAACCAGTAAGCTATTTATTCATTTCATCTACTTAATTTTTCATAAATTAACTATTTTCTAGATATCAACACAAACGCCATAACTTTTACTTTACCTAGCTCATATTTACGGAGGAATTATTTGACGAACGATACCAGCGATGAAAAATCCGTATTGAGCGGTATGTTTAAAGAAAACATTTTGGTAAATCTACGAACCTACGAAAATCGAGCTCTCATATTTTACGCTAACGATCAATTAAACAATTTCGCCCATTTATATATCGACAACGATACCCAAGTCATATTTCTTTTTAATTACGGTAACAAAATTTTCAATATAACAGTTGATTACGCCAATTTAAATACTAGTAAATCCGTACAAATAGCTATAGTCAGAGAGAAAAATTTTACTACTATGCACGTTAACGACAAAAACAAAACTATACCGTACGGAGTTAAACTTTTAGAAGACTATTCCCACAAACCCTGGATAAACCCTAATATGGGTAAGTTGAGATTTCATTATTTGAATGTTCTTGAATGTAAAAGACTATATTTTAGAGGTATTAGCTCCTCAACGTCCACCCGCTCCGCCGACTGAATATTTTCAATTAAATTTAGGGGGTTACGATCCCGAAACTTTATTAAAAGTTTCTGATTATCCACCGAAACTCGAAGGATACGTGGGTTGTTTGAGAGGTCTTCAAATTGGTAACCGTTCGATCGATCTTTCATCTAAAGTAAGCGAGACAGACGTAGGTAAGTATAGTAAATTGATTTTTTATAAAACGAGTCGCATTGTATATTTTTATTTAACGTGGTTTTTAGGGGTGATCGCACATTGCAACATGAAATGCGACGAAGTACCTTGTAAACACGGTGGAATATGTATTGAAGATTTTAGAAATCGTCGACATACTTGCGATTGCGAACACACTAGTTATTACGGGGAATTTTGTTCTGAAGAAATCGGTGCTGAATTCAACGGAGAATCTATTATTTGGAGAGAATACATTTTAAACGGATCCGTTGATTACGTTAAATTCCAATTGGCGTTTTCCAGCGTCGATATTAGTCAAAAAAGTACCGTCTTATTATTATTACAAACTGAAAACAGGTAAAAAAAAAAATCATAAATAATAATAATAACAAAATGTCGTATATATTAATATTATTTTTCATTTTGTAGTCGTAGCTATTATTTGGTTGTCGGTTTAAGTACCGAAGGTTATTTGACGGTACAAGAAGATAGAGAAGGCGCCGTCTTTTCGGCTACCGTAAATACGAAAAATTTCATAAACGGCGCCAGACATTCGATTTATTACAAAAGAAATTTTAACGATTCCGAATTATACATCGACAGAGAATTAACGGCTATGAAACAAATTCCAGCACAAACTTTCACCAATATTCCCGAAAAAGGTGGAAACGAAGTCCAAATCGGTGGTCACGATACCAACGATCCGAGATTCGCTACTTATAAAAGATATAGCGGCTGCCTTTCAAGTCAGTATATACACGGCGTTTCAATAAAAGCGATAATGATGATGCTATTTAAAAAAATTTATCAAGTTTTCGTTGGAGCGCCGTATATATTTAAATAGAATCGATTGTATAAATAAACAATTTTTACGATTTTATAGATATTTTCATCAAAGTAAACGAACACGTTATGAAACCTTTAGAAGAATATATGTTGTTCACTAAAACTGGTACCGAAAAAGTGAATGTATCGAATCAACATGGTGTCAGAAGCGCGCAGTGTAGTTCGGATTTCGACAAAATACACGAAAAAATTCCGGTTTCTATTAATCTTAATATAAGCCAGGTAAATACGATGAAAATCTGTAAACACTCATAATTTCCAACTACTAATCTTAACATTTTGCCATATTTCATATAAATAAACTTTTTCTCCAACTACCGTATGTAGAATATTAATTTATGACACCCCTAACGCTATCTACGAGCAAATATCCAAGATACCATTACGGAATTGTGTAGAAAACTTCAGTATTAGTAAAGTTTTATTTTTATGTAATAAAATTAATTCTCAATCCAATTGAACCCATTTGCCAGTGTAGAAATGGCATTTTTGGCAAAATTTAATAAAAATAAACAATTTTTAATTGAAAAATATAGCTCTGAAATGATTTTCTCGTAAGAAAAATTTTTATTCACAGGGAACCGATAAAACTTGGGTCCAAGACGCTCCTCAAAGAGTAATTTACACATCGATGTATTCGACTACGGCCGAAGAGGAAGACAGCACCGGCCAATTGGTCGTTATAATTTTATCTTCTTTTTTTTTATTAGTAATAGTTTTTTTTATATATCACCTGATTATAATTGATAAAAAATACAGAAGAAGAAAAGAATACGAAACCGACGCCAATATTTTATTATCGAAACAACAAGCCGCTTTTCTACAGGAAAATAACAAAACCGTAAGTGGACTCGTTATTTTTTTTTATTCCAAAAAAACCATTCTCACTCTCTTATTAAAAGCTTCGTATCGAAAAATATCAAATCCGCACTGATCCGTTCTAATCGTAACATTTAACTTCTGTATTCGACACTAGATGGCGAAACAATTTTTTATTATGTATTGTTTCTTTACTATTACTTTTATTAATTTGATTTCAACTGCTGTTTATTAAGTATTTCATCTTTTTATTATCATTATTATTTTATAAACGTATTTTTGTGCAGTATTAAACGCGATTCTATTATATTTTATGCATACGTCCCCCTCTGTTATATTATGATGTAATCTGATGATTTCCCGTTAGCACAATAGATGGCGCCACCGTAACGTGCAGATTATATACTACTTTGTCTCGTTTCAGATATTTCATACAGACTACGCATACTTGAGAATGCGCAGAACCGAGCTTGAGCCTCGAAGGATAGAGAAACCGTTATCATTCTGTCTTTCTTAATCGGAACGATGTAGATTTTAAGCGCGCTTTAATATTTAATCAATTGGCTTTAGAACATATTTTGAAAAATACATTATCTTTAAAAATATAGATTTTTTTTTAATATTGCTTAGTTCGTTTGTTATTAATAACTAGCTGACGATTTTTTAAGGTTAGGTTAGATTCTTGAGCTTCCATTTTATTAGTGTGCAATTCGACCAAAAAAAAAACAACATATCGCAAAAATTCTACTTACCTCTATAGTCATTACAGATAATAAAGAAAATTAATTGGTTGAATATTATTTAAAAAATTAGTTGATGCTGTACAGCCGCCATTTTTAAATAAATCACTTGGATATAAACTACTGTGAACAGTCACTGCCATTTACAATAAAATCACGATTCCGTTATCTCCATTTATTTTGTAGGATTTTTAATTAAAGTAATTTCGATTATTTTTTATGAATATTCCAGGCGGAGGATTCGTCCAAAAAATTCAATGGAATAATAACAAGCGATTCATTTAACGTTTCAAAAGATGAAGTCAGGGAAGAATTAATTGTGAAACCTATCAAAAGGGTAGATAGTAAAAGAGAAAAACAACGAGTTTCATTTAGAGGTGAGATTTTTAAATAAATAAATAACGAAAAAGAAAAATCTTCCGTATCTTTTAGGTAACAATACCGAAATAAAAAACGACAATTCTGAAGTAATTTGTTCAGAATTACTCACTCCAATGCCGGAAGTGGTAGAAGAAGAAGAAGAAGAAGAAGAAGAAGAAGAAGAAAACGACGAACCTATTAATATCAAAAATATATAACTTATTATATTATAACGCAAATTTAAAAAATAAAATAAACGTCAAAACTTAAAAATAATTCCGTGGGATCTTTTATTCAAATTGTGTATATGTAAGAAACGCCAATTTTATTTTAAATTTAATTAAATCTAAAGTATATGTATATACAATCAAAAAGAATTGTACTTGAGACAATATGAACACCAAAAAAATAAAAAAAAATTCACTTGCACATCTCACGCGTCTTATCTGTAACTAGAATTATTATAAAAAAAATGTCTTATTTCCGATTAGTAATAATAATTATTAATAATAATAATAATAATGTAATAGGAATTTACATTATCGAATTAGTACGATGTCATGGATTTGGTCCCAACAGTTTTTTCGTATCATCCGGACTTGATTTTACTAAACCGTCTTCACCTATAATTAAAAAAAAAAATACAAAATTACAGTAAATAGAAGTAAACAATCGGTAGCACTGAATGCAACAATATATTACAAAAAAATCTCCAAAAAGAAGCTACATCAGTACAAAATAGTGAACTACGGATGTGAAGCTTCAATTCTTAACAGCAGAAGAAGAGAAGTTAGACATATGAAAAAGGAGGATAACTACAGGATAAAAAGGAAAAAAAGAACGAATAATTTGGAGAAGCGGAACTAAGCAAAATAATATGAAAAAAGAAAAAACCAGATTTTAGAACAAAAAAAATTATGGACATAGAACAAGGAGGAAGAAGGAAAAGATAATATGCAAAAGTGATGGAAGAAATAAGAGAGAGAAATTGACGACTGGAAAACGAAAGCAAAAAATAGGAAAGAGTAAGAACAAATCACTTCCAAGCTATTAACTCAACTTTCAAAATTGATTCTAAGCTTCGACACAATAATTTTCATAAACATTTTTCTCTTAATAATTTTCTTTGATGTCAAGTAAAAATGAATGTTAGTAATCACTCAGTACAAAATCAGACAAATAAAGTGGCTTCACATTTGTTACAGCATTGCCCCATCAACATTAGACACTTTAACAAGAAATACATTGAAATAAAATATGAAATACCATCAAAAAACAATATCCTTCGTTTAATCAAAGTTATATTCAATTTAAGAGGTTACAAGTCACCAAGAAACGTTTTAGAAGGCTGTTAAAAATGGTACCAATAGACATGTTACATTATTTGGTCAAATAATAGAAAAACAAGTGATATAATTCCACTAACCTTTTTCAGTTTTGATTTCCTCTTTGATCTTATCTTCTTCCTGTTTAATTTCGCCAGCTTTGTCTAAACGGGGTCGTTTTCTACCTTTGTAACTTCTGTTGTCCCTTCTATCACCTTCACCTTCGTCTTCGCTATCAGAAAACTCGTTCTCCGGCACTATTCTTTTATCCAAATCCTTTTGCGGTAATCTTTCGTCCTTGTCGACTTTGTCTTCGTTATCGGAATCTTCGTTGATGGCGTCTTCAGGTATAGCTTGAACTTGTACACCTGGTGCGTGTGGTAACATCCTCAAATTTTCGAATAATCTCGTTTTGATTTTTTCCAAATATTCCGGCGTATTTTGATTGGCCATATTGCTGGGACTGATGTGCAATTTAAAATCGGGACCGAAATATTCGAAATAATCATTATATGGTAGTTCGTTGGCGATTTCCACCCCTAAGGCTACCGATGTTTCGTAAGTCCACGCTCTCGAAACGTTTCTGATCGTATAACCGCCTCCGCCTACCATCATAAAAGGTAAATTGTATTTTTTTACGAATTCTACGCACTTTCCGTGTCCTTTTACTGTTAGATTAAAACAACCGAGTCGATCGCCAGTTAAGGAATCGGCGCCGCACTGTAAAACGACGGCACTCGGTTGGAAAGTTTCCATAACTTTACTTATTATAGGTACAAATATACTTTCGTAAGCTTCGTCGTCCATTCCGTCTCTTAAAGGTATATTAACGGCGTAATATTTACCTTTCCCCGCGCCTATGTCTCTTAAATCTCCCGTACCAGGAAAATATTCGCCGTATTTGTGAAAAGATACCGTCATTACACGATCCGTTGTATAAAATGCTTCTTCGACGCCATCTCCGTGATGTACGTCGATATCTATGTATAATACTCGTTGATGGTACTTGAGTAATTCCAATATACCCAACACTATATCGTTTACGTAACAAAAGCCGGAAGCTTCCGATTTTTTGGCGTGATGAAGACCTCCGCCCCAATTTATGCAAATTTCTGATGCCTGTTTGTTAAGTTTTACTGCGGCGGCCACCGAACCGCCCGCCGATAATTGACAAAATTCGTATAGACCGTCAAAAACTGGACAATCTTCTCCTACATTGAATCTTTGCATCTGTTTGTTATATTCTGACATATTATCTGGACGAATCGACCTTAGGAATCTGATGTAATCATCTGAATGGAACTTTGTCATTTCTTCTGCCGTCGCTTTATGAGGACGCTATAAATTGGGAAAAAAATTTTTTTTAAAGTTATAGAATCTCCAATAATTAGTCAACTGTGATATAAAATATATAAATATTCGATAGAAGCCAAGGATTAAACAATAGATATTGAGGTGTGGTTTAAGATAATCAACTTTTTATCGGAATTATACACAGTTTGCTTCAATTCTTTATTTTAGAAATGTGAAAAAAGTAGTTTTACAATTTTATACTCACATAAATTTCCATTTTTCTGTAGAGCCCATAATTTAAAAGCAAATTGTGCGTCATACGTATACGATGAGGCTTCATGGGATGTCCTTGTCCATAATAATAATTTCCAATATCACCTGATAATTATTAAATTATAAAAAAAATACTAATAATTTAGAGATATTTAAAGAAATATTCGTGATAGATTCATAAAATTGTATCGGTCAACCGTAGAAAAAGAGCATCATACATACGTCAAGTGTAAAACTGACCAATAACAAGTGATCAAAACTACGGTCGCCATTAGTCTATCATGAAGTTTTTCATTTACGGTACAAAATATCGTACAAACTTTATATTGAGAAAAACCAACGTGATACCTACACGCAAGTTTAAAACAAATAAATCTTATAAAAATATGTCAACGAAATCTAATATTTATAAAGGATTAATAGTAAAAATACTTACTATCATAATAATAGCATACTCGTTTCCTACTGTGCGGTTGAGTCGTCATTTTTATAACAAAACACTACTTTCTTTGATAAGTTTTTTTTATAAAAAGAGATATAATTTTAAACACCTGTTTTTATTAAATTTAAGAGTCAACACGAGTCTAAACAACTTAATTATTATTTCATCTCGTGGATTAATATTCCCTCGTTAGTTGTTGATTGTTGACTGAAGTTTGATGTTTGACATTGGACATTTGACAACATTTGGATTTTAAGTTTCGGCGTTTTGCAATACGTAAAATTTTTCATATTATAATTCTAAATTAATTTCGATTCTTGATTGGGAATTATTAAAAAAATACGAATATTATGTATCGATTTTCAACAAAAACATGAAAATACTCCATTAATTTAGAATGTTATGATTCGACGAAAAATTGTACGGCAAAACGTTCTTCCAAACTCGTCACAATTAAAATTACAACCCAATCAAATATAAAAAAATGTAAACAATAATTATTACTAATAGCAATCACGAGATAATAAATATAAGCATTACAATAGATTGTACGTACAAATAAATCAATAGCAATATTCGGGTACGTTTAACAAGAAAACCAAATATTTATCTAACGAATTTAATATGTGAAGTAATAAATAAATCGACAAAATTCAATATTTACAATTTTATTTAACATTTAGAAATCTTTTTGTAATTAGATGATTGTATGGAGGATATTGGTGTTGGGTGTGATTAAATTTATGAGTCTTCCAGCTTAAGTTTTAAAATGAAATTTGCAGAACACTTGTCAGCTCACATAACGCCAGAATGGAGAAAGCAATATATAAATTACGAAGTAAGTGATATAGTTGTAACTCCATTTATTGATTTAAATACTAACAAAAACTTTTCAGGAAATGAAAAGCATGCTGTACATGGCAGTAGAAGAAACTCCATCTGCAGAAAGTGTGGAACCAGAAGTAGTAACGAGGCATTTAGCAAATTTCGAGGAACAATTTTTTCTTTATTGTGATAAAGAATTGAAGAAAATTAATACTTTTTACGCGGAAAAACTAGCCGAAGCCACTAGAAAATTCGCAAGTTTAAATAGCGAACTAAAGGATTCCATAAATCAAATAAATTTTCCGAAAAAGAAAAATTTAAACAAAAAGAGCGTCCCTACAAGAAAAATACAAGAATTAAAACTAGCATTTAGCGAATTTTATCTGAGTTTAATTTTATTACAAAATTATCAAACTTTGAATCATACGGGGTTTAGAAAAATCTTGAAAAAACACGATAAGGTAAGAATATTAATTAACTAATTAAATTCGAAATGGGGAATTTTATAAATAATTTCAGTTATTATCAACTGATATCGGGGTAAAATGGCGAGAGGAGCACGTCGAAACTTCGCATTTTTTCATAAATAAGGATATAGATAAATTGATAAATGACACTGAAAATGCCGTAACCAATGAACTAGAAGGAGGCGACAGACAAAGGGCAATGAAACGGTTAAGAGTACCTCCTTTGGGGGAGCAACAATCACCGTGGACAACTTTCAAAGTCGGTCTCTTTTCTGGTTCTTTTATAGTTTTATTAATCGCCGTTGTACTATCAGGTATATGTTTCAAAATATTTGTTTTATCTAATAATATATGGGAATTGGTTGATAAAAAAAATTATTACTGTTAATGTTATAAAGATTTAGAGAAAAATTATCAACAAACTGATAACAATTTGTCATATTTTTGAGTATATTTTTCAATATTTACACTTACAAATTTGATTTCTACTATCAATTCCATATCAGATGATCCTCCATAATATAATTTACGGTCTTCAATCCATTAAATTCATCTAATTTATTGAAGTTATTAAATTGTATTATATACAGGGCTTCAACTAAAATTTTTTCAGCTGTTTTCCACGATGGTTCAACAGAGAATTTAAAAATAGCCTTCCGGTTATACAGAGGTCCGTTACTAATAATTGAACTGTTATTTTTGATTGGAGTCAATATATACGGATGGCGTTCATCAGGGGTGAACCACGTACTTATCTTTGAATTGGATCCAAGGAATCACCTATCTGAACAACACCTGATGGAATTGGCGGCAATATTCGGAGTAGTATGGGCGTTGAGTTTGTTGAATTTTCTCTATAGCGCTAGTTTGAGTATACCGCCTTACGTGAACCCACTAGCTTTGGTTGTCATCATGTTTGTATTCCTAACGAATCCTTTGAAAGTTTTTAGACACGAAGCGAGATTTTGGTTTTTGAAAATTTGCGTAAGTTTACATTTTTTTTTTATTTCTAAAACTACATGATTACGATTTCAGGGAAGGATGTTTGGATCGCCATTCTTTCACGTAGGATTCGCCGATTTTTGGCTCGCCGATCAACTCAACAGTCTAGCAACTGCTTTCTTAGATTTCCAATTTCTAGCTTGTTTTTATATTACTAACGGAAATTGGCTCGAAGCCGGAGGTAAAAACACAGTAGTTTAGCGTTTTCGAGATAGTAGAATCCATTTTACATAAACGTTTCGTTTTAGATACTACCCATTGTATGGAAACCAATTATATAATTAGACCGATAGTTAATTGCATTCCGGCCTGGTTGAGATTCGCTCAATGTTTAAGAAGATACTACGATTCAAAAGATGCTTTTCCTCATTTAGTCAACGCTGGAAAATATTCAACTACCTTTCTGGTCGTGATTTTTTCTACCCTCAAAAAAGTTTATAAAGGTATAACTTTCGTTTGGTTTCATTGTGTTGGAATATTGAATTTAAAAATTTCATAAAATCTCGGTTGGTTCTGATCATTTTTAATAGTACTAGATATCAATTTTTTGGTTCATATAATCGTTACATTAATATAAAATCGACATATCTATGGTAAATTTCATAATTTATAGGTTAAATATCGATTCGGTACTAGATATCGATTTTCTTGGCTCAAAAAATCGATTCTTCGAAATTATATCAACATATCTATTGTGATCTTCATACTTTTTTGATATAATAATGAGTTGGTACTAGATATCGATATTTTAGGTTCAGATAATCGATGCTTCGATATAAAATTGACATATCTATTGTAAATTTTATAATTTTTAGGTTAAATATCGATTTTATTGACTCTAATAATCGATTCATGAATTTAAAATAGACGTATCTTTATTAAATTTAATAATTTCCAAGTGAAATATCGATTCGGTACTAGAAATAAATTTTTTGTTTCTAAAGATAGATTCCTCCTTTTAGTTCAATATTTTGATTTGATATTGTATAATTTTCCGCAAAAAATCGATTATTTCATATTAAATCGCCACTTCTACTTTATACATTCAAAGAAAATATCGATTCCGTACTAAATATTGATGTTTTTTGTTTTAAAATAATCGATTCTTTAAACCTATTTCGTCATTTTTATTTCTTACTTCTCTGGTAAAATATAGATTTTTCGATTGAAATAAAAATAGATTCTTTGATCTTGAATAACAAGATTTACTTAATATTTCATACATTTGGGATGAAATATCGATTCGCTACTACAAATCGATGTTTTCTTCTGTTTAAAAAAATCTATTCTTCCATTTCATATCGCCATTCTTATTTCTATGGTTATGTTGGGAAATTTATCGATTCTACCATGTTGGAATCGATTTTATGTTTCGTGTTCAAACAGTAATGATTTTTAGACGACTATGCATCATCTTCGGAAAATCCCTACATGTTCCTGTGGATAGCTTCCCAAGTCTTAAGTTCGACTTACGCCTATATGTGGGACATCAAAATGGATTGGGGCTTATTCGATAAATCCGCCGGAGAAAATAGATTCCTTAGAGAAGAAACAGTATACTCTTCGAAGGTATATAAATAAAAAATTACAAAATCGCCAAATTAATCGAATCAATTCTTTCAGGTGTTTTATTATTTCGCCATCATAGAAGATTTCGTTTTACGTTTCGTATGGACAATTTCCTTGTACCTTACGGAATACGGTTACGTCAGCAGCGACATAATGACGTCAATATTGGCGATATTGGAAGTGTTTCGACGTTTCGTATGGAATTTTTTCCGTTTGGAAAACGAACATTTGAATAATTGCGGTCAATTTAGGGCGGTTCGAGATATATCGGTAGCGCCGATCGATTCTTCCGATCAAATACAAATAATAAGGATGATGGATAAAGAAGACGGCGTAACGAACAGAGAAAGAGGTAAAAGGAAGAATAACAACAAGAAAAAAGAAGATAAAAAACCTCTGTTACAAGATGAAACTATAATGAATTTTAAATCGATACCGTTATCGGCTGTGGTATGATTAATCCATTCCAAAAATATAATTTTATACTTTATTTCTATACGTTTTACGTATTTATATATATATATACAGGATGTTTAATCAAAATTTCGTTTTTTTTCTCTAGACAAATTCGTTGATCAGAAAATAGCAATCGACAAGTATATAGGGGATCAATATATGATGAATGTTTTTTCTAATTTATATTTATAAATTTTTTTAAACTTATATAGTAATATCAAAATCACAATTTTCTTTTTACGGTTCAAACGTTTTACTTAAACCGGCCCAATGATCCGGTACTTCCAAAAAATATCGATGCATCGCTTCAATGAAACGTTTCTGATATTCTTCAGGAGATATTATCGTCGGTAATTTTCCTTGTCCACCCAAAATGCCGCTTTTCTTCACCATCGTTTCCAATCGCTTGTCCCAAGTAAACGTTCGTATATAATCTAAAATATAACAATTCACCTTGTATATAATACAACAATTAATTTTAATAGACACTGTATAAATGCGATCCATTTTGTTTTTCTCATTTTTGTAGTTAATTAAATGGATAAAAAAGCAAAAAAAATATTAAATTTTAAAAGTTATTTTACAAGAGGTATTAGATTGGTATTTTTGCAAAATTTATAAATTTATTTTAGGAAGGGTTTTCAGTTACTATTTAATTGAACATAAAACCCCGTAACAATAATAAAAAAGGGTAAAAACATTTTACGGGGGATATTGAAATTGTTATTTTCAAAATATCTAATTAAATAAATTTTTTTATTGGATGTGTATTTAAAAAAAATTGCAATCAGATCCATAAAACCGTAAAAACTTTATTATACGAGTTGTTCTCAATTATTTTTATATTTTTCGAACCATATTTGTATTGAATATAATTATTTCACGATGGTTACTACATTAATATTCCAAAACATTTTAGTTATATCGATAAAACTATAGAAACAAAGTTATTTTACAAGGAATATTTGATGTTTATCAAAATTTTTAATCAAATCTATGAAACAAATTAGAGATTACAAGGGGCTTTCAATTTCTTTTTACTTTTGAAAATAGAATATAAAACCCGATAACATAAAAAAACATTCTACGAGGGACATTCAAATTGTTACTATTCGAAATATGTAATTGAATATCTTATTTTATATACGAGGGATATTAAATTTTTTAATATTATCGTAACTTCACCTATTATTCCAAGTATTAATTCCTTGTTATCCGGATCCAATCCTACCAATAGGGAATAATCCATAACCGATTGAGTAGAAAGGAATTCGGTATCGTTTTGTATGGCATTTATCAAAACCGATTTGGAATGTTGCAATACGTAAAGCGGCGAATCGCAAGTCACTGAAAAACAAAAAAAAAAACGAAAAATAAAAAGACGGTTTTCCGTATATTCCGTATCGTTTACTTTTCATGAGATTTTCGTCGAGCAAAACGATTTCTTCGCCTTGATTATCCGGTACGACCAATCTGTTACGCATCGATCCTTTTAAATCGAATTTTTGCGATACTTTTCGATTATAAAACAAATTTTCCATAACTAATATATTCGATCGATACGGTACGCTCGAATTATTTTTAAATACTATTTGATAGATGCCCAATATTTTTCCTAAAAGCGTCAATTGTTTAGTCGTATGACATTTGTTCATGTAAGCGAAATAATTGGAGGACGATTCGAGGAAAAGATCCACTTCGGACTTGGACATTTCTTTCAATATAAATCTGTCATCTAAAATATATAAAAATAATATACTCGGATGGGAAAATAATTTTCAAAAATTGAATATTTACCGACAGTTTTGGAAAAATTCGATCCGGATTTTCCACCACGGGCGTCCCATTGTACGGATCGAGATAATGATCGAATGTAAGCTTCCTCGCCCATCGGTAATACCGCGGCGCGTAACTTAGCAAATTGTTCCGCCAAATATACCCTACAGAAAAAGTTACTGCTACCCTCTTGAAATTGTACTTCGACGTGAGCTTTTCTCACTTTTTTCGCCGCCTCCTGAGGTCCCGATACTATTTGCGACGCTTCAAAGCTAACCGAAAAACAAAAATTATCAAAAATGTATAGCGTGTTAGTTTACGAGGGGTATACAATAATATGACAATGAATAAATTGTTAATATCACAAATAAACAATTAGAAAAATTACTTAAAAGGTCCATTTAATATTTCTACCGCATAAAACGAACGGGGGACATGAAATAATTAAAACCGCGGAAATGCTATTATACGAGGGACATTCCAAATATAGAAAACAAACAATTTTACGGGGGTTTTGAGATTAAAAAACGATACATTGTTGATAAACAAAAATAAACGATGGGGAAAGTTTGTTACGAGGTCCGGAAATTATATTTACGAACGAATATTAACATACGAGGTGTAATCGGAATATTAAAAGAGAAAATATTACAAAGAAAACTATTTTACGAGGGTTGTAACATTTTTTTTATATACAATTTACCTTATTTCCGGTACATTCGTCGAATTAATTTGATTGGCGTTATCAATTTTGGCTTCTTTTGTTTTTAAGAAACCCAAAATATTTTTGGTTTTGTCGTCGTCGGTTTTATCTTTTTCGCCGTAACTTTTCCTTTTCATCGTTACGGGACTATTCGAAACGTCCGAACTAGTCGTCGAAGTTTTTTTAGCCGATAATTCGTCGAATAATTTTCTATATTCGTTAGAAGCGAGCGTATAAGATACGATAGAACTCGGTTGATTTTCGAAAACGATCAACGGTATAGAAGAATCCGATAAATTGTAATGTTCGTTAGCACTGAACGGCGCCTAAAGTAAAAAAAAAGAAACATGATTAAAAACGAACAACAATATATTAAAAGAAAAACTTACCGGTATAACGCATGCGTTATTCGACGACGGTAATAAGGACGATAAAATCGTTTTAACGCTTTTTTTATCGGATTCTTTTTTACCGTCCGTCGAATCATCGATTTGTGAAAATACCGCACTCTCAGATTGAGATCTATGATGACTTTTTGGCGACGAAGAACTATAAGAATCATCTGTAATAATAATAATGATAATAACAATTAATTATACAAAAAAAAAGAAAAGAAAAACTTACTATCGCTATTATCGAAACTTCCGATTTTCCTATTAATCGATTCTTTTTCATCGCGTACGTTTGATTCTTGATAATCCAAAATATCTTCGACGTTCGATTTTTCCTTCTTCTTATCGACGTCCTTTTTTCTCGCCAACTCGTTGAAACGTACATTCCAAATATCGACGATTTCAACGACGTTCCTTTTTAATTTCGTCAACGAATCCGAAATGTTCCAATACGCTCCGATCAAAACTTGAAAAACATACACGCAAAAAAAAATAAAAATCCATTATTTCGTTATATCTAAATATAATACCTTTCTCGTCGAATTGTTTACATTCTATACTCGGCGACGTCAACTTCAATTGCACCTCTTCTATTTTCTGTTTAAATAGATTCTGTTCCTTTAATAAAATTTGTTTCAAATTCGATTCGCTTTCTTCTCCCGTTACGTTCTTCAATTTATCTTGTATCAAAGAAAACAGATCGTGACCTTTTTGCGCTATATTCTTAATACCGTCGATCGATTCATCGTGCAATTTGTTATTATCGTACTTTATCTCTATCAAAGGAGGCGGCAAAGATACTTCCAGTATTGTTATTTGGCTATATCTGGAAATAACTCGATTGAAATTTATGCAGCAATTGACCGACCAATCCACCGTCTACGCCACCACAGTTCATCTTCAGTCTCTCAAGACGGTAACTACGCCATCGAAATCAGTTTATCTCTGGTCTTTGAAGACGTAGTTACCGTCGAAACTAGGTACTGAAGACGGTAACTAAAATTATCGAACCGAGTCTCGGTATAATTGTATCTGTGTAATGGTAGCGTAAACAGTGAATTTGTATCGGGAAAAAAATGAAAAAAAAAAAAAAAAAGAGATCAACTTACTTAAACGTTGCGACGTAATTTTTATACCCGAAATATTGATAATGATCGTGATGTAAACTATGATTGCACGATGATTGACCTCTCCTACTAAAAACGTCGCCGTAAAATTTCAATTCCAAATATTTGGCGAAAGAATAGGACCAAGTATCGACTGACATCGGTACCACCGGCGATACCTTTTGACATTTCGTACACCAAGTCCACATAACGATATGATCATCGTAAAATTCGTTATCGAAATGATTTAAACAAATAGTAACGCAACCGACGTTATGAACGAATCTACGAACGTGATGTACCATAGAAGTATCGCACGATTTCGATGGACAATTATAAGTCGACCGAAAACAATAACGTTCCAAAAAACAACCCAACGGTATGTCGTTACGACCGTAAAAATCCATATAAACAATCCTGGAAAAAAAAAATTTTTTTTTAAACAATTTCGTTCGGTAAAAAATTATCAAACTCTTACCAAGGGTTTACGCAAAAAGCCGGCGCGTTATTCGATTCGGTGCTGTAACTACAAAACAGCACCGCCAATTTTTGATGATTCGCCGGATCTAGAACGTCTTTTAAATTATTTTCGGAAGATTTTGGACGGGTACGCGTTTGAATTTCGATGCAAATGTTATCTTTTTTTTCGTATCGTCCACCGCAAGCTCTAAAATGAGCCAGGAGGTTTTGGACGTTGACGTCTTCGCCGCTTTCCGTTAATTTCATCAAAAGAAACGGATGCAGAGGTTTTATCTGTAACGAATTTAGAAAATACGCTTCAATATTCAATATAAACACGTAGACGAGCGACTTTATAGACCCCAATTGACGTTTGGCGGAATATTTTAGACGAAAAACGGAAGTATTTATATTTTTTTTCTTAATCTATATATACAAAATATATCAGAAATTTGATTTTTTATCATTAATCTAAATTAAAAAACAAAACAAAAAAAAATTATTGAAAACCATTATTTTTTGATTTTCTAGAGCCAAAGTGGCTGTATCGGTTATTTTTTTCACTACATAGTGTTTTCTCAGTGTAGGCAAACAGTAAATATAATCTAAATTGTAAATATATCGGAAATTTGTGGGAAACGAACAGAATTCCAACTAAGGCACTTTTAATCTTATAAAAAAGCTTCAAATTTATCCTTGTACCTTTGGGTTACCACTAGGTAGTACAAACTACCGAAAAAAACCAAGAAAAGCTACGAGCAAATGGATTGTTTACCCCACGGCTGGCAGTTTGACTTAAATCAGCTGCCGTTCTTCTTTCCCCGGTAATCTGGCCTTCACCTATATGTTTATCTATCGAATATTCTGTAAATTAAATAACCTAAGAAAATATTCGCAAGAAACTCAACACCCCAGAAGAAAATTATAAATAGAATATTAAATAATTTATAGAAGAACTTACCTTTTCTTTAATTTCGATTTGATCGCTTCTGTTTTCTTCCGAATTGTTCTTCCATTTATTTTTAACGTTATTTTCAAAATGGACGCTAAAATACAAATCGTCCGGAAAATATCTTCTCAATTTACACTTTTTACCTGTTTCGGTTTCCAAATAAGGCACCGAAAAAACGACATAAGGACTAACGCACAAAATTGTATCGTCCAATTGTTTTTTGAAATTATTCGAAAACGGTAATTCGGCGACGGCGAGCGTTTCCCCTGTCGATTTAACATCGAAAAATTCTTGTTTCGATTGTAGAGGATCCGTAAAATCGTCTACGAGAATTTTTCGATTTTCCCCCGGTTGTTCGTCTCGACTGAACCTTTTCATCACCGGTCGTTCGATTCTTTTTTGTTCTTCTGTTTTCTTTTCGGGCGTATCCGGCGTATTGTCGTCTAGAAATTCGTTAGGATTCGGAGGCATAGCGAATTCGTCCATTAGATAAGATTTTTCCAAACGCCAACTATACAAAGCGAACAACATAAAAACCGAAACGTCTTTTAATTTCGATAATTCCGTTTCGGAACCCCCTCGTAATAGTACGGTACTACCCAGATGCGGATTTGGTAAACCTTCGAAAAACATCAGAGTTTTCTTTTGATCTGAAAATAATATACTTTTCGTATACCCCTCGTACTAATAATAAAAATAAATTAAGTACCTCCCTGGATTTTGTAACTGTTGACGTAGAAACGTTTACAAGTTCCCAGTTTGGGTACTCCGATATGAGCATCTACAGAAGAAACGATATCGGCTTTAGTACATCTCGATAATCTTTCCAATACGCTCTGTTTAACATTATGAACCAAAGTGATGTTGTAATCTAGTAGCATATCCTGAGCGATTCTTGATATATTTTTTTGCACCAATACAACATTCGGCTTTAGAGCGCTGATTCTAGTTACTACATTTTTTAAATATTCGTATTCCTACAAATCAAAATTAGTTATACAACTCATGTATAAATCTAAAAAAAAAAAAAACAAAAATAAAAACCTGCATTAAAACTGGTTCTAATGACATAAGTCTCCCTTCCGTCCTTTGATAAACAATAGAACATTCTAATAAAAGAATTTTCGGATTTTCTATATCGGTCAACATATCTTTGTGCGCTACATTTTTACTACAAACTATGCCTCCTATCAAAGTAGTATCGCTTCTCAAACCACCCGATAGGATCTTAAATTGAACATAATGTCGTATATCCAAATCTGTAGCATCGTGATTTTTATCTAAGAATAAAAAACAGATAAAATAAATATTTAAAATCTAAACAACATTATATTATTTAATATTATACAATCAATTACCTGGTCGAATAATTCCAATTATTTCATGTAGTAATGGAATAATTATTTCCCACCAAGAATACGAAAGACCTTTCGATAACAATAATTGTTTCAATAAATTGTGTTCGTGTTGTTCGAAAGTTTCACTCAAAATAGTATAAGCGAGTTTTTCTTCGTTTTCTTCGCGTAAATTATTATTTGCATTAAACCAACCTCGAAAAAAAAAAAAAAGAATTAATTAATTACACACACCGATTTGATACAGTATCTAATTTATTTCTATTTAATTGAAAATACTCAATAGTAATTAACTTGAATTAAAATTAATGTTTACTAACGTCAATAACATAACCTATATATAATAAAGTAAAGCAGTAGTTCAAATGAACAGAAGGTTTCTATTTAAAAAACCATATCAATAAAATATAATTCAATCTTTCACAATGCAAATAACAAACATTATTTTGTTTTATAAGATTGATCAAAGTATTTATAAGAATCAATCTCAAAATGATTTTGTTTAATTAAAATCGAAATGACATAAAAAAAAGTTATAAATAAAAAAATTCCTACATAATTACCTGATTCTGGTGCAATTTCTATTTGTTCTGTAGGTCTAACAACCAACATTTCATTTTTTTCTTGATGATCCGACACTGTAACCGCATTTTGCGTTTTATATTCATCTGGCGGTCGTGATAAGTATACAGTATTAGCTTCCAAATTTAAATCGAGCAAATAAGACGAAGATGAAGTCAAGTTTCCTTGTCGAATATCCATAGGTGAAGCTTGTTCGTTATCAGAATCAGTTGTACTGGATTCGTGGGGAATTTGCTGTACCCAATGGGGTTCGTCTGTATAAGGTACATCGAAATTCGTACCTGGAGTTGATAATTCGGGATAAGATATCAATTTTTTGTAATAATAAGCGTAACCATCTATAAACGCCGTTGGATCCGAAACGCTCTCGATGTAACCGCCTTCCAAAAGAGCTTGGCAGATTGCAGATGCTTGAATCCTAAATAGAAATTTAAATTGATATCAATATCAATATAATGAACAAAATGTGAATATGATTATTAATATAATTATTAAAAATGAAAAAAGTAATTACCTATTTTTGGATTTTTGTTGAAAAATCAACCAATCCACCAATTCTGAACCCAAAAAACAATCCGTATAAGTCTTAAGACGATACCTATGAGATTCAAATTGTAAACCTGTCACAGGTTTACACATTTCCTCAAACAAATTTCTTAGAGACGTGGAATTTTGCAGAGCTCTACATTTTTCTTCTGTTGTTAGATATGTTGTATTTGTACTAGAAATGTTTCAAAGCAAATCATAGATTACTCAATTCAGTTTAATCGCAATGAATAGATTTTAATGAAATATCTAATAGATTCGTTCCAGTTGAAACTAACTTTGTTACACAACCATTAAATATTATACAGAGTGATAATTATATGATGAATTGGAAATGAGTTTTTGATGTAATATATTCAATCTACAATTAAAACAAAATGGGTTCAATGTGATAAATAAGAAACTCACTTTTCTGAAAAAAAATTTTCTTCCTGATATCCAACAGAAATTTTTCTTTTTGCCGTGTGATCATCATCATGTACAATGCTTGTTTGCAAAGTATTATCTTCAAGTGATTTAGGAGAAATCATACCGAATTTTGACTGCAAACTTTCTTGGAGTAATTTCAAATCATTCGTTAATACTGCATTAAAATCGGAAGATTCTAAATAAGATAGAACAACCTTACAACAATAAGTGCACGCTTTTAATTTACCTAAAAACAATATTTGAAAAATACCATTAGTTATATTATTAGATGTTAAAAATACCAGTACACCCAAATATTTTTCCTGGAATTTGCTGGTTACAACATTGTGAACAAAATATTTGGCCGCAGACTCTACAATGATGTTTTCTTCTCACAAACGTGAATTTTTCTGAGCATTCGTAACATTCTTTACTAACAGAATCCTGCATCCAATACTGTTTTAGATTTGTGTCTCCGTAATCTTTTAGATTCTACAAAAAATTTCGTTAAATGTAGAATGAATCAATATATATCAATATAATACTAACACTGCTTTTTAAAGCTAAAAGATTACTTATTCTTTTCAAGACGTTTGGTAAACTCCTTCCTTCATTTACATCCACGTCGTATACATTCGAGGATGATTGTGTGGAAAAGGAACTATCAGAAACTACGTCCGCGGCCCAAGTAGGAAGAGAATCACCAACCGTATCACTTTTTTCTGAATTTATTTCGTCGACGTTCACATTTCTTTTCCAAAAAAAATTCGCTAAACACTGACCGACCGTATTCGGTTTTGGATCTTCCAAACGTCCAAATTCAGTTAATTTGTTGGTCGTTTCTAAATCCTCGCTCATTTTAATTCAATTATTTCATTCTTAATTAATTGTACATTGTTTTTATTTGTGACAGTTGTCAAATAAAACATATGATTTGGTTATGATGTCATATCATGTGATTTTCGATCAAGGTTGATAGAAAATAGGTTGCCCGATTTACTTCGTTCGAAATTTAGTTATATTACAGATTTTTGTGTGATTTTATGGTACTGTTTTTGATTTCAGGTTCATACCTATATAATTTTATGAAGAGAAATTCACATTTAATTAGTATAGTAGCAATATTTCTCCCGAGTTAACAATTTTAATATTGTTCGTCATTTATAGTTCTGTGGTTGTCGCGTTCCTATGATAATTCTGCGTTCTTCTTTTGTTTATATACATAAGACCTTGACCTAGTTACTTATCCATTGTGTAGAAATAAACTGCATCAAGTTTTTTCGGAAAACTACTAGATGGCACGATTAACTACACAAAATTTCTTTTCCTAATTAAAAAATTTTTCTGGGAATAGTACATATTAAACGAAAGGAGAAAAATAATAAAAGCTACGTATTTTAATCTTCTTTAATATTATAGAAACGTGTTTAAAATAAAAAAAAAGCCTTTATTACAAAATTACAGAAAGTAAAATATATAATGTTCTCAAATTATAGTACATTAAATGAAATAGAAAATTCTTTTTATTATATTACGAGCGAGGTGTGCCAATGTAATTTATATTTTATGAAATTTCAATTACACCTATACAGCATCTACATTTTATAAAGAAGAGCTGCTCAACAAATATAAAGAAATAAGCACACATTATTTCTCATGTACGCCGTTATTTTGTAAAAAGAAAAATTTAAATGTACATCATTTCAGCCATAGAACTCATCTTTTTTGGAATATGCACAAAAGTTTCAAAATAACTAGCCAGTTCGTCAATAGTTATGTCACAGGGTGGATTCACGTTCATCCTGGCCTGATGGGAACAGCTACCGAGATTCGGATTTTGATTTTCTGTTTTTTGAACATTATTCTGAGTTTGTGCCATCAAAAAACTCGGAGATGAGTATTTAGTCGAATTAACTTGATTATCTATACTTAATAATTCACAACCGTTGATAATAGATTTGAAATCATCAGCGTTGTTTAACATTTCACCAAACTGTTTTTCCCTCTTCTGATTATGTACTTTTTGAGAACACTTGAAAAATTTTAATACGGGGTCCCTCAATATTTTTTTATTGGTTCTTTTGAACGAAGTAGTTTGTTTCACGTTTGGAGGACTTGAATTATTGCAAGTACACTTTGAACCGAAATTGATAGAAGAAAGCGATTTTGTACGTCTTCGTTTCATGAATGGATTCGGTTTAGGACAATCGATGGATTTTCTATTCGCTTTAATATCTAATTCCAATTTTTCCAAAGAACTCAACAAATTTACGTCTTCTGGTAACATGTCGTCCTAAAAAAAATATTCATTTATTAGTAAGTAAATGTTTGCTCACATTCGGATAACGTTTTATTTGAACGAAACAAAAATGGGATATAAAACAAAAATGATAAATTATAAAATGAAACGTATTGAACCATGTGAAACTAGTATCTATTTTTAAAAAATTTGTATACATGCCATCGCAATAATATACACTCATTATATTACGGGAAAGAAAGTATAGTAATAATATTTTTCACTAATGATATTCTCCACTTGTTGGTTATTTAATCGGTTAAAATAATCATATGAAAACACCACGACCAAAACACAAATATATGATGACTAATTGCCATTTAAAGTGTCAAAATGTCAAACTTACAAAGTGACATTAAAGATGCGGTCACTTGAATAGAATAAAGGCTTCCCAATATATCGAGCGTAATAGAAACAGCCAATCGGGAATAGTATAAAAATATTAATGCTAAGTAACTAAAATTTTAATAAAACATAATTTATCTAGTAAAATTTGTGTTAAAAAATAAAGATTCCCTATCTAATGTATCCATTATGTATAACACGGTGATTTTTTACGTTGGCCACACATGAAGAAAATTCTGGCAAACAAAAATAAGAAACAGGATTTGTAGGTTAGGTAATATTTAGTATCTATTTCGGTAGGTTTCATGAAAACGTCAAAAAAAATTTAAAATGCAGATATTTTCAAAAAGAATAATAGCACAAATATTATGTTCGCCGTGTAGAAGGGTAACCGTAGACAAAAGATTTCTCAGAAATTCATCTACAACTAAATTATTAAAAGGTACTTTTAGAATAGGACTTACAGGTATAACGGTAGGCGCTTTACTCGGAACTGGATATTCTATACATTATTACAACAAACCACGTGCTCACATTTTAAATGAAGAAATTACAATTCCTACAGTAAAAGAAATACCGGACATCAAACCCACCAGAGTTGTAAGTGTTTTTATTAACGGGTTATTCAAATTTCTGTACTGCTTTCCTTTTATTCATTGTAGATAAAAAATTACGAAGATCGTAGTGGTTTAGAATTAACACTGTATCAGTATCAAACTTGTCCATTTTGTTGCAAAGTAAGAGCTTTCTTAGATTATTACGGTATATCTTATAACGTTATTGAAGTTGATCCTGTATTACGACAAGCTATTAAATGGTCACCTTATCGTAAAGTACCGATTTTAGTAGCCAAAGTAGACGATGGATTTCAAGTAAGTACTTGACACAATTTTTATTCATATAAAAATAATTATTAAACACAATTTTTAGCCTTTAAATGATAGTACTATGATTATATCTGCTTTGGCTTCTTACTTATTTGATAATAACAATAAGAATTTGCCAGAAATAGTTAAATGTTTCCCACTGATTAGTTATGTAGATGATGATGGTATTAAAAAGAATGAAATCATGAATAGGTACTTCCTCATGCTGAATAATGTGAAATATCAAACCGCAGAAGAAATAAACAGGTAGTAGATTATCATTCTTGTAATCTTATATAATAATAATAGATAATTTATTTACAGCGAGGAAAGAAAATGGAGAAAATGGGCAGACAATGTACTGGTACATACGTTATCCCCCAACGTATACAGGACAAAAGATGAAGCTTTACAAGCTTTCAACTGGTTTTCAGAAGTGGGTGAATGGGAAGCGAATTTTCCCATATGGGAACGTTACCTCATGATTTACGTTGGAGCGTCTGCGATGTGGTTGATAGGAAAGAAGCTGAAAAAGAGACACAACCTTAAAGATGACGTTAGACAATCGCTGTATGATGAATGTAATTATTGGTTGAGAGCGGTCAAATCTAAAGGCGGACAGTTTATGGGTGGATCGCGACCGAATTTAGCAGATTTAGCCGTATACGGAGTTTTGAGTAGCATAGAAGGGTGTCTAGCTTTTAAAGATTTGCTGGAAAATACAAAAATTGGCGGGTGGTACTACAATATGAAAAGGAATATTGCTCAACACGAGGGGGCTACAATGATATAAAATTCGAAAAATCTGAAAAAATTTTTAATATTATTAGTATTTACTTGGATCGTTTATGAAATTTTAATGAAAATGTTGTAAATAAATGATTAGTTTTGATTATTGGTTATTTTTTTTTGGAAAAAATTTTGTTCACCTTAATAAGATAAATTACTAACTCAAACGGTATCAGTTTAATTATCTAAGTAATAATTAAATGGGTCATAATGATCAATAAACAAAAAAATATAGAAAAAGAAAATCTTATAAAAAATCGAAACGGTTTGGCAACGTTGATTTGGAATACGTCATTTTTAAATGCAACCATAGACATAATAACACTAGACTGTGCATTCGTATTGAACAAAAGAGAGTTACGGTGTAGTTCTCTGTCAAATATTAGAAGCGTTTTTTTGTTTATTTTATAATAAATTATAATTTTTCTCTACTTTTAGCCTATTATATCGAGTTTTAAGTAGGCAAGTCTATAGGTTTCCGATTGCAGACACTTTTACCCAGCATTTTTGACATATTTATTACGAAATAGTATTCATTTTATTAATATCCCTGTACATGATATCTTGTTATTGTGTTTTTAAATTATGAAACCAGTTGTTAGAACTATGAAATCAGACCCTATTTCAGGAACTATAATAAATAAAAGTGGTTTTTTTTTTGCAGTTTCAAAATTATATTAGATAGTACATTGCGTTTTATACTGTTGGCCAATCTGTTAAACTATTCCATAACCTAATATTATAGTGTGTCAAAATGGGTTTTTAAAGTATAATACAATAGAAATTTAAAAATATATAATATGATAACGTTACGAATTAAAAAAATCCAAAATAACATTTGGTATTCTTCGTACGCTAAAACCAAGACTTTAGACCAAGCTTACGTACCACACAAAGTAGAATGTTCGTCTAAAACGAATTATTTTAAGCCTCCTGTTAAAAATGTGAAACCTTTTAGTTTAGTTCTACCACCTCCAAATATAACTGGAACTTTACATTTAGGACACGCACTTACCGCTACAATACAGGACGTTCTAATAAGATGGTAACATTTTTTATTATTCTATTTTAAATAAAGTTAAAATACGAAATTCTTTAAAGGAAACAAATGCAAGGTGTAAAAACATCTTGGATACCGGGTATGGATCACGCCGGTATAGCTACACAAATTATTCTCGAAAAATTATTATGGAAGGAAAATCAACAAACACGACAAAAAATTGGTAGAGATTTATTTTTGGAAAAAGTGAATAATTGGAAGAATGAAAAAAGCTCCGTTATTAGTTAGTATATTAATAATTGTAGTTGTATTTAAATTTATTCTTGTTTTACTAGGAAAACAACTTGAACGTATGGGAGTTTTACTTGATTGGGATAAAGAAATTTTTACATTAGATCAACAGAGATCAAAAGCAGTACAAGAAGCTTTTATAAGATTATTTGATCTCGGGCTTATATATAGGTAAGTTTTTGTTACTAAATCATTTTTGAGTGTTTTATGATTTAAAATTTATTTTTTTTCAAATTCCTAAGCACTGTAAAGTTCTATTTTAGAGCAGATGCTCTGGTAAATTGGTCTTGTATATTAAAATCTGCTATATCTGATATAGAAGTGGAACAACTCTCCATTAATGGATTAACTAAAATTTCCATTCCTGGATTCGAAAATCCAGTAGAATTTGGTATTATTACAAAATTTGCTTATTTAATAGACGGTACAGGTAATTGATTCAATAATTACATAATAAAACGATTTTATTGTTTTTATTTTAATAGACGAAGAAATAGTTGTAGCAACAACTCGTATGGAAACTATGTTAGGTGATGTCGCCGTGGCTGTCCATCCAGAAGATTCTAGATATTCTAATTATATAGGGAAGCAGTTAAAGCATCCATTTAGGAATGATATGATTCCTGTGATTGCTGATACTTTCGTAGATCGAGATTATGGAACAGGTGAGTTTAATTCAACAAAAAAACGGAATTTAAATAATGATTTTTTCAATAAAATCCTTTATTAACATAAAATTAAGGTACTAGATCATTATGTGTTTTGGTTAGGTGAAAATTTAACAGGAAATGAAACTGAAATTTCACTTTTTCAAGTTATACGAATCGAAAGAGAAACTTTTTTGATATGAATAAATCAAATTTATCATTTTAAATCTATATCCTACACAAAATAAAATGGAGAGAATAGATTAGATTTAAGGAAAAAATCCGGTTTCAATGAACTTTTTTTTCTAAAAACTTCGTTTTTACCTTGAATTTACGAAAAAAATCACGAGAATAAAACCTAACCTAGTTTTTTTTGGAAACCTTTATGTTTGATAAAGAAGACAGGAGTAAATCTAGAACTAGTTTTTTTGAAAACTTCGTTTTTACTTGCATTTACGAAAAATATGATTTCATCCTTTTCATTTGAAAAGGATTAAATATCGTGGTTTGATAATTGTCTAATTGTCGTTTAATTTAATACAATACAGAGTGATTTTTAACAAGGTAAGTGCAAAAGTTCATTTTTTTTTTTTTCGTTAAAAAACATGTTTTTAACTTCAGGATAGTCTTATTCTTACGCAAAAATATTTTTTTATAATTAGAAAAATGTGGATTTTTCGTGTCTTTATTGTCGTATCGGAAACAAAGTCAGACGCGAAGTTGTAATATGACAAATGACGTTAGTTCATCAATAAATCTAAAACGAACGTCCATATCATTCTCCATCGTGCACCCCATTGAATTATTTAATGATTGGTTCAACTTTCTTTATGCATTTAGCACACGAATTTCTTATTCGATTGTATAACATGCGATGTTTTCAATTAAAGCTGACTTCACACTACAAAAAATACGTCGGCAACGTCGATCATAAAATGGCGCTAACAGCGATGGCTGCTAATTACAAACATCGCGAATACACCTCGTATAATATATCGTCGAGTTAATAATACGGATTTTATTACTGTTTAAACATTTAGTACAAATTAAATTCGTTAATTTACGTTCGATGTTTGTAATCTAATGAAAACAAAGCGTATATAATCGCGTTCCTTTTTTATTTTTTTTGGCAAAGTGACAAGTGAATTATAAGTAACGTGTAGATTAGTTTGGCAAGAGAAACAAATTAATAATTATATTAGGAATTTGTTTTTGATTTTAAATCGAACTCGCAACGACGCTCATGATTATGTAAAACAACTCTTAGTTGAAACACTAAGAATTGACGCGAAGAAAGAGATAAATAACTTGACATCACACACACACACACACACACATTTCAACAGATCCTCAACCTCGTTTATGTTAAAATTTGGCATGTCAGCTTATGGCTTCTTAGTTGTCTGGACGTTTCAACGTTTGTTTTTCGCTATACCCTTTCGAACCTTCGACAAAATCTTCTTTACAACTATTCCCGATGTATAACGCCACCCCACCAATAGCTTAAGCGTTCTTTGTCCTGCAGGAGATGGCGTTTCCATAGACAGCTAGTTCGTAGCTATCTCCTGGTTTTAGCAGTTAGCAGCTTCTTCAGGCTCCGCGCCTGTTAATCCCGTGGATTTTTTTCCGTTATCTTTACCTAAAATACCTGAAAAAAAATCTGGTAAGGTATAATAAGTTCGCTTTCACTGTAATTAACACACCCGTTCATTAATCGAAGTTAACTTATTAGTTTTGTTGTAGTGTAAATTTATTTTTCTTCGTGTAAACTGTATTTTTTATAGTTTCATTCTTTTAAATTTTTATTAATTGAAATTTATTTTTCGTAATAAGAGACATCCTTTATAATGTTCTCGAGATATTACAAATGTTTTGTGTAAGCATCCGTGTTTCTCCCAGTTATTCATCTGATGTATTTATAAACCCATTAAAGTCTCAGTCTCGTCGTATAAAATATTATTTTTAGCAGATTAGATTTTTTTTTTTTTTTCAAAATGGTATTTAAATATAAATTTGGCATAGTTCTTTTCGGTCGTCTAAAACTCATGATCGAACCCGGTTATTTATATCATTTTACGATAAAGATTTTCGAGACTTACAAATGTCTATTGTTTGGCAGTTTAAAATCGCTCGTTACGTAATTTTGTCGAGTGTGTTTCGGAACGGTCGTTCGCCAGTGTTAATTATTTATTTATTTTATTTTTGAATTCGACAGATATAATTTGTGATTACGTAAGTACCGTGTCGTTTCGATAACTTCCATTTGAAAAATAATCATTTCCTACATTTATCGATGCACTCGTTCAATTTTTATCGACGCGATTTAAAAGGACGTACTGTATAAATAAAAATCAAAATATATGAAATTATTCAACCTTTTTTTTTTGTTGTTGTACGGGTGTGTTGTAGAAGACACTTCAGATCGATCGGTTTCTTTCATTATAGACCAAAATAGACTTCGATTTATACTTATTGTAGCCGAGTGAGTGATTTATATAAGAAATAATATCGAATTTGAGTAGTCTTTAGGTAAATATTTTCAAATTATTTACGTTCAAGATAATTTTCAAATATAAATTAAATGTTTATAAATATACGGGATGATATAAAACCATGAAAAATACTTATTTTTAAGGATAATAATCGAATATATTTCAATTAAATTGAGTTAGCTTTAGATAGATTTTTTTTTCGTTGAAAAATCTCACTGTCTCTTCATTCTTGCGTACCTACACATAGTTCCTTCTCTATTTATAACATTGTTGGATAAATATTTGTATCTGGAAATTGATTTATAACAGTTAGTGAGTCAACATCTGGTCGGAAAGAGCGCGAGAAATAATTACTAGATTCAACTTTATAACAAAATGCGAAGATTAACTGTTTAGTGTGAAGTTGTGTGTAATTGAAAAAATAAACCATTTCATCGGTTATAATATTTTCTTGTCTATCAAAAATTTTGGTGAGTAATACGAACTTCTAACTAATCTTTTTGTTCGAGTTTATAATACCTCCATAACTAGAATATTTTGAACAAACATTGTACAGATTATGAAACGTGAACGGTAATTTCTGATTCTGCCCGTACCTTTTTTATATACCTTTTAGGGAACTCTTCATCGTAAATATCGTTACTCAATTTTTCCTCAAAAATAGCAACAGACGATAGAACTAGCCCAGAACCGAACACTCTAAAACCCCGTGCAACATACCAAGCGATTTTCGAGCAGAAATTGATGCAATCTAGAAAACAACTATCATCATCGTGTCCCATAGCCAAGCTCCAAGTTCCAATAACGTAAAATCCAAACTTAAACGAACTAGACAGGAATAACGACAAGCTCTGAACGATAGAAAAATAGTTTGGAGAGAAGCAAAACCAATTATTAGGACAACCCCTACAGGAATTGAGACAGATAAATACCCTCGTTGGAAACAAATCTGCTCAATGTAACAACCGAATAGGTGTCCTTTACGAATATCTTTGGCAGTTAAAAACCATCTCAAATTCTGGATTTTCTGTAATTTTACGATGGTTCTTCTGTATATTAAAGACCTGTATGAATCTTTCTAAATGTAGTAATCGGTGAATGTTTACATGATCTCTATTTACACTTTTCGAATTTTATAGTTGATTAAGATCGTAAATTCGTGTGTTTTTTTTTCGCCCTGTATACGGATACGTAACAGTTTACGAAGCGATCACCGTTTAAAGCGCATAAATCTTCTGCACGTTTCTCCGTTCTCGGCTTTTCGCCATTCTCTGCGAAAGAGAGGCCCTAGTTGGTCGATAAATCGGATAGGACAGGTGGTCGCTCTCGTTTCCCATCAGTATATCCCATCGATGGATGGTCACACATACCCATGCGTGACGAGAAAATTATCATCTATTAAATAAAACCACCGACGACGACGATTATAAGCAGAGTGTGTTTGTTTTTTAATTTTTTTCGTATACGGTACGCGAGACACAAAATCTTCTTTTCGAAATTTTTCTGTCGCCATGATTCGTTTCAGGTCGACGATTCTAATCCGTAAGTAGGAAATTGTAGAGATTACCCCCCCTTTTTATTAGATTTTTCTTTAATCATTGTACATAATAATTATCTTATTTGCGTTACTTTTTTTTTATTAGTTTTTACTTCCGCATTTACGGATTTATCGATTACTACTATCTCTATTACATCTAATCTCGTTTTCTAACATCTTTTAAAAATGTCTGTCTGGTTAGATTATTTCTTCTTTTTTTTTTTTAAAAAAAATTTTAAATTGACACATGTAGAAAAGGGCGTAGACGTATGGACCGAATGACGTAACGATATGATTCATCTGGATGACCAATTATTTTATACTATACACGAATTTTTGTAATTTTTTATTGAAATTCGGTTTTTTTTTATTACAATTACGAAAAAATCTCAATCATTTGCTATTAGGAATCGATAAAATCCTTATCGCTTACATTATTTATTATATAAAATGTAAATAATTTCCGGTAACGCCATTTGCTTTTACTTTAAAACTTATCTCACACGTCGACAGGTTTGAATAATGCCATGAAAGCAAATAACTACGAGGGTGAAACAACAAATATCGTATGGAATCTTAAATAATTTAAAGGCGTGTCATTGCAGTACATAATATCTTTGTTTATTGATACATTTGTTGTAATAGACATTTTTGCATAAACAGCTCTTCTAAATGGTTAATTCGATTCTTCTTTTCGATCATTCATCGTACTTTTTAGTTATCAGTATTGCGTCAATCGTTAAAAAACAAAACGCGTATATTTTTTAGTATTGTTCGCATAAATACACTTTTCAATAAAATCGATTAAAATGTGAAGTGTTAATTATTTATCTTTATAGTTCGATCTAATAAATAGTCATTATCATATCAATAATTTATATTGCGTCAATTGTAATCAAAAACGTTACGATTTTGAAGAAAATCAAAAAATCTCCGAGCTGTATTTGTAGTTATTCGATATCTGTACGTTGTTTAATACCAAGAAATTTTTTAATAATAATCCGAAAAGAAAAACAGGTATGATTTATTTATTGATATTCATTTTCAAAATAATTTTTCATTGTTGCGTTTGATTTCAAAAATTATTAATTTGAATCGGTAGAAAACAAATTTCTTTGTTCAAATAATTATATCTTATTTCCAATTTTATGTATCACAAAGTGCTAAATCGGTTTAGTAAGAAGAAGGCTAATCACTATCCAATCGTTATTATTTCTTAACATAATTTTCATCGATGTTTTGGCATTGCTAATATATTTATAGCACTTGTGACATCACTATGTATAATTAATAATCCTTGTCAACACGAAAATTTTTCTATCTGGATGTTCCTTTTTCCAAGACGATCTGAAATCGATTAATCGATTCCTCGGACCAAATCATCGCTAATTACGAGATGCAAACTGCAGACCAAGTTATCTGTGAATGCCTTAAACACTTGGGCAAACCCCACAATCTGCTTAATGATATCAAAGGGTTCAAGCCAAAGCGTCTAGTGGGGCGTGACGGGCCTATCTGGTTCTGATCCCAATATACTTGTTATTATCGAATTTCCTGAATTATTTTTGTATGAATCGATTCATGAAGTTACGATTCGAATCGATTTAAAAATCGATTATTTTCGGGAAGAATCGTCATCACTAAACCGAGAACTCCCCACGTAAAATTCACGTGAATTGGGGATTGAAACGGGGAAAATATTACTTATTGCTAAACGCCTCTTTCTTTTTAGATGGTGACCAGGTAAAGGTAGTAAATTACGCAATCGAAGCAGTCGTATAAAATGTGTTTTGCATCGTGATAAAAAAAATAACACATGTATAAGTGGAATTTTTATCAGATAAGCGATCCGATTAAAAATTTCCGTTAGATCGTGAATTTCGCTGGAATTAGTTGCGCCGGAGTTTTTTAGATTTTATTATGAAAAAATAAACATTAAAATTTCCCAGAAACATATTAAATTGTTTATTCTAGATTGTATCTGTTACAATTATTATTGCTTTACTTGGCAGATCGTCAAATTCACGGTTTGAGAAAGAATTTATTCGCGTTATTAAAGTAAATAATCAGTACATCCAAATTAATCGATAGGGCTATCAGTTTCTTTTTGCGTAGGTTTCTGTTTATAGACATACGATTAAAGAATTGTAGATGTCGCCGTTCGTGTTAAATTGACGCATACCGATCAACGAACTAATTACACTGCTAAAAAAAAATATTATAATTGTATTAAAACGTGTACGTGGTGCGAGATTGTTTGCTTTAAAGGCATCTCTAAATTTTGCTTAAAAAATACCCTCAACGTTTAATTATTTTATTTAATCTTTCCAAAATCCATCGCCTATTTGTTTTTAGATAAAACTCGCTGTATGCGTACTTTCTAATTATCAAAATTTTGAAAAAATCCGTTGTACACTAGTTAGGTCGACCATTTTCTTATCTACAGGTTGAGGTTAGGTTAAGTCATAAAATTTCAACCCATTACTTCAAATTAATCCCCAACCGTGGTTGTTATCCCGACATAAAAGGGGATGTTATGATTAATAAGTTGGTAATACGTATTTTACTTAAGCTCTAGGTAAGAAAATGGTTAACCGAAATGGCGAGATTTTTTTGAAAGCGAGACCAGACGGATACTCAAGTCACTAAGTCGAAAGCGATAATTTTGGGGTTTAATGTCGTTAGTAATACTACGAGGATGGTCCGAGAAGTTGACATTGCCTGCCGTAGTATTTTGAATAGGTTCTTCATTGTTTTGATTGTTCTGGGTATGAGGTGACGGTTCAGTGAAACATTGCCAAACACTCGATGGAAATATCTTCACGATACTGTTTTTGTAACTAATCGCGGACCCATCTTGTACACAGTTTTCTCACATCAAAATTTTCAGTTGATATGCGATGTACCGCACTTTTTGGAACACCTTCTATATCTGCTAGCTCGCGCATTTTCAGTCGACGATCGTCCAGATCCATTTCGTGGTTTTAATTCAACATTTCTGGAGTCTTCATCTTATTTGATCGACCACTGGTCTTCGAAGGTCGTACGGTCTCGTCTAAACTTCGCTACACAATATTTTATTAATCCAGAGTATAATCTAGTTCAGATTTCATATTGGTTGGGCTAAAACCTTTCAAATTAGTATCAAATAACGATGATCAATTTGTTCCACGTTTACAAATGTCCTATTGATGGCTGTTGAAGGAATAATTCTAATACAGTTGAAGGCAACTACCGCCATCCGTGGTTTAGGCAAGGTACTTCTGGGATCATCCTCGCATTATTATATATATTCTTGAGAATCTTTTTCTTTTTTTCAGTTATACAATGATGGATATAGAGAGGACGCAAAGTCACGATTTAAAATGTAGTATATGCAAGAATTATTTGAATATACCTCCGGTATTAACATCGGACGACGGTAAAATAACGAAATGCGGTAGATGCCAATACAAAGGACCGACATTAAATAACAGAAACACCTTATACGAATCCATCGGTTCGAAATTGAGATTTCCTTGTATGTATCCTGAATGTAAAGATAGGATGTCTTGGAACGAGGTACAAAGACACGAGAGATCCTGCCAATTTCGAAGGATATCTTGCCCGTTTTGGAATTGCCGAGATAAAAATATAAGTTTCATTTTATCGAACGACGTCAGCCATTTCGAGACGTGTCATCCGGGATCGATGCACTACGGACCGATTACTCTAAATTTTAAAGTCATAACGCATCATCAATCTTTTATAAAATTGCTCATAATAAACGATACGCCGTTTTTGATGTTTATACATTGTTTAAAATTCGGCGAAACCGCCGTTCTAATCGGCGTATTTTCTTGCGATAATCGACAACACGATTTCGAAATTAAAATTCGTTCGGATACCGATTCGAATAGATTTACTTTATTCAAAGAGAAAGTACCGTTGTACGACGAACAACAACATTGCCTCTATTGTTTGCAGAACATCTGTTTTTTGGAACATCACAAATTTTCGAAAAAACATCCCGACAATCAACAACAGAGATACGAATTGTATTCGAATATCGACGTGGCGGCCGCTAAATCATTATTGCAAACCGAAAATTTGATGTTCGATATTAGCGTCACCGAACGTAGAAACGAAGAAAACGGCAGTATTATTAGTAGAAATAGCGATTAAAGTATGAAATAAAAAAAAATATTAAAATTGTTGTGATAGATCAAAAAAAAAAAACAATCGACCATTTATTATATAGATTTACTTTATATTTATTGTATTATTTCAATTAAAAGGACCTTTTAGTTGATAAGTGTTATTTCTATGAATTGTTGAGGTAAAATAGATGTTTTGTGATACAGTCTTTTTTTTTCAAAACCCCCTCCCAGCCCCCCTTCACATCGAAACCTTTAAGGGACTAGTACCGGTTATAAGGATAAAAAATGACTCGTAATAAAATATTTTTTTTTTATTATAATCCCACATAAAACTTTTTTTTTATTGTTTTTTGATGATAGAGTGAATTTTTTTCGACATTATTTCATAGAGGGCGTCATAATTGTGACTGCTAAAATCTCGAAACAAAACTAAATATGCAAAATTAACGTTTTTTTTTTCAAATTTTTTTCCCACGACAATTTTTGTTAAAAATACAACGAAATTAATAAAACGCACGAAGAATTAAAAAAAAAAATCCGTCGATTATAGAGTACGTAAAACGAGTAGGCGCTCGAACTATTATAATTTCGAATTTTGTTATGAAATTTTAGATATTTTTTGGAAGTAAAAGGATTCGAAAAAATTTAAAAAATAATCAATTTTTTGTAAATTAAAACCGGTACTAGTCCCTTCTTTTCTACTTACTCGGGATCGTTTTTCCCATTTTGTTTTTTCATCTACATTGTTAATTTCTTCTGTAATTTCATTTTCGTTTCTTCGTATATATCTTAACGTTAATTTCATCGTCGACTCTATTAGTAGATATGAAAAATCGTTGTTTTTATCATTATTTTATACAGGCGCCGTAAAAATTACACCCGCTCATAATTTTACCGATTACGACGTAGCGAAAAAACATAATTTAAAACCTTTGTCGGTAATCGATGAAAGCGGTAATTTAACTTCGAATTGCGGTAAATTTTCCGGATTACCTCGATTCGAAGCTCGATCGATCATCGCCGAAGAACTAAGTAAATTGGGATTGTTCAAAGGTACGGAGGAACATCCGATGTCGATTCCGATTTGCAGGTGATTTAAAAATAAATCGCGTACAAATAGTTATTTATAGAATAAAATTTCAGTCGTACCAAAGACGTAATCGAATATCTAATACGTCCGCAATGGTTCGTCGATTGTAAATCGATGGCAGCTGAAGCCGTACGTACAGTTAAAGAAGGTAGTTTATCAATCGAACCCAAATCTTTAGAAAAAACTTGGTTCGCTTGGTTAGAAAACATACGGTATGTTAAATAAAAAAAAAAAACGTTTTGGTACTAACATTTTTATTTAGAGATTGGTGTATATCGAGACAATTATGGTGGGGACATCGAGTACCGGCTTATTCGTGTTCGAGCATCAAATCCGGAACGACCGTATGGGTAGCTGCTGGAAACGAACAAACGGCTATTACGAAAGGTGCTGCACAACTAGGAGTCGATACGTCCGATATCCGAGTTAAAAGAGACGAAGATGTTTTGGATACTTGGTTTTCTTCTGGACTCCTTCCATTCGCTTCATTTGGTTGGCCGGATAAGGTACTACGAGGATTGCTACTTAAATTTTGAGATAAACAAATTCATCCTGTAGCTAATAACGATGTCTCGAGATGGTTTAATTCACGTGGAAAGTCATTGCACGAGAATATTCGCGATGGATTTGTCATTTGACATATCTCAAAACTTAAGTATTGAACCTCGTTTTTCTATATCATTTAACAAATCCAAAATAAATATTTTTTCGTCCACGACAATTTTCAGAAGCAGGTACTTTACTGCAATCACATAAATCACTTGTATGGTCAATAAGATGAGTTTCAGCTACCGCAGTTGAGTATTATTTGATATTATATGATATTTTTTATTTAAGACGATCGATTTTGAAAAATTCTATCCGTTATCTCTGATGGAAACCGGTCACGACATTTTGTTTTTCTGGGTGGCGCGAATGGTGATGCTGGGAATTCAACTTACCGATCGATTACCTTTCGATAAAATTTTTCTTCACGGTATCATTTGCGACGTTTACGGTAGAAAGATGTCGAAAAGTTTGGGAAACGTCGTAGCGCCCGAAGACGTGATAGACGGAATTAGCCTCGAGGTAAAAAACAAACTATTAAATGTACGAAAGGTAATTTTATATTTTATTTATTTTTTTTTTTTTTCGATACCAGGAAATGGAAGAAGCGACTAAAAGAAATTACAACATCGGAATTTTATCGATAGAGGAATTCGAACGATCAATTCAAGGTCAAAGAAAAATGTTTCCGCGAGGAATTCCCGCATGCGGTTCGGACGCGTTAAGATTCACTCTATTATCTCATAACGTGAAAAGTGAGTAATAATCGATTGTTTTAGAGGTTATGAATCGATTTTTTTTTGTTTTCTTGTAGATACGTTTATAAATTTCGACGTGAACGAATGTTATACGAATAAATTGTTTTGTAATAAAATTTGGCAGGCGACTAAATTTACCAAAACTTGGTACGATAATCGACAAGAATTATTATTGTCTAACGGGTACGATCGATTGGAAATTATGGATAAATGGATTTTGAGTAAATTGACTCGAATGGTGGATAAAGTAATCGGAGGAATGGAAAATTACGATTTTTATATTTGTACGAACGCTTTAAAAAAATTTCTGTATTTCGAATTTTGTGATATTTATTTGGTAAGTATTTGACACTTTTTTGATTTGATTTGATTATAGACAAAATTTATTTGAATTTTTCTTTTATATACAATATTTTACATTATCTCATATAATTTTGAAAAATGTTTTGGAATCCACATAAAAACAAAATGAAACGTTCAATTTTTTTTTTTTTTTAATTGAAAAGTGTTGTTAGGAAACGACTAAAAGAGGTTTACGTTGTTCCGAAAGTAGCTCAAAGGCGCCTGGTCATGTACGGACACTTTTGACGTGTTTGGACGTTGCCTTAAGAGCTTTAGGGCCTTTCATGCCCTATTTAACCGAACATCTACATTCCCGTTTACCTCAATTACCGGGAGAAGAAAAAATATTCTGTTTTCCTCAAGTACGTCATTTAATATTTTAAATAACGACGTGTTTTAATTATAAAAATTTTCCCCGTTAGAAATTGAATTACCTCGACGATAATCTGGAGAAAAACGTTGAAGATATTTTGGAAATCGTAGCGGCGATAAGAAGATTGAAGAAGATTTTCAACGTTAGCGTCAAGACGCAACCGAAACGTGAGTTAAATTGGTTATAATTCCGGTTTATACATTAAAATTACGTCTAGAACATTCGAATTATAGGAAATATCGTAGAAGAAAAAAATCGCGTCCGCCAAAATGTAATATTTCGTTTTAGTATTAATTTCGACGTCATCGATTTGTATAACAAACAATTCGACGGTAATACAAGATTTAACCGGTTTTAACGATATCGAAGTATCGAACGAAGTAAAGGATGATTTTTCGAAAAATTGCCTTAAAGATAAAATCGGCGAAACGAAAATATATTTGGAAATGTCTGAGGAAATTCGAAAAACGTTACAATTCGATTTGGATAAAATGGAAAAGAAGAAGAAAAAATTGGAGAAGGAATTGGAGAAAATTAAGAAGATGGTATCGGGGTCTACGTATAAAATGAACGTCGGTTTGGAAAAACGAGAAATTCATTCGAAAAAGGTGATTTTTTGATTTTTAATTTTTGTATTTATTAATTATTTTTTTGTTTTAGATTATATTATTGGAAGAACAGTTAACGAGACTCGATTATTTGAAAAATGTTATTAAATAATCGAAAATAATATCAAACCTAACCTCAAATTTTTTTGAATAAAAATTCAATCGATAACAACTTTTATTGTACATATTTAAATGTTTTGATTAATTTTTTTCAGCTTTACAATCGACGTATTCAGGATAATCGCAGGTTAATCTAATTTCGTCCCACCACGTATCGTCAGGACACGTCAAATCCTTGGCTTCTCCGTTAACGCATTCGATGTATTTCGTACAATCGGTCGTGTTGGCGTAAAAAGTTCCGTCTTGGTCGTCGCAAATCGGTTCTAAATAAATTTTTTTATATATTTATAAAAAAAAAAATAAAAAATAAACCGGTTACTACTTACTTGGAGTCGTAATAGTACGCGCTGAAACGACAAAAAAAATCGATTATATATAACGATTATTTATCGATTAATCGATACTTACAGCAATCGACGTTTTCGGGAAAATCGCAATAATTGTTGATGTGATTCCAAAGGTAACCGTCGGGACAAGTCATCGAGTATCTGTTTCCGTGATCGCATTCATAATATTTTTGACAATCGAACGGATCGTAATCGTAGGTTATTTGATCCGTTGGATACGGACATTGATGATCCGGTGTCCATCCTGTGAAAAATAAAACATTTTAGGGATTTCGAAAGAAGTTCGGCAACGCTGCAACGAAATTACTGTTTCCTGACCGTAGTATATTAGACTTAACCTAGAAATATCATCGAATTTGACAGTAGTTCAAATATACTTCGATAAAAACGGAGATTTCTAACCTAAAAAATAATTATTCGAGTGATACGTCAAATTATTGGAATTAAAGGATGAATTTTTTTTCGTTTTGGGAAGTTTTCTTTTAAAATATAGTGAAATTACATTTTTTCTCTTATCAGTTGACGTTTTAAAATAAAAAAAAACATTTTTAGAACTTTTTATACTATTTCAAACTGATTTTCGTAAAAAAGAGACCTAAAATCATCACGAAAAACATTCCACGTTACTCTAAATCGGCTACAAATCAAAAACGTAAAAAAATCTGCAAAAACTCAATAAGAATATGAATAGTTTGAATTTTGAGGATTTTCAATGAAGTATGGCACCGCTGCCTCGAGATTACTGTTTCATGACCGTAGTATATTAGACTTAACCTAGAAATATCATCGAATTTGACAGTAGTTCAAATATACTTCGATAAAAACGAAGATTTGTAACCTAAAAAAAATGATTCGAGTAATACGTCAAATTATTGCAGAATATCGGAATTAAAAGATGAATTTTTCCCGTTTTGGGAAGTTTTTTAGAAAAATTTAGTGAAATTATATTTTTTTCTGTCGTTAAATAACGTTTTAAAATAAAATATGTTCTCACCTGAAGAGGTAGTTCCTTCGGAAGTACTGTGAGTAGCTAAAATTAAAAAAAAATTATTGACTACACCTCGTAGATAGATATTTCAAAAATTAATTATTTGATCATATTTCAATTTCGCCCCGTATATGCTACAACCAACCCTCAAAATAACGCAAATATTACTTTAACGATAAAATTTTAGCTGTTCCTCGTATAGATTATTAACATTTTGACATCGCCTCGTAAATACACATTAATATAAAACGACAATAACAATTTAATTTCGCCTCGTATATACTAAGGGACGTTTCACTACAATAAAAAGAAGAAACGGTGGCAAATTTAAACTATTTAAAAAAAGTACTTACATGGTGTCGTAGCTGTAGGATCAGTTTCTAAAAAATAAGAAGAAAAATAATCAATAACGATTTAAATGAAATAATAATCAACTTACTGCAATCTACGTCCTTTGGATAATCGCAAGTTAAGTATTTTTGATTCCACCATAAACCGTCAGGACATGACATTAAACTAGCCTCTCCTTTGTAACATTCGATGTATCTGGAGCAATTTGTGTAATCAGGATAAAATGTTATTGAATCGCCCGGTAGAGGACACTCTATAGCAAGTACGTTAGCTACATAGACAAAAAAATAAATTAGACATAAATAATACCTTGGAAAATATTTATATTTGATGAACCTTGTATACGACGAGCTAAATCAATTTCACTTTTTTATGTATTATAATGCGTATATAAAATCGATTCGACACCAGCTACTGTTAGATAGTTTCACTAACAAACGAGACCACCGACCGCCTACTCTACAGATCGATAATTCTGTGTTCTTAACTTTGACGGATGACATATAGGTGTCAAAAAGTTTGTAGAAGAATAATAATTATGTAAATTATTAATATAATAAAATATTTGATTGTTTTTATTGTTCGAAACATAGAATGTAAGGACTTTTCGAAAACTAACATCGATTTACGTTAATTGTTGTTCGGAAACTGATTAAATTAATCGGGTCGTGATCATATGCTACGATCCTATCTGTTTGCAAGTGGGTTAATGCGATCAGACGACGCCGTGTTTCATTACTCTATGGTTTTGATACCAGCCACTGTAGCTAGTTCCTTTCACAAACGAGACCACCGACCACCTACTCTACAGGTCGATTACTCTGTGTTCCTAACTTTGACGGTTGACATATAGGTGGTAGGTGCCTCTGTTTATTATTTAAACTTTTCGTAAAAATACCACTAAATATTATTCTTAAAAGAATATAAAAAATTGTATATAATAAATATTTCATAGTTTTTATTCTTCAAAACATAGAATATGGTAACTTGACGAGCGAGCAATGACTCTTTGAATATAATAAATCCGTTCTATAATGGCACGTGAACCGCGCTGTTGCCAGTTTTTTTTACACTTTTCTTATTGATTTAGTCATTTATTTTCTCATTTTACCTTATAGATAATTAGAAATGCAATACGAATCATTTTGCATTCATATTTGTGTATGTATACATATTAGTAAACAACGGACTTCGAGAATTATATTTCAGTTAGTTAACGTTTTAATGACTTTCAATAGACTTAAGTAAAAACATGAATCTAAATAACAAGTCGGGTATTAATGAAGCAGGTACGTACTAGGTTTTAGTGAAATTTTCATGAATAATCAAAATAAATAAAACCGTGCTGAAAAATAAATTTGTATGAAAGTAATTTTGTCAAAATAGCATACTAGATACTGATAATATAAAATGCATTTTTATCTTCATTTGAAAATCTAGATACTGTTCAGATAAAATAAAAGTAATAATGGAATTAGAAATAGTCTTATCAAATGGTACTCACCACCTGCCATTAGGACGATACATAATCCGATCAAATCTAAAAATAAAACAAAACACTCGACACTAGATTGAATATATGAACATACGAGTAAATTCATTATTATCAAAATAAGTTTTATAAGATCGGTTAGTGTTAGTAATAGAGTGCACCAAAGTTCGAAATATGATCAGAGCATACTGATAGAACAAACCTAATACAACTCACCGTTCGTTTTGTATGATCTCAAACAGTTCGGGTGTGTTTGTTAAAATTTTATTGCATTATCGAAATCAATATTTTGTTAAATATTATAATATTTATAATCATTATATGGTTATAAACACATATTGGACGTGAATATATTTTTAATTATTATACGTTTGAGTATGTGCGGAATGTTAGCCACGGCTAACTGTTTCGTGAGTTTATAGAATGGTTTTAAACGTTGTCAGATTTCACTACTTTCTGCTAAATCTGACTTATTACTAAAAACTGAATAAATTGGTTGAAAAAAATAGTGGCAATTTTGAATGAGTTTTCGAAATGAAATATTAAATAAATGGAAAATATGTATATATAGAATCACTTACAATCCATATTCTTTTTTCTGATGATACACTTCAATTCAAAATTATACTATTAAATCAAAAAACACTGAATCTTTTTTTATATATGTATCAATATTAATTGATTACATCTTTATCTTAAAAAGATTGATACTCGAGATTAATTAAGATAAAAATAATTTCGTAGAAAGATGATGAACCGGATGCTTTTTAAAAAAATATTCTATCGTTTTTATATAAAGAAATTCTCACGTAAATATAAACCTCGAGACAGTTTTTGTATATCAACAACTCGATAGAATTGAATTGTTTGTAAAAAAAAAAGAAATTTGTTTTATTGTTTGATCGACAATATAGTAACACACTGTATATAATAAAAGTTATGAAACGCCAAACTTTTTTACGAGTTTATGTATATATGAGAATATACGATCCCAAACGCCATTTAAAAGGTCAGTAAAACTTCTTTAACAGCAGCAATAAAAGCTGAGAAATGTACTTGGTCCTTGGAGGACATGGGTTCAATCTGCAGGTCGGACATGTCATGCCCCCAGAGGCAGAGAACTCTCGCCAACTAAATCTACCCAATGGCGGAACTTTGATTCAAAAACATAAAAAAAAATAAAATATCGAACTTGAATATACTTTCTTGGTAATATCAATTAACATCGTAACAACCTTAATTTTTATTTGCGTATTATGATACAATTGTTTATTTTATTTATTAAAGTAAATGAATATTCGAAAACGAAGTTTGATTTTACTTAAATACCTCCGACGGCACCGCCTATGTCTTTAGGTGTTGTCGAGGCACTTTACAACAACTTTTCCTACGTCCTTCATATTTTATTTTTCACCTGAAGTTCTTTTTAGTATCGGAACGTGACCAGAAGTTCGAACAAACTCCTAGAAGAACCGATAGAGAGGAGGCAATGAAGTTACAGACTTCCAACTCACTTTTTATTTTGTTTGATACGAAATAAGCCGGTTTGATTTGCTGCAGAAACATGATATGGAATTTTAGTTCAATTTATAACAAAATACTTGATACTATATTTCCAAATACATATTATGTTTAAATACATTTATAAATTACCTACTTCAAAAGAGAATAACAGCATTTTATATCGCCCATTGTATACGCTTAAAAAATTTACAGTAATTCAATCGAGGTTAATACATTTTTCGATTCCTCCATTGTACAAATTTCGCTACCTAACGTGTTAAATATACTAGTTGATAAAAAAGAATCTCCGCCCAATTCTCATTAATCATTCCTCGATAAAACAGAGTTCTTTCAACTTCCGCGACCTTTCAAGTTCATCAATATTTATAGTTTTCTTTCAACCATCAACAGAGATCTTATTCGGTTTAGGTAAATTTGACAACGTCGCTTTATATTCATTTCCCTCAGGTGCTCTTGCAGCCTCGTCGACATCGCGAAGTCGCGAAACGCGAACCAAAGAAAACCACCACAACAACCCTTCTCTCGAGATATCTTCGAGTAGCTCCGTGACCGGTCGTACAGCGAGTGCGCCCGTCTACCAACATAACACTGTTGTCGATGTGCTTATAATATAATTAGATATAAATAGAAAATTACTTTTTAATCGGACTTGTATTTTTCAGTGTGTTATTCATTGGAATTGAGTGAATATACATATAAGTTATGATGTTTATTTATTCTATTACTTTTATACATTTATACATTTATAATTGAAAAAATCACGGGTCACTATTAAATATTTATGAGGTGAAATGTTTTTCGTTGGTCTTATCGATGTTTATATTCGAATAATAATGAGTTTTGTTTCGTTTTTCGTTAATGTATATATTATTGAATATTTATGTAATTGTAGATGGAAATGCAACGCGATTTATTGGTGTTAGAGCCGGCAACGCCGCTTTGAAAAGCTGTATACCGGCATTTTCATCATGACATCATGACAAACGCACATCGACAACGTTCCTTCGTAATAATCAGACCGCGTTAGCGTCGCGCAAAGCACGTATGTACACTCCGAAGACCATGTCAGGCAACATCGTTGCTGAATGGTTGAGATCTCTTCACCTCGGTCAATACGCCGAAAGTTTCATAGACAACGGTTACGACGATTTAGAAATATGCAAACAGGTCGGTGATCCCGATCTAGACGCTATCGGAGTGTTCAATCAAGTGCATCGCAACAGATTATTACAATCCGTACGAACCCTCCGCGAAGAAGGTGCCGCGTCAGTTTATTTCACTCTAGAAGAAAGTGCAGGTGTTCACGACGAGTGTTTTTGTGACAATGTGAGTGCCAGATCATCTAGAACGTCTTCCGGTAGATCCGAAAAAGATACCCAAAGAGTTAACGCGAGTCCGGGAGCTAGTTCGTCAACGGAAAGCAATCAAGAAGTAGCTAAATATTTAGACGAATACGAAGAAGGTAAAGCCGAGTTAGTGAAAATACCTAGATTGCAATTGAAAGTGTTATTAAGGGAGAAATTAAGTCAGGACGGTATTCGATTAAGTTCGCAACCGTATTCAACACAGGTAGGTTAATTAATTTTATTTTATTTACTAGAATTTACTTAACGCAGTAATAGAGATGGGATTTTTTACTGACATATCACATGTTCCAATATAACTGTTCTTTGAATTAGATTTTGTTTGTTGTTAGGGAATGAAATATATTCTAGTCTAATATCGATTTAATTTTTTTTAGGAAAAAACGTATGTATATTTTTATTTCGTGCGAAAAAATACTTTTTCACGAATTTTAAAATTAATTTTCAAATATGCGGATATGTAAAAGTTGATCCCACCTCTATATAAATTGAATGTCATAAATTATCTCAGTTTTTAGTTACTGCGCAGTTGATTTATGCCCAAATAGAACTAAATACATTTATAATCGCATTAATGAAAAAAAAAAAATTCCATTTTCCATCTTAATTAAACCGAGTTTTTTTTTTATTTATATCGTTTTCTATCTCGGGTCGTACCAATATTAAACTCATTCAATAAACAAATGTAATTGCTCTTTATTTCGATAGAGATTACCATATGGTTTACTTAAAATTACGCATAAAGATAAAAATAACGAAGTTTGATGATACCATGTCTCATAAAGTTGTTAATTAGTGTATTATCGAGTTTGTTTATAGCAAACAATGCTGGTAAATATCTACTTAATCGAAATAATAGCCGACGAAAAAAAAATATATATAACGCAAACCTGAATAGTTTAAATTAACGTGAAAATATTTTGTAATAACACATAAAGTATATTATGGAAACATAGTTTGTCTTATTTATCTCCCCTCGTATCTTCGATAAACCTTAATCCAGCTGCTGTTCACACAATATTTTCGATAAAATTTATTAAGTTTACGTTCTTAATGATTTTGTTTGAAAACAGTAAATCCCCAATCATGTTTTCCAAATAACGAACGTATTTAATTTCGTTTTAATACAGACCAATTACGAAAACTCATTTTTAATTGGTTTTTTTATTAGTTAAATTAATAATATATAATTATTATATATTGAACTTTAAAAAAAAAGTATCTAGTATACACTTTTGTCCCGATGAAAAATCGTCTTTATTTTAGTTGGATTTTCGAATATATTTAAAGAGAAATATTCGAAGAAAAAGTTATATGGTGTATAATTCAATAAAAATCATAAAAGTAAGATGAATAATTCAAAACGAAGTTACATCTATATAGTAAATATTGTGTGGAAAGATCGAGGCAGTTAGAAAAACAACCAAAAAAAAATTGTAATGGTTTTCAACGAGTTTCCCAGTGTTTTTTATGGAATTGCTCTTCAGTACGGGAAATGGTAGCTATAAGGGAACGGGAAAACACTTATCATTTTATTTATGAGGATTTTTTTCGTATAATCGAATCCTGTTTTCGATAATGAGAAAAAATCATATTTGAATCGTATCTACTACACTCTATATAACAGAATATATTAATTAATTAAAAACTAGTATTTATTTACACGAAACTATTCGATAAATTTTACAAAGTTTTTAAATATCTACCTCGAAATTACATACAGATTATGCATAAATTTTGAATATTTATGCGCGTATACTTTCAATTAATGAAACTGTCATAAATTAGGTATATGTACAAAATTTCGTTGTTGAATAACATAATTGGATTCATGTTTATTTTTACTATGTGTTTGGTTGTTACTAATATTTGTATACGGGATGTAATAATAATTATTTCAATTATTACTGATCTAATTCAATCAGCAGTAAACACTCTTATCAAAAATGCTTAGTATCAAACGAAATTATTAAATTATTTCCCAATATCCACATACTTTTTTGGAATCACGTTATGGTCTAACATTTAGCTTAGAATTCAAAGGAAAATGCTGCAGAATTCTAATAAAATCATCCCTTAAAACCAAAATAACGTTAAAACATAATTTGGATACTCCGAAGATCATCTATAAGCAAATAACATCGCAGGGATCTTAAGACAAGATTTGATAGTTGTATAAAAAAGAAGAAGAAGAGGAACTTTTGTTAAACGAATGGACTATAACTAATAAAGCATTAAAGTATAAAAACTTGTTTTTCTAACGAATAATTTCTTTCCAATAGACTAACATTCGAAAATTAGTTGAAATACCTTTCGATACGACAAACATCCAAAAAAGTAATCAAAAATGTCACGAAAGAAATAAAAAACTGAAGTAGGTGGTTTCGAATTCTAATAAAATCATCCCTTAAAACCAAAATAACGTGGAAAACAAAATTTGAATACTCCGAAGATCGTCTATAAGCAAATAACATCGCAGGGATCTTAAGACAAGATTTGATAGTTGTATAAAAAAGAAGAAGAAAAGAAACTTTTGTTAAACGAATGGACTATAACTAATAAAGTATAAAAACTCTTTTTTTTCTAAATCTTGTTACCGGTTCAACGGACACTCATCGTCAATTTAATCATTGTTCGTTTTAATTTTATTCCTTTTATTTGTTTCACTTGAATAAGAAGAAGAATCTACTTTCACGGGTGAAGGTTGACCTCATCTCGCGGTTATACCAACCGGTACAATGTACGATCGTAGTCACTCACGGTACGAAAAAAAATTTGCTCAACTATCAATAATTCAAAATATTTATTCCGCGATATTTCCTTGGTTCTAATCTATTTATATTTCACACTTTTTCTATCTATCCACCCGTTTTTTTTTTGGATTGGTGTGTCCTTTCAGGTGCTTCTTCTTCTATTCTGTTTAATCTTCTTCACGTAAGCGTACCAGAGTCGAGAATATTATATCTCAAAACTTGATTAGTAATTCTCGTAGTTTATAAACTCGCGATACGACATCTCGTATACAAAATGATCAGATCTTGTTGTAAATTTGCTCGTTTTTCTCGAAAATGAAAAATATTGTAATATTTTGTATCATATTCCCGCCTTTTGGCTTTCTCTTTTCCCGCTTTTTTTCCCAGTATTTAAATCCAGAATGTATAGCCCTTTTTGCGAATGCGGATTACGCCGACTGTATTCATGACGTGTTTCAGCTGATTTATCATCTCGCGTCGTGGTGTCGGAACATTGTGAATACGATTTGCAAGTCAACTTATATCCGATGTTCGGTAATTTCTTCTTTTTTTTTTCTATATCTTCGGGGGTTTTGTCGCTTTTCCAAGACGTCGGTTTGCGCGGGAAAAAAATCGAATTTAATAATCGACGAATGTACGTTAATAACATTCAAAAAAAGGGACGATACCGACGGCCCTTTTTGTGTCTGGTTTTCTCGTAATTTGTGAAACATGTGTCTCTGTTGTTTGGTTTTTATAGCGTCGTAGTTAATTTTTTTTTTAATTGTTTCCGCCATCGAAAAAAGCGAATGTACAGGCCATGTGTCGTTTAATAAATTTTCTTTTTATTACTCATTTTTCACAGTTTGAAAATTACCTGTCTATTGAGGGCGATTTCCCTCTGTTAACTATACAGGATGTCCCACGATATACTTATACTATATTCATGAAAATTTTTTCACGTTTGGGTCTGTAACTTTGTTATTTTAAATAAAACACCCTGTATATTAATACATTTTCGAAATCTACGTAAAATTTTAGTGTACTTTTGTCTAAAAACTTTTTCCGAAAACGGCATACTTTTTGAATTATTAATTTTTTTGTAAAAAATTTCACCGTTGCAGTTCCTTATAAATTATTTTTTTACGATAATACCCTTAAAGATATGAAAATGGTTTCTCTTTAGTTGCTTTAAGTAAGGTCAGACGTATTTGAATCTATGTTGAAAAATTTTCCATTTTATACAGGGTGTGTATAAAAAGTGTTCAAAGTTTAACTTCGTAAATATCGATTTTCTTTATTTTTTTTAATAGAACCTCTTGTTTTTTTCGATTCTAATGCATACAGGGGTAAAAAACAAGACAAATTCATGTATATTTTCTCATACCTAAACTTTAAATTTTTAGATATGTCATTGTAAATTCCACTGTTTGTTTTTTTGCAATTTGGAATAATTTATTTTTTTATTTTCAAGCTTAAGAGCACTGGCCTCTTCTAATTTCAGTTCTAATACAAGAAAATAAGAAAAAAAAACAAATATACTAATTAAGCAAAACGAATTTGTCACTAGGAAATATCGATGCAACCCCGTCATCTAAAATAACAGTTGCCATCTCGATAAATAGATATGTATGACATGTCCTATACGTAATCTAAGTTTTAGAAACTATAATTTAATATCGAATCGATGAAACCCTCAGATAATCTATCATAGAGTCTAACTTCTAAACTGTATTAGAGTATAACTGACGTTCTGGCTTTTCGCGAGTTTCCAGGTTTCATCATAACTTTTGATAGTCACGTTTCATCATAAAACACAATTAACGACATTTCCAATTTCATCGTACACCAAGTAGTATAGTTTTCGCTTTTGAAATTCATACCAACAATTCACGCTTCTCTGAATTTTCCCCTTCATGTCATTTTGTATTGAATTCAACGTCGACATTTTGAAAATAAGACAATTTAGCGGGTCACAGATGTATCTAGTTAATACTATACTATTTATTTAGTAAAACATTTAGTACTATAAAAAAAATTACGTGCTGGAAAATCAAATTCTCATCATCTCGCATTAAATTCCGATTATCCCTCGTATACGAGTTCAAAAATCAACTCAAAATTGGCTAAAAATCGACAGGGACAAGTAAGATTATTGGTTTATAAACTAGTTTTTTTTTGTATTTATTACAAATTGATGTAAAGTCGTTCGAAAGTTTGATATAGTATAAAAAAGTTTTTGTTCCAAAATTAATTATTGGCGCTTAAAATAAACAGGTGTGACATTTCGAATATACTAAATTCTAAATTATATTTGTATTTAAAACGAGATTAATTATGTTGTGGTTGTAACAGATATATGTGGCCGAATATTTTTAGATTTTAGTCTAAAATAAACAATTTCCAACTTTCTACTTGATTACTAAACATTTATGTGTATATAGGGCGTTATAAAAGGCTAATATACACACACAGGTAATATTAATAGTTATTAGTGACCTTTTGTCATCTTTCTTTTAGCTTCGTAATCAGCATAAAACTATACCAGGTGCGATTGAAAGTCATCGTCAATTGTGAAAATTTGATCATTCAAATAAATCTGCAAACTTCGATATAAATAGTAATCATATGGTACCAAATCAGGGTTGTATGTAGTATAACATCCCACGAGTTGCCAAAGATGTGTAAGGCCTTGTATTATCATCGTAGAACACTAAACCTTTCCGATTTGACAAATCTGAACGTTTTTTGTTGATTACTTCATCCAGTTTCATTAATTGTTGAAGGTAAACAATCAGAATTGATCATTTGGTTCATTGAAAGTACCACAACACCTTTAGAATCCAACCAAACTGATAGCATGAGCTTTTTTTGCTGTTTTTCAGTTTTCGAAGTTTGTTCTGGCTCATCTTTTTCATTATAAATTTGAAGGTGTTATGAATTTCAGTTATTTAAGTTTCTAAAACACGAAAAAAAAAAAACAAATATAGAGTTTAAAACGGAATTAATAAAATGATATTTCTATTTGCTTTCGAGTTAATATCTCTATGAGTAAGACCTCAAAATCCCTGTTATTAAATCCATTCTCCGGTCTAGTTATTATATTCAAATGAAATTCTAGTTTTCTTGATATTTTCGAAGTATAATTAACGAAATTTCAGAAAAAAAAAACAATACGAATAGTTTGATATCTTATTTTCAAAATGAAAAAGTTTCCTCTATTAATATTTTTCGTTTTAAGCTTTTCCTTGACACTTTTTAATGATTGTAATGATAAATGATTTTAATGAGCCCGAAGAATTAACCTCTGACTTATTTAGTTCCTTTTAACTCACAAAAATCACCTACAAGATGGTGTGAAAACTGGTCTTCGTCATCCCAGCTGCAGCTATGGAACCATTGATGCAAAAACAGGATAAGTCCTAACGTACGTCGAAAAAGAAGAAGAAATTAACCTAAATAAAGAAAAAACTATGTTACGATGCAAACTAACAAAAAATATTTGTCTATTTAATGAAACCGGTTCGCTCGTAATTCACTGTAATTAATCTAAAATTATTCCATTTTGTACGTCTTACAATAACCAAAAGAATTTAAATGTATACCCCTAAGGTTATTTATGTAAATAATTTCTGAGTCTACACCATACTTAGTGGATTTAATTAAGTTAAACTCGATATAAGAGAACAGCAACAATCTACAGGTAGGTAATTAGGTACTATTATAAATTAAATGGAACAGGCAAATCGTAATTATTATTTATATTTAACACGACGTCCTGTCTATATCAAATAGAAAAAAAAAACAAAGAGATCGTGTCTATCTGGTACAGAAGCAACAAGCTAATTGATTAAAATAAAAGTGTCTGTAAGGCGTCTTCGGTTTTAATAATGACATAATAGTCCGATAAATATTTTACGACACATTTTAAACGTCTTTACATTCTATCTTCCGTCATAAACGAATTTTAACAAGGTCCGTTTATCATTTCCTTGGTTTAACTACCATGTCTTCTATGGTTGGGTGATTGTAAGATCGTTTAGACGTTAACAAAAGTTTTTATGTTATTATTTCATTTCCGAATCACCCTATATATTGATTTATATTATTAGTAATAATTTAATTTAATAGAAACTAGCTTCAATTGAATGCGCAGTTAAAAAAAAATAGTTCAATGTATTGATTAATTATTTTTTATTCATATTAACAAATCTTTTTGATTTTTTTTGGCACAATTCCACTTTTTGACCAACACGTTTTCAGTACGTTCACCATTAATGTCAAACGTCATGTTGTCAACGTCAGATTTGACATATTTACATCAGTGTTGCCATATCTTAAAACTTCAATATCTAACCTCTTAATAGATTTAATTTATTTCTTACAGCACTCGAATTTAGAGCAAATAATTTCCTCTCAGGTACACGTTGCATTTATGAGATTGAATCGTACAGAATGTATAGTTGAATTAAATATCGACAAGCGAAAAATTTGTACTCAAAAAACTCAACTTCAGACGAGAATCTTGTATATTGATCTTTTAAGTCAATTGTCATATATCCTGATTGGAGTTCGTTTTGGAACTCGAAATATTTATTTGACAGTCGAAGTTTGACGTTTGGAGTATAGGTGTAACATTGTTTTTAAACGTCATATTACTTTTCGCGCGCACCTCGTATTCGTGAATATTCTGTATAGAAATGACTTAATATCTATCTATCTCTATCTATTTTAGTACGAGGTTAATAGCATGATATATAATTTGAACGTAACAAAACGTGTACGCCCTTTGGCAGTATCCCATAATCCGTCCATATCCATATGCCACTAATTATATGTAAATTGGCTGTTAATACGGGATACACAAATTCCAATTTAGATATTATAAACGGGAGAATTGTTAATTTAGTTTGGGTGATATATTCGCGTATTTAATTTCGATGTGTATTATTTAAAAATTTACGATTTCCAATACTTGAAATTAAATCTAAACGTAAAAATGTCGAATTCGAATCTTATCGTTTATTTGGTCGATAAATAGTTACACTACTCTACACAAACCAATCGTTTTATTTGCTTCGAGTTACGGTTGCAGTTACAAAAATCATGTAGGCCAGTGTATTCATATATTCAACGTAAATTCGTTTAAATTCAAGTCAGGGTATTATATGAAATTAATTAGAATGACTGTTGTACCATATGTCACGTCAATATATGAAATTCATTGAAATGACGCCATTTTCAAACTAACTTTAGTTATTTTCAATCCAATTCAATTATTCACAAATGATTTCGACAAACACCCGTAATTTCCCATAAATTATTAACTGAATTCTTAGTTAAAATACTGATAATATATCTTTCAAACGATCGTTTTCTTTTTCTACACTTTCAATGCGAATTATAAGATTTTCAACATCGATGAACTGCATCACAACCATCGAAATCAACATCTACGTTCGACAAACCGAAAATATCACGACCACAGATATACATATACAAAAAACCATAGAAATAATCGAGAATCGACAACCTTCAAAACGTCAATTTATGTTTGTAATAAGAATGATTTTCGATAGATGACGCCACCGTCAATAATCTACCATAGAATCGGTTATCTCTTTACGACATTCTTTTATTTTTTCATCATTTAGAAGTAGAATCTTACAAATATTTGAATATTGTTATCCGAAAAAGAAAACAAGATACAACTTTCCTCGAGTCTGAAATCCGAAAGCTTTTTACTTGGGAAACAATATGGAACTTTGTAAAGACGAAACTCACTTTCGCCGACTCGTCTCCTTTCTACCTTTCCTATCTATTTCCAACATTCGTATTTGTACTTCAATTATAACTCGCATTCCAATTTCAGTCTGCTAGTTTTTATATTTATCTCACACGTACAGAGCGTGCGTTAATTCATCTTGATAAATTAATTACATGGGCGTAGTCTTTCGTTAAACTGAAAGCAGTCCTTAGGTACTAACAGGTGATTCAATTCGTACACCTGATCACAATGTCATTCCGGTTAGATTGCTAATAAACATTTAGAAACACCTGAAGACTCGATTTTATGTACTTAATTGTGCTAATTTCGACGAAATCGCCGTAAAAAAATATCATTTTATAACGAAAATAGATTAATTACGATTTTAAAACTGCGGGGGAAACTTGAGCAAAACTAGGTTATAACAAACTTCTTTTGGACGCATCGTGTGGTACGTCGGAAACAAAACATTCGTCGAACGACATGCGCACTACGATCACGCGACGCGTCCAACGTCGGAGGCATTTGACGCATCGTGTGATACCGGCTTTAAAATAAAAGTATCTAAATGTGGAAATATTATATTTCTCTAAAAGAAATGTGCGGTAATTGAGTGTAAACTTTAAATTCCATGTATTAGATAAGTAATTTATCTGTCGAGTCATTAAAACGAATGAAAAAATCAGTACGTAAATAATTACGAACAAGCAAGTTTTTTTTTTTTCATTTAATCGCATAGAAAGACTCGACGATAGGAAACATCTTTTACCGAGTCGCTTAAACAACAAGTTTTTGTAACGGTTCGGGCTTTTTCTTAGTCTGCTTTATCGCCATATCATGTCACTGTATACTATACAGTTTGTCCATAAACGATATTAGTTGTTTTACGAACGGAAAGTAATTAGTTGTTTCAATTTATATAGTGCGTCAAGTTGAATAAACAGTGAGGTAATTCAACAAGGTGGATCAACTAATATACGATCTTTTGTACAAAGGAAAAGTCATTAGTACATATTGCGAATACGTCTTGAATAACATCCCGGATTTGATAATGTTATTTAAGGTTTTAACATCTAGTTTAGGGACAACCCACAAAATGTTTTACTAATAAACTTATCGGGGTGAATAACGACTTTATACGGTTTTGTACATTCTATTCTATAACAATGGTTCACGAAATCCCATCAGCTTTTCAGAAGGCGACTCGAGATTCGAAACTTATTTCGTTATTTTGGAACCGGTATTTGGAACAATGGACGTTTCAATTCGTTATAAAATAAAACCTAGTATGGATTTTTGAGGATTCTATTTTCATTTTTTGTTTCACTAAGATCACTATTCAGAAATTTATCGATAATTTTCAATTGAAAATTGAATTTAATCACGTAGGATACATAAAAGATCAAATTCATTTGCTCGTACAACGATTTTTGTTAGTTTTTACGAAAATTGTTTTCGGTAAGTTCTATTTGTAGTATTTAGTTAAGAAAATCGTCGATATTGAACGATTTTACGCCCAACTCTAAAAAGACCCCGTGTTCATTCGGGCGGACTATAAACGCTGCAAAACCATTAGGTGGATAAAGCAGAATGTACGTACACAATACAGACAATTATTGCTTTTACAGGAATTGCATTTAATAGTTCTCATTCTTAAAAAAAATCATTCCTATAACGAAATCAGTTTTAGACGCTCTATTTTTTGACTCGACCATTATTTTATTTCACTCCAAAAACAGAAAGAAAACACTCTTTTTGAAAGTGATAATATTAATGAAAATAACATAGAATTTTATCTAAAAGTTAAATTTTTTCAAATACTAGAAACTGGATCATCTATTTTAAGCCTATATAAAGAAAACTTCGTGTAAAAAAAACCTTAAAAGTTTAGTAGCAATCGTTTTAATCATGTCAATTACTTTGTAGATACTTTGGGGGCAAGTTTAATCACGTGGACGTTCTACAAAGGAGGAAATAAAAGATTAAAAGATTCAGTTAGATGCGATGACGATTCTATTACGAATAGGAAATTTCTAGGACACCCTATACAAATAAAGGATTTAAATTCAAGGATTCGCGTGTATAAAATACCGTCGAAATTACTCAAAGCCTTGGGAGAATCAAGGCGTGCTAGATTATTGAAACTAATTAAGAAGATTTACGAATTGCGAAAGGGACGCGCCTCACACTGAACAGAATTCTATTTTATACGGTAAATGTCGAAAAAAAAAAATCCCGAATTTGACGTATTAATTCACCTACACGAGCAGCACTTGATTCAATACGATGATTAAATGATGGGAATAACTTTAAGCGATGTCACGATGCGATAGGACCACATCAAACGCACGCCAGCAATTTACGAGCACTTCAAACCTTTAAATTCGATTACGAAATTAATGTGAAATATTCTGAATATATATAGGTCGGCGAGAAATTCAAAAAAAAAAGGGTTATTTTTAGTAAAAACGCGGTCCTCGAGAATACCCAACTAATAAGGACCCACGAGATATCCAGCATTGATTTCTGCACTTAATCACAGTATTTAAGCGGGTTTAATTCGTCGGTAACAGAGCTCGACGTTAAGAATTTCCAATTTAATTGATTTAATATTTAAAACGACATTTCGCAGTATAAAAATCGTACTAATTTCGTTATTATCATCCCTCCGGGAATACCGATCGATCGAATTCGCGTATATCGTCGATCCGTACGTTCATTTGAACCCTCTCGACCGCATATCTCATCTCCCCAACCCCCTAATCTATTTCTAATCGACTTAAATCGCTGACAACAATCCAATTTGAAGGCACAAACGGCACTGGTTCTAAAACGTAATGGAAAACGTCGTTGATTGGCTGGAAATTTATTTTATTACGAAAATATAGATTTATAAACAGTGAAAAAGTTTATATAAAAAGGTTTAGGTTCATCCCTTATACGCTAAAATTAATACGTTCACTCCATTGGTCGTTTATAATATCGAAGACACGTGACTTGTTTTTCAATAACGGTCTGGAATATGGGGAATTGTTTCTTTGAGTTGTTTGATGGGATTATCTTAGGGTAAACCGAAAGGGAAGCGAAAAAGTCGTTAGAGGAGAATTTGTAAGTGTTTCAAAAAGATATATCTTAGGAGAAGACGTAGTATTATTAATGATTATTATGGAAACGTGATCATCTTCAAAGGTAGTGTACAATCAGTCTTTGAAGACGCGATATCAACCATGTGTTTTAGTAAACCAGGGTTGCTTCTTAAGTTTCGATTCTCCATTGAGATCAATAAACTTTTGAATCAATTTCCATTCCAAAATATGTGATTTCTTTCATTTGTGAATTTTTTTTTTTTTTCATTAACCGCGTACAAATATTGTAATAAATAAATTCATGTCTGCAATTTAAATTTTCTTTTCGACGTTATATAGATCACGCAACTGAATGAAACAAATTGAGTAAAATGCAATTTGGGTTGCGGATAGCACTACCAAACATCAGAAAGACGAAGTGATGGAAAATTTAAAAAGCGTGCACCAGATGGCGCGGCGGTTTTTTTTTCAATTAACTTCTAGATTAAATTCCATGTCAATCATCCGTGAAACGGCGACGAGCTTCGGGTGTTGTTTTTTTTTTCGGTATTTAGCCAAATAATAATAATAATAATATCGATCACGTGTTCGTAAAGGATTTATTACATTTTCTGTTAGTTTAATGATTGAATAGAAACATACAAAACAAACGATTCATTAACGGACGTAAAGCGTCGGCGTCGCGTCGATCAGTTTTTGTAAAGTTTTCATCCGGGTATATTTAGAGAAATTGAATTAGAACATTCAAATCGAGCTACGTTGTTTTTAATTACTTCACACGTTTCTGTATTTAGTAATTTACTTGATGAAATTTCAAAAGATTTTCGTTTTTATCAGTTATAAAAGTTTTTTGATAAAAAACTGTCGGAGTTATGTCAGGACTATATAGTGGATGCATCAATTAATATTCGACGAGTCGTTAAAGTTTCGATTTAGGACACTTTCAATAGTACATATACTTGATAAATTAGACAAAGGAGGCAATTAAAAAGACACTTTTTGATATGATTAAACGTCGTAAAATCGAAAAATAAGTGAAGGACTAGGAGATAAACTTTTTCTATTAAAACGACAAGAAGAAATGACGGAATGTATGTCGAAACGGCGATGTACACAATAAGCTTTGTCTAGAAGAACGAAACATCTGTCTACTTACCAGTTTGACATCGTTTCTACGCCGTAGACGTCGTCGTCGGTAATAAGGATGTGTTATATGTCTTTACGTCAAAGTGAAAACAACTGAAAGTCTCCTAGAAGAATCGGCGAATAGCGGGATCGGGGCTGTCGATAAGAGAAAAAAAAAGCCAATTTTCCCCTTGCTAGACTTCAAATTGTACTGAATCAGATTCCGTTATTTAACCTTTTGAAGCGTGTTATTGCACTCCTTTTTTAACAAAGCACCGCTTTATATTCCTTTTGCGATGTTGACAAAAAAATTTTTTTATCGCCGCGCCACGTAGAACAATGAGAGGACGAGAGGGAATAGAAAATTGTCGACGAAAGAATATTAAAATTTCATTCATAAAAAAAAATTGCGTTCTTTAGATTGACCAACGGGAAACTCCATCAGGTGAAAACTCGAGTCGTGGAAGTGATTAAACAGATGGCGATTAATCGGAAAAGCTTATTCGAACGATAAAGAAAAGTGCGAATGATGAAAGTTGGTTTAAAACTGTAATTTTCCCATCGATTTATAACAGATATCAAAATAAGTTTCTTTATTAAAACTCTACCCGATTTCGTTGCGAGAATATTCATATTCAACGTGTGATTAAATAGAAAGTTCGTTTAGTCCTTCGGGTACGAGTCTGAGAAATTCGTTAACTAGTTTTAAATTCAACGAAAATTTTTGGTTATTCAACGTCGTAGAATATCGGAAAATTTAACTTGGAAGTTTATTTTATAGTTTTAATTAAATTCTGTCTAGTCGGAAAATGTGATAAACGATTGTTTGATATTTCATTTTCTTAGAATATACAGGGTGTCCCACGACGAACTAAAACTATCTGTATATGACAAAATATATTCGGGTTGTTTTCGGATACCATACGATCAACTAAAAAATTTTCAAAGTCGACTGTAACTTTGTTATTTTAAATAAAATACCCAGTATATTAATACATTTTTGAAATCTACGTAAAATTTTAGTATTATTTTGTCTAAAAACTTTTTCAGAAAACGGCATAATTTTTGAGTTATTAATTTTTTTGTAAAAAATTTCACCCTTGCAGACCCTTATAAATTATTTTTTCACGATGATACCCTTAAAGATATGAAATTGATTTCTGTTCGGTTGCTTTAGGCAAAATTAAACATATTTGAATATATGTTGAAATATTTTTAATTTTATACAGGGTGTCCCAAGGCGAGTTAAAAATATTTGTATATATGGCAAAATACTTATAGTAAAATCATGAAAATTCTTACGTTTGGGTCTGTAACTTTGTTATTTTAAATAAAACACCCTGTATATTAATACATTTTTAAAATCTACGTAAAATTTTAGTATTATTTTGTCTAAAAACTTTTTCCGAAAACGGCATACTTTTTGAATTATTAATTTTTTTGGAAAAAATTTCACCCTTGCAGTTCCTTATAAATTATTATTTCACGATGATACCCTTAAAGATATAAAAATGATTTCTGTTCTGTTGCCTTAGGTAATATCAGGTTTTTGAATGTATATTAAAAAAAATATTCATTTTGTACAGAGTGTTCCAAGGCGAGTTAAAACTATTTGTATATATGGCAAAATACTTATAGTAAAATCATGAAAATTCTTACGTTTGTGTCTGTAACTTTGTTATTTTAAATAAAACACCCAGTTTATTAATAAATTTTTGAAATCAACGTAAGATTTCAGTATACTTTTGTATAAAAATTTTTTTCGAAAACGGCATACTTATTGAGTTATTAATTTTTTTGTAAAAAATTTCACCGTTGCAGTTATAAATTATTTTTTTACGATAATACACTTCAAGATATGAAAATGGTTTCTCTTTAGTTGCTTTAAGCAAGGTCAGACGTATTTGAATCTATGTTGAAAAATTTTCCATTTTATACAGGGTGTGTATAAAAAGTGTCCGAAGTTCAACTTCATAAATATCGAGTTTCTTTAATTTTTTTAAATAGAACCACCCGGTTTTTTTTCTTTCTAGAGGCATATGAGATATCCGATTTATCGTGGGATATTCATAAACATTATTTCTATTAAATGTAAACTCAAATTCTTTCATAATAAACTTAAAATCATATCCGACATCGCGATCATTTTTTTTCGCCGATTTCGAATTCGAAAACATCAATAACATCCTTCGTATACGAATATAAATACAGATAAAACGAAAATGTAGCGTGAGATATCTCGTTTTAACGTGTTTACTACAATTTTTAACGACGACAAAAACAGAACGAAGACTCATTCTGTAAACGTACACAGTATATTAAACCATTAAAGTGAAAGCGCGTTATTAGTAAACGTGTTCGAACGAGTAATTTATAACGAACACGGTGTTTTGTTATGATAACCTATATATCCCCAACGTTTCCCGTTTTCTCATTTACGCATATATACATATATAAATCTGCTCAAATGATTTATAAATCTATCGCCATTTCCGTTATGGCGCTGATTATACGAATACATGTAAATGCGAATGATCTATTTGTATTTTTGAATAAAATCGAAATTACCGAGCTTATCAGGTAAATTCGAACTATATATATTAATATCTTCACTCGAATAAATAGTTTTTTCAACAACTGGAAACAAAAAACGATCCAAGAGGGTTAAATCTGGCGATTATACTGTACGGAATACAAATTTAATTTTGGCGATTTGTAAGCTGATGCGTCGTACTATACAAAGCTTGTTGTTTGAAAAAAGCCAATACAAAAATGAAAATCACTCGTGAAGACTAAGTTATACGGGTGATTTGGGGAGTTTTCTATTTATGTTAAGGGTTAGTTGTCTGGACTTGAGGTATGAGTGTTTTCGCTGCCTCAGATGAACCATTTTTCAAACTTCTTCGTCAAGAAAACATCTAATCCGAGTGGTCCTTCGTATTCTTCAAATCAGTATTCAACATAAACATCATCGAACCAATGAATATTGATTTTGATCACCTCAAAAAACTTTTGAAGACTTTCAAAATCACGTCAATAATTTTTTCGAATAAAAACATCTCGTTAGATTCCAACTGAACGTATAGTATGTAAATAAATGTTTTTAGACACGAAACATTATTTTTATATATGTATATCGTTCGTTATTTAATTCTTTAACGGGTTTTAGAGTTTTCTGTAAGAAAAATTGCTTTTCTAACTACTTTCTAAATTGCTTTACCGCTAACAACGTATATGATTGATAGTTTTTTTTTTAGCGAGCTTTATTAACTCAACAAGGTATTTCGTTGTGAAAGTTATTTCGACAATTTACGATTATAACTTGGTTAAATTCACAAATAATTATTTATAAATGATAGATAGACATCTAAAAAGGTAATTGGGGTGGTCTGGATACGTATTATACTTGTCTAATCATTATCTATTTGACTTTTAGTTACATAACCTAATAACCTAACCTAAAAATAATCCTTCGAAGTTATTGCGAGATTAATGTTCCCGCAACATTTTAAGTGACGGTTCGTTCGCGGTTTTTCGACAAGTGGGTACACGCCTTAAGATCTTGAGTCATAAAAGTCGCACTAAAATGATTAGAATTTATACAGATTTGGTTTATAACAAACAGTTTGACAAAGAATTTGTATTATAAACTCGAAATTTTTTACGAATAAATCCATACCGCAGTTATAACTCGAAAAAATGTTTAACGGCCAATTGGTTCGAATCATTTCTGCATATAAATTTTTTTGAATAGGTAGCGGAACTACGAAAAAAAAAGGCGCTTTGATATGCTTTTCATCAATCCGCAAAGTATTAAAAAGGGATTAACGAGCAATCGATTCAGAAGGAAATGGATTTTTTACACTATGCTGAATCGGATCAAAATTTAAAAAAAAAAATTCGTTATAAATTGCACGCAATACTGATTATCGAAAACGGTATATCAATAAGATACTTGTTGGAACCAACTGGAACATCCCTTATGGAACAGTGAAACGGATATTACGCCATTAGTTTCTTTTCGAACAATTCTCGTAAATGCCGAAAGAGATAAACGATCCTCGGAGTTAATTTGGAAAAAAATGTTAAGAAAACTATTTTTCACTTTAAGTATTCGACGTTTGAAATAAAAATCATATATTTTCTTACGAAGAAAAAAATGTCTATTAGTTTAGACAGTGCAAGTTGAAATTTGCATATTTTATTTACATGTATTTGCTAGGTTATGATCGAGATTTGTTTGGGTTCATTTTTGAGGTTAGTTATACGAGGTATTTAAAAGAAAATCGTGTCTAACAATTTTATAATTAACCTCAACTATCACCAATTTATAAAAAAGTCACAAAGGACTACGTATATTTAGATTATATATCTGGTTATATATTCTACGTTGTTTTTTTTTAATTCTGGAGGTTGTAACTTGTACAATACACACGTACTGTGTCTTTTCGACGTCCATTTTTCTTATTCCATGTCATCACTCAAGTCCTGTGACTGACATATAGATTGTCAAAACCATATGACGTTTATGAAGTACCAACTTTCAAAAGTGTTTAAGTGACACTACTTTTGTTGTTTTTAAAACCGTTTCGTTTATTAATTAATTAATTATTGTTTCTTGATGAAAAAATACTGTACAAGTTGGGCAAAATGGTTCTTTTATATTTATTTCGCGGTTATACGGACTCGATGAACATAATAAACACGAAATTATTGATGTCATCGAACTTGTAAATGATACATGACGTTGAAACTGTGGTTTTGCGTACTATTCAAATTATTTGTGTACACGAAAGTAATTAAAAGTTTATAATTTGGTCGACAAACGGCGAACTTCAAATAAATACATCCGTCGTTATACGTTTTCAAACTACAAACAAGGGATTAATCATAACGTTAGGGGGTCAAAGAAAACATCGTTTATAATCTGACATTTCTCGCATATCGCGCCCTTGTTAAAATTACGACACGAAAAACTACTTTGATCAATTAAACGCCATTATAATGAAATGATTTCGGTTAATCGGTTAAAGAAATCTTTGTTTCGATACACGATACGGTTATTTAAATAAACAGTGTTGCCATAGTTGAATTTTTCATTTGCAATATCGCAGTTGTATGTCTTAGTTTTCCACAGCCACTGTTTCTATTTATTTCATACGTGTATTTGGAAGACGTGAACTCAAACAAGCATTTAAAGTTGATGGATCATTTTCGGGGTAAACAGAAATTTTTATACTGAATACATTGCTCACACTAACACTCACAATTACACTGTCTGACGCGCGTTCCGATAACCAAGTTATCATCTTCAACTGTTTGCTCCCTTGAACCTGAACTGTAAAAAATCATTAAAATCGAGTTGTTGCTTTTCAAAATTTGATTTGGACTGAAGGAAACTACGAGATTCAAGTTTTATCTTTCGTAATTCGATCTGGATTGCAGGAAATCATTAAAGACAAGTTTTTTCCTTCTAAAATTTGACCTGGGCTATAAAAAATCATTAGAAACAGGTTTTTCCTTCTTAAATTTGACCTGGACTGCAAGGAATCATTAAAATAGAGTTGATGCCTTTCAAAATTTGATTTGGACTGAAGGAAACTACGAGATTCAAGTTTTATCTTTCGTAATTCGATCTGGATTGCAGGAAATTATTAGAGACAAGTTTTTTCCTTCTAAAATTTGACCTGGGCTATAAAAAATCATTAGAAACAGGTTTTTCCTTCTTAAATTTGACCTGGACTGCAAGGAATCATTAAAATAGAGTTGATGCCTTTCAAAATTTGATTTGGACTGAAGGAAACTACGAGATTCAAGTTTTATCTTTCGAAATTCGATCTGGATTGCAGGAAATCATTAAAGACAAGTTTTTTCCTTCTAAAATTTGACCTGGGCTATAAAAACTCATTAGAAACAGGTTTTTCCTTCTTAAATTTGACCTGGACTGCAAGGAATCATTAAAATAGAGTTGATGCCTTTCAAAATTTGATTTGGACTGAAGGAAACTACGAGATTCAAGTTTTATCTTTCGAAATTCGATCTGGATTGCAGGAAATCATTAAAGACAAGTTTTTTCCTTCTAAAATTTGACCTGGGCTATAAAAACTCATTAGAAACAGGTTTTTCCTTCTTAAATTTGACCTGGACTGCAAGGAATCATTAAAATAGAGTTGTTGCCTTTCAAAATTTGATTTGGACTGAAGGAAACTACGAGATTCAAGTTTTATCTTTCGAAATTCGATCTGGACTGTAAGAATTCATTAAAATCGAAATGTTGCCTTTCAAACTTTGATTTGGATTGAAGGAAACTACGAGATTCAAGTTTTATCTTTCAAAATTCGACCTGGACTGCAAGGAATCATTAGAGATAAATTTTTTCCTTCTAAAATTTCACCTGGGCTATAAAAAATCATTAGAAACAGGTTTTTCCTTCTTAAATTTGACCTAGACTGCAAGGAATCATTAAAATCGAGTTGTTGCCTTTCAAAATTTGACTTGGACTGAAAGAAATGATGACCGTAGCTAATTTGAAGCAAATTCAGTTCTTTAATAAGAAAAAATTTCAACCAGATTGAGGGAAAATATTTGGATCCGGTTCTGTAATATTTGGGTTTCGCTAAATACAATCTGACTAACGCAATTTGGTATTCGAATGAGATTTTCCCTCTTCTCTTTTTTTTTCCTTTTCCTCATTGTTCTGGTGTTCAGAACAAACTTTTTTATTAAATGTCGGTCAAATATAGTCATTTTAACTTTTTCAAAGTCGTTTCTGAAACGATTTCAAAGTTCATTCGATATTTCTAACCGATTTTGTTTAAGAAAGAGTTTCTTCATTGTTTCATTCAGTAATCTCGATGGTTAACTAAATGAGTTTCGGTGTACAAGAAAACTTGTATCAAAAACTCGCTTTTTTAATGGTTAAAATGTTTTTTATCATATTTTTTAGATCATAAAATTTTCATAGTTGTTTAAAAATGTTTCCGCACTTCAAATAAGTAAACGAAGAGATGTTGATGAAATATTTCATTGGTCTTATTATTAATATTTATCAATATTGTAATTTTAACAATGAAAAACTCGAAACTGGTCTTAAAAGTTTTTTATTTATTTACTATGGTTAAAAACAGTGCCGGAACACCCAAAACGCCCACATATATAAAATCCCACTTACTTTTATCAAAGGAATGTTATAAATTACCGACAAATAAACACCCTACAAGGATTCCTTGTTCATTTTTTATTCACAAAGTCATCATTGTATTTAAATTTAATAGACTACCTGTTGGGGAAAAAACCAAATGATAATTATAATTTACATTATACCGATTTATATTCGGATTTTGTAACGTAACCAAATTAAATAACACGCTGTGTATTAATGGTGGTCTAGCAATAGAATCGTGTGATATCTTCGAACGAATATTATGTCTTAGTAATAAAATATATACATACTGGGTGTAAGGACTGCAAGGAATCGTTAGAGTCAAGTTTTTTCATTTGAAATTATACCTGAGTTGCAAGAAATCATTAGAAACAGGTTTTTTCCTTCTAAAATTTGATCTGGACTGCAAGGAATCAATAAAATCGAGTTGTTGCCTTTTAAAATTTGACTCGTACTGAAGGAAACTACGAGATTCAAGTTTTTTCTCGTCGAAACTTAACCTGGACTGCAAGGAATCATTAGAGACAAATTTTTTCCTTCTAAAATTTGACCTGGGCTATAAAAAATCATTAGAAACAGGTTTTTCCTTCTTAAATTTGACCTGGACTGCAAGGAATCATTAAAATCGAGTTGTTGCCTCTCAAAATTTGACTCGGACTGGATGAAACTTCAAGGTTCAAGTTTTTTCTCTCAAAATTCAACTTGGACTGCAAGGAATCATTAGGGACAAGTTTTTTCCTTTTGAAATTTGACCTAGGTTGTAAAAAATCATTAAAATCGAGTTGTTGCCTCTCAAAATTTGACTCGTACTGAAGGAAATTACGAGATTCAAGTTTTTTCTCTCGAAATTCAACCTGGACTGCAAGGAATCATTAGAAACAAGTTTTTCCCTTCTAAAATTTGACCTAGGCTGTAAAAAATCATTAAAATCGAGTTGTTGTTTCTCAAACTTTGACTCGGACTGGAAGAAACTACGAGATTCAAGTTTTTTCTCTCGAAATTCAACCTGGACTGCAAGGAATCATTAGAAACAAGTTTTTTCCCTTCTAAAATTTGACCTAGGCTGTAAAAAATCATTAAAATCGAGTTGTTGTTTCTCAAACTTTGACTCGGACTGGAAGAAACTACGAGATTCAAGTTTTCTCTCTCGAAATTCAACCTGGACTGCAAGGAATCATTAGAAACAAGTTTTTTCCCTTCTAAAATTTGACCTAGGCTGTAAAAAATCATTAAAATCGAGTTGTTGTTTCTCAAACTTTGACTCGGACTGGAAGAAACTACGAGATTCAAGTTTTTTCTCTCGAAATTCAACCTGGATTGCAAGGAATCATTAGAAACAAGTTTTTTCCCTTCTAAAATTTGACCTAGGCTGTAAAAAATCATTAAAATCGAGTTGTTGTTTCTCAAACTTTGACTCGGACTGGAAGAAACTACGAGATTCAAGTTTTTTCTCTCGAAATTCAACCTGGACTGCAAGGAATCAATAGAAACAAGTTTTTTCCCTTCTAAAATTTGACCTAGGCTGTAAAAAATCATTAAAATCGAGTTGTTGTTTCTCAAACTTTGACTCGGACTGGAAGAAACTACGAGATTCAAGTTTTTTCTCTCGAAATTCAACCTGGACTGCAAGGAATCATTAGAAACAAGTTTTTTCCCTTCTAAAATTTGACCTAGGCTGTAAAAAATCATTAAAATCGAGTTGTTGTTTCTCAAACTTTGACTCGGACTGGAAGAAACTACGAGATTCAAGTTTTTCCTCTCGAAATTCAACTTGATTTTGAACAAAATAAATTATTCATATTATCGGATTCATTATAGACTTTTCCGATTAGAAAATTTGGAAATTTTTCGTCGAATAAACTTTATAACGGAAGAAATTTAAGTCTGGCAGAAAGGGGCCACTTATCACCATCGCAATGTTTTATAGGGCAACTATAAATGGAGCTTTGGCCCCGAAATCCGAGTCAGTATACAGGCGAGAAAAGAAAGCGCCAATTCACGTTGAAACATGACCGCAATTTGTTCTGATTCTACGCCGTTCCTATTTTCTTTACCTTAACGATATCAAATTGGAAAAGAATAGCTTCACTCTATTTCATTCTGATTTGTTTAAGATAGAGAAAGAGAAAACAGTTCCTTCTTTTTTTTTTAAATTTCTCCATTGGTTATTTTCAATTAATTTGCGTTCCAACACATTCAAAAACCTAAAACAAAAAAATTTTTGATAATCCAAAGTTGAACTATTGGAATAGAAACTTGTTTCGTTGAAAAAGAATCTCGAAATTTTGGGATCCTAAGGGATGCACACGTCGCCTACATCCCTTTCCGTTGTTGCCCTTAACCGTATTGACAAGTGACGACAACTGAAGGTAACAAGATGACGGACACGAAAGGGGATGTATACGAGACAGTCAGTATTCGATTTCCCAACAGACAACATCCCCCAAAGGAACAAAGGAAACGGAAGGGATATTTTAGTATTACTTTTAGGGATTAGACGAATTTCGGATCGATTACTAGTTTCGGAATTCCTAAATAAAAATATTTTCGTTTAATGATTTGCGAATCCACTTCAAACGCTTTCTTCTGTCAAAAAAAAACATTTAAAATAAATGGAAAAATACGAAAGCAAAGTATATGAGCTTTTCAAATATGCATCGACTTCCATCCGACGTCTCTGTGGTTCCTTACAAGAAACTCCCTTTCAAACAGTTCAAACCACATCGAAAATATTCAAAGCGGATGCATTTTAAAAAGTCGATCTCAGCAGTATCTAACCCAACCTAGAGATGGCGGTAGTTACTTATTGAAAAGTATTAGAAAAAATACATTTGATTGTTTTGGTGTTTGAAATGCAAAATAAAAAAAACGCGGTTCCAGCAGGACGAAGCAATTTTAAACATATCCCCAAATAGTTCCTGAATTTTTGGAAAATTGCTTTGCGTATTAGTACTTCAGTTTTTGTATCATTGAAGATGATTGAAAAGAATTTGGATGCTATTATACATGAAATAAATATGAAACGTTTTTTTTTTAGTATTTAACGTAAAAATATGAATTTTCTTCGTCTTTATCAAGTCTAATTCCGCGGAAACCCTCGTGGAAGTTTGTCAAGTCGAATTCCATCAAGTCGGCAACAGCTTTTTGCCTTTGTAGGTTTGTCAGCCGGAGGCGGCGGATCCAGGTGACTGTTCGCTACTAAACTATTACGGTGATGGTTGTTTAATATTCACTTTGTAGAAAAATACGTTTCGCTTCAAGGTAACTAAAAAAAAAAACATTTTACGTTGATTTTTAGTTTCTCCTAAATTTTTCAATATTCGACTCCCAATAACCTCATCGTTTTATTTTCTCTTCTTCGTCCTCCCTTTTTACACCCCTAGGGAGGTAATTCTTCAGAAAGCACCGTCGTGGAAAATTAGAATAGCATAGATTACAGAAATATGATAACGTGCTTGATTCATTCCAACGCTGTGTTTATAAACTCTCGTAGACTAATTTCAATATCGATTCCGGTAGGAACTAGTCGTCATTAAAATAAATGTGAATACATAATTTAACTGCTTTCTCAAACAGATGATTCTCAAAAACTGTCGTCATTATCTATTCAATTGAAGTATTTAATTTCGTTTCCTCAAAAGTATACAAGTATGAAGATAATTTTCAAGTTATCGAAGTGAACGATTTTTCGAAATAGACCGAATAAAATCGAATAAAGATAGGATGAAATTAAGGTCTTTAATGATGTGGTTTGTTATAGAATTTGACCCGCAAGTTTATTTTCACGTACGAGAATGTAAAAACAATTTGAAAATGATGCAATACAACAAGCAAATCAATGCAAGATGCAAATTTTAATTGATTATTGCGTGCAAGCTGCAATTCTAGAGAAAAATGATTTATTTTTCATTTACCAAATGTTTTTCATCTATTTTCGAATGATTTTTTTATGTTTTTTCATTGATTTCGAATGCTTGGTGGACTTTTCTGTCTATGAGACTGAAAAATCAAAGCAGCAGATATAATTATTGAGTTTGATGAACTTTTTATTATTTACTTTACCTAGCTTTTAGTTGGGTTAGTATAGACAATTAAAATAATAAAAATTCGCGAAAATTGCTCGACGGAGAGCTGGGGTTTACCATTATAAATAAAGTTTTAAAAAACCCAATCGATTCTATGTGTGCTACAAATTTAGTTATTCGAGGTCGAAGGTCAAAAGATTTTTTAGATTTTTCTCGGAAACAGTAAATTTTATCAAAAAAAACTTCAAACCAATATTGTAGATCTTGAAATTCTCTACAAAAACGGTCCACATTATTTTTTTCCTAAGAGTTACCATTTATGAGATGTCGCGATTTCAAATGTCAAATTTTACATGATATTCATTTTCATTTATTAAAATTTGAGGTTGGGGAATTGTTAACTTTTACTTATAGAATTTTGATTATTGGTAACCATGACGCGTTGACAAGTGACATGTTTAATGTCAACCGACGTGGAATATTTTGATCTTGCATGTAAGTTATTTTGCATCATGTCAAACGGTTTCTAGGCGATAAAAATTGCCTTGAAATGAGTCGAATCACATTATGGAAACTTTCAGAAGAAATAAATAGAAATAGCATTCCAGGAAGTCTATTTATTAAGTGGAAATTTATGTTTTCTGAGCCTTTGAAACGGTCAAAACCATTAGATCTATTTTCAAATGCCTAGTATAGATAAGGAAGGAAAAAGCACTTGGACGTGGTTTTTCATAGACAAAATAAAATAAAAAGGAAAAGAACAAGAAAATTTGGTGAAATCATAAATTTCTACACCTGCTTGTTTGTTAGTTTTTAAATCTGGTTGTTTCAACGTGAAGGAAAAGTTTTTATTTTTTGAACGCCTCGCTATATAACGACGAAATTTATCTATGTCCCACGGGAATACCGAACGTCCGCAACTATTTTTTCTTAGTGTCGTTATCAGTGTTATCTATCTTCTCTAAGATGGGCTGCGATTCAAAACCGGAATGAAATTCTCTTTCCTTTATTCTCGAAAGCATTTTGGAGACTTTCTTTACTCGAAAGGTGTTTTTTATTATCTTCTTCTTTGTATGATCTATTCAATGTGATGTTTACTAAACAGAAGGATTCGTTTCACAAAAATAGAACGGGGAAGATTTTTTTTTTTTAATTTAAAATCAACAATTATTAATATCGAAGATATTTGTGATAAAAATAATCAAAGAAAATATCGATTAGATGTAAATTTGAACGATTTAGTGATGAAATTAATAAAACAAGAATGACCCGAATCACGTCTTTTCTTATTTCGCGATTACCAACCGAAATTAGACAGATTCTGCGTGCGGAAATGAATATTAAAGAAGATGGTGGTAGAACCGTGCAACTCCCTGAATTAATTCCGAGAAATGGATACGCTTTTTTCGTGCTTTAAATTTTCAAAACAGATTCCCGTTTGGAGAAATTAATTTACATCGATAAAACTTGATAAAAAAAACCTGAAACCGAAGTTGTCGATCTTAAAATTCAATATTTACAGTATCACATAATGTATGTTTAAACAAATCACAAAATATTTAATAAAATTTAAGATTTTTCTCGAAAACTGTAAATTTTAACAAAAAAAATCTCAAATCAAAGTTGTAGATCTTGAAATTTTCTACAAAAATGGTACCCATTATTTTTTTTCTAAGAGTTGTCATTTCTGAGATATAGTGATTCTAAGTGTCACATTATACAAGATATTTATTTTCATGTTGAAACCAATCACGAAATAAATTTTTCTGGAAAACGGTAAATTTTATCAAAAAAAACTTCAAACCAAAGTTGTAGATCTTGAAATTCTCTACCAAAATGGTACTTATCATTTTTTTTCTAAGAGTTACCATTTCTGAGATATAGTGATTCTAAGTGTAACATTATACATGATATTTATTTTCATGTTTAAACCGATCACGAAATATTTAAATTTTTCTCGAAAACGGTAAATTTTATCAAAAAAAACCTCAAAGAAAAATTGTAGATTTTGAAATTCTTTACAAAAATGGTCGACATTATTTTTTTCCTAAGAGTTACCATTTCTGAGATATAGTGATTCAAAGTGTCACATAATGCATGTTTAAACCGATCACAAAATATTAAATAAAATTTGAGATTTTTCTCGAAAACTGTAAATTTTAACAAAAAAAACCTCAAACAAAAGTTGTAGATCTTGAAATTCTCTACAAAAATGGTACTCGTGATTTTTTTTCTAAGAGTTACCATTTCTGAGATATCGCGAATCAAAATGACACATTAAACATATTAAATTTTCAAAATTGATTCCCGTTTGTAGAAATCAATTAACAACAATAAAACGTAATAAAAAAAAAGATAATTTGTAAAATTTTGCTAATACATAATTAGATATACGAAGAATCGATTTCTGACGTTACCAAATTTATTTATTCAGTTGAGGGTTGAAAAGGGTTAGAGTTGAATCATCAATCTATCCACTAATGCTACCAAGGAACGCGTATAGTTTATAAAATAAATGAAATTCCCAGTCAAATTTCGAACCTATTAGTCGTTCCGCTAATATAATTTCCAAAACGTATTCGGATTTATCCAAAACATAAAGTCAACTTTAGATAATCTGTTAATGCACACAAACAAAGTAAGCAAAGTACAAAAGACCCATCAGGTTCTAATAGCTAAGCGACTATCCCGATAAACAACATTATTGACTTACCTACCTTGCGGTATATTTACATTTACTGTTATTACACGCGCGGTCAATAAATAGTAAGTCAATATTTATACCAAACCGCGACGCGGTCTCTTACAATATAACATTAAACTATTAATAATACGAGTTTTTATCCGAAAATTTTTTGTTCTATCGCTTCTTAAACAATAATCGAGCACATCTACGAAGTCTTCCTCGATCCCGACTCCTCGTTATTTCCACAAAGCCGTCCCTTTACTTAACGAAGTCCTTTGTACGATTTCTTCCCATCTATGTACCGGCCCTTTAAGAATTTCGTCTTCAGATTACGAAAGGCTTTATTTGTATGTATGGGTATCCGATAAATTTTATTCTACATAATAATCAGAATATATACGAGGTTATTTTGTAGTAGAATCAGTTGTTTGAAAGATTTTACCACCGATGAACTAACTAAATCGAAATAAACGAAAAAAAAAAAACGGTTGAATTAAATCTAATGAAAGTATTTCAAATCCTGTTGTTTGATTTAAGTTTTAAATTGAAAAATGAAGTATATTTAACCTCCCGATTGTCACGAACGCCCTTGTACTTAATTTCAGGATCGAGACTTCATTCTCTTAATGTAGGCTCCCATTATATCCATAGGGCCAACCATTCCTTCGAGTCCCGTGGGATTTCGGTGTAGTTTCGGGTAAAGCTTTCTCTCGCATCCATCCCAATTCGATTTTTACTTCGAATGTCTTTCGGGACTTGTCTAAATACCACAACATGTTGGTATTCGTTAAATGTTTCAGAATGTTATATTCTGATTCAATTTTTAACATTTTTTTGTTTCATTAAACTGCAAGTTTTGACAACGTTGTTGAACTTGTTGAAACTTGCTGATTATTTATTCCCCTATTTGTTTGGTTATTTTTATCTTTTCTTCAGATCCTTTAATTGGTAAGTTCATCGTGGTTCAACTACTTTTTAAATCTTTAAAATCCGATTGGATTTAATACCAATAATTCCAAACTCAAAATCATTTTTCTTTTGGTTGTTTTATAATTCAATCTTCCCTTTTTGAGGATCCCTTTTCCGAGAGTTGTTTGTCGGCGTTTGGGAAATAGAAAGTAAATTGAGGCTTATGTTGGGTCCTTTGTTTCATCATTTTAAAGCCGAAAACGGGATAATTAATGATGCCGAAGGACTAGCGAAAAGGATATTCGTATACCACGACCAGCTACTTTTCTATAAACGCATCAATCGCATGTGATGGAAAAAACAATCACAATTCGAGATTTTTCTCGAAAACCCTATATTTTATAAAAAAAAACTTCAAACCAATATTGTAGATCTTGAAATTCTCTACAAAAACGGTCTACAATAATTTTTTCCTAACAGTTACCATTTCTGAGATATAGTGATTCTAAGTGTCACATTATACAAGTTATTTATTTTCATGTTTAAACCGATCACGAAATATTTAAATTTTTCTCGAAAACGGTAAATTTTATCAAAAAAAACTTCAAACCAATATTGTAGATCTTAAAATTCTCTACAAAAACGGTCTACATTATTTTTTTCCTAAGAGTTACCATTTCCGAGATATAGTGATTCCAAGTGTCACATTATACATGATATTTATTTTCATGTTTAAACCGATCACGAAATACTTAAATTTTTCTCGAAAACCCTAGATTTTATAAAAAAAACTTCCAACCAATATTCTAGATCTTGAAATTCTCTATAAAAACGGTCTACATTATTTTTTTCCTAAGAGTTACCATTTCTGCGATATAGTGATTCCAAGTGTCACATTACACATGATATTTATTTTCATGTTTAAACCGATCACGAAATATTTAAATTTTTCTCGAAAACCCTAGATTTCATAAAAAAAAACTTCCAACCAATATTGCAGATCTTGAAATTCTCTACAAAAACGGTCTACATTATTTTTTTCCTAAGAGTTACCATTTCTGAGATATAGTGATTCCAAGTGTCACATTACACATGATATTTATTTTCATGTTTAAACCGATCACGAAATATTTAAATTTTTCTCGAAAACCCTAGATTTCATCAAAAAAAAACTTCCAACCAATATTGCAGATCTTTAAATTCTCTACAAAAACGGTCTACATTATTTTTTTCCTAAGAGTTACCATTTCTGAGATATAGTGATTCCAAGTGTCACATTACACATGATATTTATTTTCATGTTTAAACCGATCACGAAATATTTGAATATTTCTCGAAAACCCTAGATTTTATCAAAAAAAAACTTCGAACCAATATTGTAGATCTTGAAATTCTCTACAAAAACGGTCTACGATATTTTTTTCCTAAGAGTTACCATTTCTGAGATATAGTGATTCCAAGTGTCACATTACACATGATATTTATTTTCATGTTTAAACCGATCACGAAATATTTAAATTTTTCTCGAAAACCCTAGATTTCATCAAAAAAAAACTTCGAACCAATATTGTAGATCTTGAAATTCTCTACAAAAAATGATGTTTATAATTTTTTTTCTTAAATTTATTATTTCTGAGATATCGCGATTCCAAGTGTCACATTAAAAATGAAATAATTAATCATTTTAGTGTTTAATTATTTCATTGAACTACCAATGTACAAAAACTTTTTATTAAAGCATGTCCCGAAAATCTTTAAGTTAATATGAAGACAAACTAGCAATTTGGGTGAAAATATAAAAGAAAAAACCTCATAGAGAGAGAAAAAACAGAGTTTCCCTTTCAGAAAGGACGAATCATTCCTCGTAAAAAGATCGTATAAAGGGCTAAACACGATAAGGTACTATCGATGCATGGGCGTATCGTTGAAAGAAAATTTAACCAGAAAACGAAATTTGAAACAAAATAATTGATATTTTAAAAGAAAAAATATTTGAATTGAATGGGATACACAATTTTTAATCTTTCGATTACTATTTTTTTTTTTGAAGGAATCAGAAAATACATCGTATAAATGACCTCCAAAGCTTCGCATACACAAACGCACCGAATTAAAAGTTTTTATGATCATTCTGTATAAATTCTGGTGAATATCTTAAATACCCGCAAGTTTAATCCCATAAAAATAAATCTAACGGTGTTAAATCACGCGATCTAGTTGGCCAATTCCGAAGTGTGTTTAATTTAATAGATAAATATAAGACTGTCATGTTTAATTACGAATTTTCGGACGTCTAAAGGGTAGTTCATCCATCAGGCGAACCTTTCTCATTAAATTCACCTTGGTATAAGGCGTATTAGTGCGAAAGAAGGACCTTTACGGGATAGAAAGGCAGGTGCGGCTTTCAAATTGCACCCAAGACAGATAAAATATAAGTTAATTTTCTTCCAAGACGTAAAACCACCGGCGTAGATAGAGGAAATACGTTTTTCCGCATGCTTATAATATTTATGAAGTCAATTGAAGATTGTATAAAGCATATCCATAAAATAAATATTCAGTTTAATGGTGTGTGTACTATATGAAACATCTTCCTATTAAATTTACCTTGTTCGAATGTCGAATTATGGAATAAATGGAAGATTCGACGTTAAGGGCGTATAATGAAGTTGAAATTGTCCTTTTAATAATGGGAGAGATTCCGACTAGAACCGGAGGCGAATAAGGAGTTTTAAATTATGCAAGACGATGGTTATCCTTAGTCCTGAGATTCTAACAGAATCAAGTAGGTGGAAAATTGCATCCGAGGTTTCTATTCAATTCCGGATATACAGTTTGAGGTTTTTGACGTAATTGTATAATTATCTTGACCTGATTTCATCAACAGATTCACTAATCAATAATTCTATTTTTATAATTTTAAAATAATAATAAAACATCAAGATCATAGAAAAAGTCGTTAATCAAAAAATCCGCTAACATCATCATTCTTAAATACAGATCGTTGTTGATGGACGCACCTCGGAGAGGTTCGAGGTCAATCCTGGTGTTTTCCAGGGATACAACACCGAGTTTCTTTCCCCTGTACCACAACGTTCTACTCAACAAAACTACAAGACCGATCTGTAGTTGCGCCAACGATCACCACCATCAATATCGATTTAGAAAACATTCTGGAATCGGGTGTTTAAAGCAGCGAAAACTCAAGCTGCCAATTTAACAAAGAGGACTGGAACTGCAGCTCAGGACATGAAATATTACCAAACATTCTCGTGTCGTGGACGATTTAGCTAAAGCAGGTTCACAAAAACTTTGATTCCTCTTTAAGACCACGATTCGTACATCTTTGGAATATCGCTAGCACATTTCGGGCTTGGCTCTTAAGATTCAGAGTTGATTTATAGACGATCCAGATGACTACAACTTACAGAAGTTCAAGATAAATAGCCGTAGACATCTCAAAGTCTTTATTAAATATTTTTTCCCACAAAATACTATAAGAACTTGGTGTCTTGTTGGTTATATAAGTTTAAAATTTGACTTTTAAACGTCGTTTAAATAATATTGTCCACATTCTCTTCCAGAATCGAGATGAAACTTAAAATTCTTTGAATTTAGTCAATTTTTCTAAAAGTCTAGTCAATTTAGTCAACAAACCGCCCGAATTTGTTTTACTATAGATGTACTATCAGTCTGCGCCCCTTTCCTCATGGGTTTTCGGCCTGTCCAAACCTTTTTCTTTTGTTCTTTACAACTTATTATAAAAAACTAATAATAGATCGAAAATTAGTTTTAGTTCAGTTACTTTTATTAAATAACTATAGTTTTGCATTAGAAATTACGTTTAAAAAATGTTTTAAAGTTGTTAGTGACCATTTTAGGTATTTATTTACGGTAATCATAACCCAAAAGATTGAACAACGTATATAAAGACATGATTGCATATTGTAGCGCGGTTTTCGATAAAATTTAGGGTAATGGGGTGTTTATTGTAGACATTCAGTCGTTTTTATTGATATATCGACTGTTCTGAACTTTTGAAATTGCCGAGAGATTACGAAAATTGTGCTTAATAACATTTATGTTTCCAAATAAACCTGCTTCAGATTTGATAAGGAAAATACTCCGTAAAATGTTACGTTAAGATATTTATAGATCAATAACATTTTAGAGTTTTTTGAACAAAGACGGAGTTTGTTATAGTCCATTCATTCATTTATTTAGTGGGATACAGATAATTAACTGCGATTTCGACTCTGTAATGTAATTTTGTTAATTCAGATTCATAATAAAAACGATTTATTATTATTATTCAAGTTTTAGATAAAAAAAAAACTTCTTCTTAAACAGGAGGTAACATGAAAACGGAATGGAATTGAGTGTATGCAAGAACTATCTCCATAAATTTCAAAGTTTATGTACTCGACCGGCGGATATTGAACTTTCCGTTCTATCGGGCCATTTCCGATTGCTTCTAGGTACGAAGAAATTTCATTCTTTATATTAATAAAATCATAGTATAGTTAATAAGAGAATTGATTAATTGTGAGGTATGATCAATGATAATTATCATCAATCGAATCAAAACTTAAGTATTCTATAGTTCAGCAAATTGTTTAAGACCTTTTTTATCAATAAACAATAAGTAAATCAATTTTACTCATGTTTTTCACTATGAAAACCGCGAGATTTCTACACCCCGTACAATGAAAATACCTTTCAAATCATGAATATTAGCAACGGTTCCAGAAATTCCAACTTGGCTATATAAAAATTGATTTTAACAGATATTTAAATCGCAAATTTCCTTTTTAATCGATAGAAATTATTGCCACAACTTCCTGTAAACTTTGAGGAGAGATTTAATGTCACCAAGTCGCAGATCAAAGACTATTTGATATGTGATAGATTTACGCGTGTCGTAGAGGGTATCTTTTATTTTTTTTTGTTGTTATTGAAAAATGAAACATCGAGTCACGCATACCGAACACGAGACGATTTAGAGATGTGCGTAAAGTTATTTGTTATCGTTTTAACGTATTTCATTGCTTTATATCACGAAATACATCTTAAGTATCTGATTTATCTAAAAGAAAAAACAGTATTCATTAAAAATAATTATTTGTTAATTCAGTTCCGAAAAATGTATCTCTTGATTTACCCCGTATATCCCAGAGAATAATTAGACGGGATTCCACCAAGAAGAATGTCAATTTATGATTTAAATTAAAAATTTTTCCTTAAATACTTGCAAAAACCAAAATAATTATTTCATTTTGTTTACTCACTGTAGATGCTACTGAATTTCAATTCTGCTCATTTCTAGTCGCGATTTTTATTTAAAAAAAAACGCTTTTTGTGCTTGAATATTAACCCTCAGTTGTCAAATTTGAATAATGAACGATTATTATTTTATAAAATGAGAAACTACCATGAAAAATTCTTTACGAGGGTAGTTTCAAGATAACCAAACTAAAAATTTGATTTGGATAATTTCAACTTGGTTGTAATATCTCAAAATATCTCGAAAACGTATTACGTATCTCGAATTGTCTTGAAGCTAGTTTAAATCATCACAAACTATTTCAAAATCTTTCAGAATATATTAAAAACGTCTAATTTGATCGCAATATCTCTAAACTTTCCCAAAATATCACGAAAATTTCACGTCTTAACGTATTCAGATCCCTTAGAAATCGATATTTTAAATAAATCTTATAATAATTTAAAAATATCTCATAATATTTGAAAAGAAAACCAAAAAGCGATTGGATTCTTTAACAATCAAAATATATCAGACATATTTCGTATCAGTGTTGCCATATTTAAAAAGTAGCAACTCTCGTTTAATTTTACTGTCAAGTTTTTTCTCGCTTATCTTTCGAGATTACTACTCAAGTTGATCACATTGTATATATTAAAGCTGGTTGAATAAATTTCGTAATCTTTCGAGGTAAATAAAATAAGACGGTATTTCTCTAAAGTTTCAAGGTGTAGTATGAATATATTATAGAAACATTGCAGATAAAAGTTTTTTGAAAAACGGCAAAAACTTGTTCCTGGAAATCTTTTAATTCATTTTTTGTTAAAAAAAATACGATTTGAGTTCTAAAATGATAAGTATGATGTTATTGAAACAGAACCGAATATTTGATTTGATTATTTGAATTTTTGAATCTCCGAAATTGGAATCAAAAGAAATAAAATATTATTTTTGGATTTATGAATTGTTTTCTAAAGGAATAAAAAAAGTCTAAGTTTAATAAACACCTGGGGGCGAACGCACATCTTAACGCTGTCGAAGAGTTTCACAGCTATCGTTTATTCAAGGAAAAGGAGATGGCGCCACGAGGCAGATAAAATAAAATTGATGATGTAAATTCACCCCAATCTGTTAGGGGTTGAGAGTTTGTAGTTGAAAAGTTACCACTATTATCAGAGCGATAAAAAAATCGGGTTCAATAGAAGATTTAAAAGGAAAATAGAAAATTTCTCGTTAGTTTCAACAGCTGACACTTTATTCGATATGGCTTCGAAGACGGCGGCATCCTTTTTCGATCGAAATCGTTCTCGAATCATTAGACCGAAAATCAAGGGTCTCCGTTACACGCAACGTCGATCTCATCAAGAACCACCGCGTCTAATTACTTCAAATATCTATTTACGCTATAATTGGAGCTACTTTGCCAAGTGAACATCCTGCTGAACGATCTTTTCATCATTAGTCGCAAATCAACTCGCAAAACGTTGAAAATCCAAGTAAACGCATTCTATTAATGTTATTTGATTATGATTCAATATTCAAGTAGGATTTTATCGAGTTTCCATTGTTGTAAAACGTAATTTTTGGGCAATTGGATCTCAACTTCCATCTAATTGACACTTTCCAACATAGTAAAAGTCCATACCGTGTAAACGGTATGATTTAAAAAAAAAAAAAAGATAATGGACGTCACTTGTCGCTTGTCAATAGTTTCTGTCAAATTAAAACCATAGAAATAAGTTATTTCAAATGAAGATAATAGTGTAGAAAATTCTGAACTTATAATTTATTAATGGAAACTGTAAACATTAACCTAACATTCGACTAATCCCAGAAACGTGTTTAAACCATTCCGTTTTCTAGATATTTGTATACATAAGTATATATTTTCTATATTTAATAAGAGGAAATGGGTCGCGGTGTTCTTGACGTAGAAACTACATACCGAAACTTATCAGTTAGCGAATATGATCGGGATAATGCGGCAAACAAAAGGTTTCATTAAAGATCTGAAGGGACCGATTCCGGTCTTTAACCCATTCTCTATGTCTGACAAAGACCCTCATCGTTTTCATAACTGAAACGGACCCGCATTTGTCGTGTTCCAAAATATCGAGTGAACGTTGGGATAGCGATACAGAATTTATGGTAAATATGGCTGATTATAGATTTAATTAGGTCGTACGACAATTAAATTTAAATAAAATAATTATCCGATATTTCCGTAAATTTTATGTTGTACCGGAATTCTCCCAATTACCTCCGGTTCATACAATACCTCGAAATATTTTGGATACGTACCTCAAAATATCTCAAAATTGTCTTTAAGTTTAACGAAGTTTATTAAAATTGTAAAAAAAATGCCTTCGACATTTTAAAGACTTCATAATGGCTTGTAATATCTCAAAAACTTCTAAAAGTACTCTAAAATGTTTCGGACTTCTTAAAAACTTTTCAAAATATCTTTGAAATACGTCAAAATGTATGAATTGTTTCTCAAAATATTCCAAAAACGTGCTATGTCACAATATAGTTTTACGAAATATCTCAAAAATATCCAACATTCCTAAAATTGCTTTAAGGTGCATCAGATAAGCCATATAAATATTTCAAAGTATTTCAGAATATTTCGAAAACGTCTGAAAGAACCTGAAAATGTCTTGGAGTGCTTGAAAACATCTCAAAAATCCTTCAAAATATCTCGAAATTTGAAAATTGAATAAATATCGTAAAATTTCCAAAAAGATTTCAACTCCAGTAGTATCTCAAAATATCTTAAAACGTCTAAATGTCTCGGAAATGTTCTTCAAAACATGTCAAAATATCTTTGAAATACCTCGAAATATAAAAATTGTTTCTCAAAATATTCCAAAAAGTGCTATATCCCAATAGTAGTACCAGAAAATATCTCAAAAACGTCCAATATTCCCAAAATTGCTTTAAGATATGTCAAATTCCTCAGATAAGCTCTATAAATATTTCAAATTATTTCAGAATATCTTGAAAACTTCTAAAATATACCTGAATATGTCTTGGAGTGCTCGAAAACATCTCAAAAAATCTTCCAAAGTATCTCGAAATGTAAAAATTGAATGAATATTTTGAACGTTTCTAAAATATTTCAAAAAAGTGTTGAATTGTAATTTCAGTAGTATCTCAAAAACGTCTAAAAGTACTCTTAAATATCTCGGAATTCTTAGAAACATCTCAAAATATCTTTAAAATACCTCAAAATGTAAAAATTATTTCTGAAAATATTCCGAAAATATCTAAAAATACCTGAAAATGTCTTAGAGTGCTTGCAAACATCTCAAAAATCTTTCAAAGTATCTCGAAATGTGGAAATTGAATGAATATCTTGAAATTTACTAAAATATTTTAAAAAAGTGTTGAATTGTAACTTCAATGGTATCTCAAAAACGCCTAAAAGTATTATAAAATATCTCGGAATTCTTAGAAGCGTCTCAAAATATCTTTAAAATACCTCAAAATGTAAAAATTATTTCTGAAAATTTTCCGAAAACGTCTAAAAGTACCTGAAAATGTCTTAGAGCGCTTGCAAACATCTCAAAAATCTTTCATAATATCTCGAAATGTAGAATTTGAATAAAATTTTCTAAAACATTTCGAAAAAGTATTGAATTGTAATTCAAAATATCTCAAAAACGTATTACATATCTCGAATTGTCTTGAAGCAAATAAAAATTATATCTAAACATTTAAAAGTATTTCAGAATACTCAAAATGTTACGTTTTAACATCTTCAAATCTCTAAAAAGTCGATAGTATATAAAAGAGAGCCAAAGTATCTCAAAATATTTCTAAACCGTTCGAAAGTCGAAAAAAATTAAATACGGTTAGTTTGTGTGTTATAATCGTAATAAAAACTTTTATATCTATTAGAGGATTTCAAAAAAATCTCAAAATCCCTCAAATTATCATTTGAAAACATTTCGCCAAAAACCCCAGAATGAATAACAAGTTTCTAAGTAGTAAACCAACCACGGAAATTTCGTATTTATGTGGAATATGGTTTTCAAAAATTCTCTTTCATAAATTTCTCTTAAATTAAATATCAATTTTCTAGACACTAATTTGCATGATGAATATTTATATTATATGAAGATTGGGAGTGGAAAAGCCTTCATTAATTTTTATTTAGTCTATTCAGAACCGAACGGTTACTGTGTTAATTCAAAGAAGGTCCCCTTTAATTTCCCTTGATTATATTATTTGTCGGCAGCATATTCAGTCGACTTTTTTTTTTTTTTTTAATACTTTGCATTTCAATTGAAACGAATTCAGTCCGGAAAAACGTCGAGATGAAAATTCCGTTTTTTTTTTATGCAAATTATTATCATTTCTATTTTCGTTAACTAACATAGTATCTGGCCCGACGAATTCTTTTTCAAATACAATTTAGACGAAATCTAATAACACGAAAGCGACTTGTATACGACTATTGTCATCGTTTCTATTTCATTCAACTAGAACAAACTAATTATCTTAATTGGAGACCTTCTTAAAAGCTTCTTTTGTCTCTACGACAAAGCGTTCTAAATGTTTACCGTGAATAAGAAAAGATCTCCGTTTAAGACCAAATTGAAAACTATTAGAACGCGGACAAAACGATAAGTGTTAATTACATTACTTTAATATACTAAAGGAACCACTTAACTGTATTAACGAATCGTAACAAACTGTTAAATATCACATACGTTTACGTAAAGTATAATAATTTCGTTACAAATACTCAAAATTTCAAATATCCTATGGACTAACTCCAAGTAATACTGAATAACTAGATGGTTTAGTCCAAGAAGGTTTCTATGGAGGACAACCGGTGAAGATGGTTGCAAGGTACAGTGCCTGGTCAAACAAACCCAACGATGTGCCCAAAACCTAGTTTATAACTCTGTAGAGTTTGTCAAAAGTTTCTATTGAACATGAACTAAAACAAGAACGAAATAAAAATAAAAAATAGTCCCCAAACAAAAAAAAAATCATGTCCAAGAACGATCCAAAGCTATGTTAACTATTTTCTGATTACCACTGTATCTTATATCACGAAAAAGTTTTTCTCCGTGATACAATAAGCTTCTTGGAGGGGTAGAAGGCTTGAAGTTTTTATCTACAATCTACAATCTTTTTTTTTTATGAACGTACTGTATATAAATAGATCTGTGGAAATCTCTATCTCTCTCTCTCTCTCGTCGCGATCGTGATCCAACAATTTCGAATTTAACGTTCTATTGAACTTAAGTGATTAACCTACAACATCACGATTCCAAAGTATATTTTAAATTAGAAATCGTTTATCAATCACGTTAATCACTTTGTTTAATTCTTAATAATGTCTCCATCACGATAACAATTCTTTTCCTCTAACTGTATTTACTTTTGTTATTAATTCGACACAGAAACGAAAAATACGAGGATTGCTATTTAAGTATAGAGATACGGCAACGCTGATATGATTACGTCAAATCTGACATTACCATCTTGAAGTTTGACATTTTGAATGTTGACAGTTGATTTTTATTTTTAAATAATAAGCGGGACGTTCCGTATAATAACTCTTCATAAATATGCGGAATTGAACGTATAAATGTAAAGGTTTTTTTTTTATTTTATTTTCAGTTATATAGTGGATAGCCAGCAGACTTTTTTTTGATTAATTATGGCCTTACATCTGATCCATTTCGATTCGACAAAGTCGAAAGTCCAAAATCGCGTTTCCTACTATTATATCCGCATCAAGAATTTCATTTCAGTTGATTAAAATTCTTCAATTTTAAATGTCAATCAATACGTAGAGCGCTACTACTTAAATTAACATCTGCAACTGGGATTCATAGCAGATGTTGCGTATTTTTGAACGTCTCTTCTTAGTTTATTTTTTTTTAATAATAACCGTAAAAAACTCTTTATACTTTTATAGATATTACGTTTTTAAACATACAATTTTCCTTCCAATTCAATGTTTTAATCATTTAGTGTATCTAAATTTAAAAAACTTGACGTGTTTTTTTATGAAATATCATCCTAAAACAACCCTCAAACATACATTTTTGTATCCAAACTTTACAATTCAATCTTCTCGACAAGTATCATCGATTTTCGATCCAAAATACTGTCCTTTCTTTTTGGATATAGCACAGGCCTTTGAAACGGTTTGGTACATGAACAAATCGTAAAAATCGTAGACCAAACCGATAATATCGTGTGTGCCACAGGGAGTGATGTATCTGTATATACAGCCGATGATACTGCTATCCCAAACTGCCACCAAGACCCAGCTGCAGCTTCTCGGGCGCTCAAATTAACCCTAGGATACAAATACAAGGTTTTAACTCGCTGTCCATACCCTCTGAGGTTTAGCACGTTTGATGTATCTTAGAACTGTCAAAACTCAATAAATTTAGTATTTTAGACCCCAATACCTTATTTATTTACTTAATGTAAATCGTGTTTTCGAAATAATGAATTTATTTACACGCTGTATATATAGAAAATCTACTTATTTACATAACATAGCGTCGGCAGTTCAATTTGAACAACCTTTTTCCCTACGGATGCAATTGTTTCTTTTCGGCTGGTGGTCTTTACCTCTGAAGTCGACCGAGTTTTATTATCGAATTTTATATGATAAAACAGAAGTGGGATTTACAAGCAGGGCTGGTTTCAGTATCAAATTTACTCGTACAAATCATTAAATATCTAAATACGAACGGTAATATAAAAATAATAATCGTACTTCCCACGTATACAGCGCAAATTTTACGAGTGGCGATTGATATTTATCATCTCGAATTTAATCATTGATGTCTTTTTGTGATTTTTATATAAGTTTTTATATAAATTACGATAAATTTCCAGCGTTTTTTTTTTTGAAATAAACCGACTCTGTTGCATTCTTCTTTTATACGTCCCACAAAAACATAATTTATACCACGGTGAAAATTGTCGCCGTTAACAAAATAAATCGTAGGCGAAACTTGTTAATTTTATTTAATCTGTCGTAGGTACTCGAGTATGTAGAGGTGTACATATCGAGAATTTTATTGTCTATAATCGTGTCAGAAGGAATGCTGGTCAGATAAATCATCCTTGTAGACGTAAAAAAAAAGAAAATACGCGACTAGTAACAGCTTTATGTATTATTCATAATTTCATAGAAGTTTGACGAAGTTTTCCTTAAAAAAAAACACATCAAAATATCATTTTTAAAAAACATAATATACCAAATAGAATATGAAGATTTTTGATAGCTAGAATTATCCCTTCTCGATACCTAACCTAAATCGAACGAACGACTTTTATATTTTTATAAATTTCGCGACGATTCTCATCGGATCGCATCAATCGGAATGCGATTCAACCCCTAATCGATTAAAATAAACTGAACGGTGAATTGTTGATGACGAATGGAAATAATAGACGCGGGGATTGGCCCTTGTATATGTGCGTTTGAATATTAAACAGTAGCATACATTTAATCACGGAAATTGATGTCGGTATAGATATTTGAAATGATGCTTTTAACTATGAATGAATTGATAATAATCCCAGAAATGAGTATAATTAAAAGCTTCTTGTTAATCTATACCGATGGGGATACAATTATTTATGCGTTAAGTACCGAATTTCGTATTATAACATATACAGTAAAATATTGTTTAGACGAGACCGTACGACCTTCGAAGACCAAATGAGGCGACGACTCGAGAAATGTTGATAAAAATCCACAAATCCTCATTGAACGACGCTGAGTCAATTACTTATAGAACCATCCTCGTATAATAAAAATATGGTGTGGTGGACGTCTTTTATCTTTAGTAATATCATCTCCTATACCAAAACTTTAGCGCAATTAATAGTAAATATTGAATTGGGCTTCTATTTGTATTTAGTTTACGAACTTTGACGTTTCCGGAAATTTAATTGAAGTTTCAGCGATGTAATCGAAAACCGATCGCAACTAGTCGTTTAAACTTTATACTGATTAAAGTTTGTTTTACCTTTTACTAATATAAACTCCCTGTATATCGAAAATAAAAATCGTAAATTTCGAAATTTTCTATTATGTTGAACAGTTTCGGGACATGCTGTATCGTTAATAAATAAATAAATAAATAGAGGATGTATTTTCGCGAAAACAAAAGATTTTTCACTTGTTATCTGTTGGAAAAATGCTAAAAAAGGAATTGATCGTGGCAGTTTTCACGGTTCAGAAATAAATTTACATTCGTCGGATAAGAAAGAGAGACATTTATGGAGCTAAGAAACGAACTCGCTATTCGCGTATATATTTGATTAAACATAAATTTTTCTTCGTATAGTATAAGACGCGAATTTTAACATCAATTTTTTGTCTATAAAAATTTTGATATAGACACTTTCATAACCTTATATAAAATGGGTATTGACGTAGATCAGCTCTTCCGTTCAACCATCCAATGTTACCGGACCGAAATTTTTCACAATTTTCCTACATAGTCCACGTCACATTCTACACACATTTGTCTCTTTTCCGGAAACTTTCCAATTCTTTTTTCGTGGAAAATCCCTCGTCTCGTGACGTAAAAATTTCTACGTCCGCATCGCCAAGTGCCTCTCTCAATATAGTCGCATGGCGATAAATCCGGTGTCCCAAACTTCCTAGTTCGTGAATTTCTGATTTTTTTAACATATCCCAACTTCCAGAAGCACTCTTTTAGAATCTCATCTCGATATTCTAATTATTTTGGTCTAGGTGATTTTTCAAACGGGTTTTTTATTAGAATTCGAAGTTTGTAGCCTCGTATTACCAAAACGGTAACCCCAATCATCGTCCCGATTTTTTTTCTACATACATCTAATATTCAAAAACATTTCTCTGGAATTTAGGGTCAATATTCTTATTATTTTGGTCTAGGTGATTTTTCGAACGTGTTTTCCAATAGAATTCGAAGTTTGAAGCCTCGTATTACCAAAACGGTGACCCCAATCATCGTCCCGATTTTTTTTCTACATCCATCCAATATTCAAAAACATTTCTCTGGAATTTAGGGTCAATATTCTCATTCTTTTGGTCTAGGTGATTTTTCGAACGTGTTTTCCAATAGAATTCGAAGTTTGAAGCCTCGTATTACCAAAACGGTGACCCCAATCATCGTCCCGATTTTTTTTCTACATACATCTAATATTCAAAAACATTTCTCTGGAATTTAGGGTCAATATTCTTATTATTTTGGTCTAGGTGATTTTTCGAACGTGTTTTCCAATAGAATTCGAAGTTTGTAGCCTCGTATTACCAAAACGGTGACCCCAATCATCGTCCCGATTTTTTTTCTACATACATCTAATATTCAAAAACATTTCTCTGGAATTTAGGGTCAATATTCTTATTATTTTGGTCTAGGTGATTTTTCGAACGTGTTTTCCAATAGAATTCGAAGTTTGAAGCCTCGTATTACCAATACGGTGACCCCAATCATCTTTTTATTCTTTTTTATACATATATTCTATTATAATTAAAAGTATATTTCGATATCCTGGCAAATTTCAGGACAAGATTTAGAAATATTTTATCAATTTATCAAATCTCCGAAAAGTTAACTATCCAAAAATGAGTTTTTAACCTGTTGAGTTCTTTTCGAACACACTGTATTTAATAAAATATTACAAAAATATAAAGTATAGTCGAAATAACTGAATTTCATTAAATTCGTGTAATTTTCTTTTGTACAAGCCGTGTCGCAATCTAATTTATGTCCTTAGAACAGATAATTCAAAAAAAAAGAGAATAGAAAATCCGCTTATATATATAAGCTCGTCGGACGGGAAATTTTTGGGAGACATATCGCCTACTTACATTTGCCGGTCACACGTTTCAAGAAAAATCGCGCCCAAAGTGTTTTATAGCTCTTTGTTAAGAAATTGCCCCGTAGAATTTCATCGGAGCTCTTTGTGTCGTTGACGTCTGCTAAATAAACCACTTTCGACGATAATTTTTATTCACTAAAATGTCCATTCATACATATCAATTCATAAAAATGACAATTACTTATAATACGTCAAATTTGACAATGTCATCATTGACGTTTGTATTGGTGAACGTATTCCGAACGTGTTGATTGATTTTCTATGACTTTTGACGTGCATTAAACTGTCAGGTGTCAACTCTCTTCGAACCACCGAATACCGTTTGTCTACGAACTCATCGAAATGTAGTTTATAACATAATGGAAATAATAGTTGTCCAATCAACGACGATGATAAAAATCGACGAAAAACATGATTTTTCTTACAAATAAAATAAACTGCAACCACTAATAATTACAGATATCACAAAATTTTAAATATATTTGATATTTTTGAATGGATAAGGATAATCTTGATAAATGTATATATCTCTCGAGAATAAAGTGTATTATTCGAGTGACCCACTAACTTTTACTCGTTTCCAAGAAAAAGTTAAAAAAATATAAATCATATGAATATTAAAACATCGAGAAAACTAATTCAAAACAGACATTATCGTAGGCAAATTGCACAACTTGAAACTCCCATTGCTCGAAACTTGTTGAATAAATAATATCTTTAGCTTATTCGTTAATTATAACAGCGTCAGATGAAACCCCTTTTTTTGAAATACATAGTGGACTAAAGAAAAAAAATTTGGTTGGTTCCATAAGTACCTGGCCCAACAAAGGAAAATCTTTAATTGCTGAGGTTTTTATCCAAGTCTGGTAACAGAAAATAATCCGAGGGGGCTAAATTTAGCGAATATGGTGTATGAGGTAGCAATTCAAACTTTGAATCATTAATTTTGATCAATAAATAATTTGTTTATTATGTAGTTCGATAGTTTGTACGAATTCCTCGAATTGAATTGTCAAAAACTACGAATTTCATTAATCACATATAAACTTTGATTTATCGGCTTTACTTTAGATAATTTACGCTGTTTGAGTTGTTTGCTTGCCTTTCATTTATCATAAACGATTTATTAATTGGTATCGGAGAAGAACGTGGTCGAAATTCACCATCAAGCTGTCGCTAACTTTCCCAAAACTCTCAAACTCACTTTTCGTTAAAATCGAATGGTTCAGAAGCCGATGATTTCATCAAATAATGATAATATATAGAATGTATCAATTTCATTTTTATTTTAATGAACCAAATTTATGACAACTAATGTAAATTGTGGCAACAAACATTCTGAGAATATAAAATTGTGGCAATAAATACTTTAGGAATATAAAAACATGACAAAAGTCATACTAGGGATGCAAATTATGATAAAATATACATTGGTAAAGGAAAATTTTGGCAACAGATATATCAGAAACGTGAATTGTGGCGACAAATATTCTGAGAATATAAGATTGTGGCAGTAAGTACTCGAGGAATACAATATAATGACAAAAGACATTCTAGAGATGCAAATTGTGATAAAATATACATTGGTAAAGGAAAATTTTGGCAACAGATATATCAGAAACGTGAATTGTAGCAACAAACACTCTGGAAATATAAGATTGTGGCAATAAGTACTCGAGGAATACAATATAATGACAAAAGACATTCTAGAGATGCAAATTGTGATAAAATATACGTTGGTAAAGCAAAATTTTGGCAACAGATATATCAGAAACGTGAATTGTAGCAACAAACACTCTGGAAATATAAGATTGTGGCAATAAGTACTCGAGGAATACAATATAATGATAAAAGACATTCTAGAGATGCAAATTGTGAAAAAAATACATTGGTAAAGCAAAATTTTGGCAACAGATATATCAGAAACGTGAATTGTGGCAACAAATACTCTGGAAATATAAGATTGTGGCAATAAGTACTCGAGGAATACAATATAATGATAAAAGACATTCTAGAGATGCAAATTGTGAAAAAAATACATTGGTAAAGCAAAATTTTGGCAACAGATATATCAGAAATGTGAATTGTGGCAATAAATACTCTGGAAATATAAGATTGTGGCAGTAAGTACTCGAGGAATACAATATAATGACAAAAGACATTCTAGAGATGCAAATTGTGATAAAATATACGTTGGTAAAGCAAAATTTTGGCAACAAATATATCAGAAATGTTGTTGTTTCATTTACAGTGGGTTTTGGGTTTGTAGTTGCAAATAAATTGAGTCCAATCTTGATCAATGTTCGATTTATTGAACAGGATTTCAAAGTGCGTTCAAATAAATAATAATGACGGAATAAAAATTTCAGAGCACGTTTTTCTTTCGCCTTTCTTTTCGCTCGTGTCACTATTACATGAAACTGTCAAAAGGTGCTTATCGACTACTAATTTAATAAAATCAGAATACATTAAAATACATAACTACCAACTTTGACTCTATATAAAACAAAAGTATAGTGTGAAGTTGGATAGGGTCAAGGTTGGGTTGGGTTCGGGTCAGCTGTCAATTGATCAATTCTCAACAAATGTGAATTGTGGCAATAAACACTCTGAGAATATAAGATTGTGGCAATAAGCACTTCGGAAATACAAGATTGTGGCAATAGGTACTTTAGAAATTCAAAATTGTGGGAAAAAACACTCAGGAATCGTTATTTGTGTCATTAAACACCTTAGAAATAGTGAATTGTGACAATAGACATTTTAGAATCGTAAATTGTGGCTTTGAACACCTTAAAAACAGTAAGTTGTGGCAAGAGATATTTACTTAAAGTAAATGATTGTGAATTGTGGCAACAAGCGCTTTAAAAATGTGATTTTTAGCAACTGGTATTTAAGAAGTGCAAAATTTTGATAACAGATACTTTGGAATTCTAAAATTTGGCAACAAACACTTTAGAAATACGGAATTGAGGCAATAAGTTACTAGATATAAGACCAAAGTTTATAAAAAATTCTGGATGATGATTTTTTTCAATGAATTAGAGTTGATTTTGTTAACAAAGCTTGACGTTTCGGCTTTAGTAGGCTTAATTTATAATAAATATCTAAAACGAAATGTTTTAATATGAAAATTATGAAATAAATTCGTAAATTCGTACATCCGACACAATCTAAAACGGGAAACTTTCATCAAAATTAATACCCCATCGAGTAGACGAGTTTAACTAGTGAAATAACTTTTAATTAGCCGCGTGTTTATTTCGACGGTAAATGAAAGTCCGCCGCGTGTACACTATATACAGTGTGTTATGCATAATTAGCTAATTAAGAAGAACACAACCCCATAAACTTCGTACTTACTTTCTGCAATATAAATTTGCGGCTGATGACGATGTCGGAAAATCCACTTAAAATTAAACCATTAGATTGAAATATAGCAGCTGCGAAACACCCTCTTATTAACGAAATTTTCTTATTTTTAAACTACGACTAGATAAATTTTTTGTCTTTCATAATGACCACAAGTTGTTGGCGAAAAAACGTTTTTGAACAGACAAAACATCGAATTGATGGGTCGTACTTAAATTTAAAATATATAATATAATAGATAAAAATCAAAGACGTTTATTTTTTTGGAAAATTTATCATATTTTCGAGAGGTTTGGGATCGTTTAAAAGAGATTAAAGTAAACGGAGGAGTATAAAATCTGACCGAGTCTGCTGCTCTTTTTCGAATAGAGGCTTTTACCGAATATATTCCATGTAAATTGTCCACAAAAGATGGATTATCGCCGGTCGACTTTGCGAATTCAAATTTGCAAGTGAAATTATTTCGTTGAAATCCTTTTTAGGACTCTTTCTGTCGAGTTGCTTTCAATGCAGATCTTTCAATTACTCGTTCAAAGAAATACAGAAGAAAAAATTACGCAGATTTGTAAAATGGAAAATGTTTCAAGAGCTACATCGGAATTTATGAATTTTTCTCATTATCCAGTAGGTACACTATTCATTAATATTAAAATTGTTTATAGTACATCTATTGCCGAAGAAATTGATAAATACAAAAATATTTTAATCAATTTCAGTTTTAGTTATGTAGATGTAAAAAAAGAAAATCAAAAAACAACAATAGTCACAAAGCGTATCACAGCAGCCCCGTCTAAGTCTTCAGTTCTAATTTGGGCGTTTTATCCCTTCGCCACACACCTTTCCATACGTTTTTTTCATTTACCAAGTCTTCTTCAATAAGTTTCTTCAGGAGTTTTGTTATTTTTTGCTTCACCATCGACTCAAACCAGACCTCGTATATCACGAGCTAGATACTAATGAATTCTGGATTGAATTTTTCTTCTAGCTGAACATTTAAACTTGGAGGTGGTACCAAAAGAATGTTTACAATTTGTACATCGTTTTTTACAACGTTTTAATATCTTTCCTACAACTACAGTTATTTGGTTCGTCCATTTTTATCATCAATTTCGTAATTTTGTATCACTTGAACGTTAAAATGTATTCAGACGTTCTTCAAAAGAGAAACCAACTACTTTCCTGGCTAATACCTCGACGAATATTGCATTAGATACTCCTTTAAAGATCTTGATGTGAATTCGACTTTTTTGACACTGTTTATTTCGTGATACAACTAGCGCCGTCTATTAATCAGTAGAAGAAAATAGAAAAAAACTATATTTTACACGTATAACAATTTTCGACCTGTTCTACGCACTTCCGAAACGCCGCCATATTCCCATTATTTAGCTCAAACTCAAATTTTATATTTTCTTAATTCAAACATTGATTGGCGTGAAAAAAAAAACAATAAATAAATGTAATTTAAATCCGCGCAGTCTTGTGATTGGCTGAATTTCCAATATGGCGGCGTTTTGGAAGGTATTTTCATTGGTCGTGCGCGAGAACACACCTTGTCTCTATTACACCATGATTTTTACGATAAACCATTTTAATTTGAAAGCAATATGGCGCGTGTTGTTGTAGAATTTAGTTAATTTGGCGTATAGTGCAGGAAATTTATTTAAAATAATTTTCCTTATAAACGAATCTATTGTACAGGATGTTTCAACGAAAATAATCAATCTTCATGTTGAAAACATAAATTTGGTAACGTTCATTGCTGTAATAGCGAACAGATGGGGTTTGTATTTGTCATACTAGGTATAAAAAGTAAAACGAAATTGTGGTGAACATTTTATTTAAAAAAATCACGGAAAAGCATTCATAAATTCATTGCAAAATGACAAAACGTAAACACGAAAAAGACATCCTTCCGGATTTTCGTTATATAAATACTTTCAACGCGGGTTAAAATAATAAATATGACAGAATATGAAGGCTGTAAAGCTTTTAGGAGGAAAATCCGTTGAAAGTTTTCCTAATTGAACAGATTTTTATGAAACACGAGAGATATTATTTGGTCCAAGTCTTTTTTCTTACATTCGGATCCAATATATAAGGATCGTTCATTTTTGGGGTGTGTTTTGACTCGATCTAGTGGGAAACAAAACGGTTTAAACTAGTAAATTATGAAAAAAATTCGATTTTCATCATAATTCCTCATGAAGATTTGACAAAACTCCAAAGAAATCCCAAAAATATGTAACCTGTGAAGGTTATTACCTTATATTCGAACCGCCCTCGTATTAAAAGATAATAAATCTTGGTTAATAATTTTTGAAACAAAAAAAAATAATAGTTCGATGAAAAACGGTTTATCTCGATTTTTGGTCTTATAGAAAAAAATTAAATGACAAAGTTGTGAGTAATTAAAAGATATATAACTTTTATTACAAACTTTTTTTCACATAAACTCAAAATTTAATCGAAATTTGTGTTTTTTACGTAAAAAAAACCCACATTCTAATATCTAGTTCTACAACAATAATTGACAGTTTATACATCAAAATTGACAGATCTGTTTTGACACCTGTCATAATTACCGATTCGTTTACTAAAATAATGAACACGAATATATTGAGAAGAAGAACCAGCGATACTTCCACGCAAACGGAATGTACATTCCCCATAGTACTTTTGGAGAAATTACCTCGAGTACCACCGAGACATTGTTTACGTAGAAAAAGTATTAATACCAACGATTCGATCGTTATAACTAAAAGTAAATCGCGCGTAATCCGTAAATTACCTTCACATTATAATAATTTCGCTAAATCTATAAAGAAGAATCAATTGGTGAATTCCACGTTGACCGACGTCGATGAACCGATAATAGCTAAATCGAAGAAAACCGTTAGATTCGTGAGTCCAGTTGAAAGAAGCGTCGAAGATTTGAATGTACCTATCATGTTAAGCGAACCTTCTAGTTCTAAACAAGAAGATCTCAAACTGGGTACTATTATTGAAAACGATAACGAAGATACGACAATACCTCAACTAGAAGTAGCTTTCGATGAAGACGCTGTCGATACTTCTAATCGTGAAGAAAAATCAAAAAATGATTCCGAAAATTTAGATGATGTTGGAATAGTTACTATTAGAGCTCATACTGTTATTATTAATAATCATTTTTTCAAATAAATAACTTTAAATAATTTGTTAAATTTTATGAATAAATTTATTTAAATATATATATAAGTTGTTTTTTTTTGAACATTATACAAAATTATAGTTTCTGAACATCGCCGTTACTTTAACAACTTCATTCTACCACCGTCTGCAACTTTTATTACGAATTTCCATGTTTTATATAAATCTACACTGAGAAACATGTAACAAATTAAATTACCTACTCTAACTTTTTTATTGTTGATATTACGAAAAAAAATTATTCTTTATAAAATGTTCTACGTGGTTCAAAATCTAAAATGCAATCAATAGATTTAAAAAATTTTCAATCTTATACGAGATATCATGAAAAATATGAATTTCATTCAACATAACCTAACAAAACGCTGCAATTTCATAAACAATCTGTTAAATTTTTATTTGTTTTCACTGTTATTTGTTCTTTTTCTATTTAGATGCCTTTTGAAACTTCCTCTTCTTCTTTTCTATGATGTTTTGTTTGTTTTTCGACCGTTTCTACCATAGTCTTTCGATTAAATTGATGAGTTTTTCAACATTTCTCTCGGTGTAGTTTTTAAACGTAGAATTCTGCATTGTATGATTCTATTTAATATCGGGGATCGTAAAAAGCACTTTTACGTCCCGTTGTAACATTCATTCTTGAATCTTATAGATACTAGCTAGAGAAAACTATGTATAGCGATGTTTTCAAAATGGTTTTAGAAGTGAGAAGAAAATGAGTATCTTTTTGGGGAAAAAAAAATAAACGAAATTTCATTTTGCAAAGGATATTGACTATAAAACTGTCTGAAATCTCGTGGATCGTTCAGTTTATTTATAGCAAACATACTCGACATGTATATCGTGTTTTAACTGAAAATTTTGACATTAGAAAGTTGTGTACAAGATGGATGCCGCGTTTGCGCGCATTGAAACAAAACCATCGACGCGAAGATGTTTACATCGGTTGTTAACAATGTTTCGCAGAAATAAAACCGTTTTATATGTTATAGATGAAGGGTGGGTTCATAACAACGTCCTCGATATTGGGTTTCGTCACCGAATTCATCAACATTCTGTAGTTAATTTAATCTACGTCGAAAGTCGTAGTAAACAACACGTCCGCCATTACAAATGTCAAACTTTATGATGACAATGACAGATTTGACATATTCACATCAGTGTTGCCGTATCACGAAATTTAAGTATCTATCAAATAACTCTGTTATACAGGGTTGATCAGAACGCGGAAACTATATCAATATTAATTTATACATTATCGTTTTTGGATTTTTTTGTTGATAAAATGTGAACGAGTTTTGTTATTACATTTTTAATTATTCAAAATTACGATGACCAATTTGCAAAAAATGCATATTTATTCCTCTCGCTATAAAAAGATGGATACATAAACACGAACCAATCAACTCTAATTGAAAAAGTGTCGTAAAAAATAAATGCAAAAAAGCGCGCGTGAACCATAAAAAAATATTTCACGACAACAAAAAAAAAACGTACAAAGCAAATTGATGCGAATCGGGGCGTGACTATTTAACCGATAAACGTGTTTGGTTTTCTATATTTTTCTAAAAATTTGTTCTATCCATTATGAGCAATTGTTTTTGATTTTTTTATTGTTTTCAACATATAGAGGGTGATGAATTTTAGGTTGGAAGTCAACAACAACGAAACTACCATTTTTTAAAACAAATTTTACACTGTTAAATATTTTTCTTTGACTATGTTTAATGTAAGACTGACACGTTAGTTTTATTTTTGTTTTTGTACATTTTTAGACGTTCTTTTATTAAATTTTTACTACTAACTACATATTTAGTATCATTTTTGTCTATTTTTCGAAATTATTTCATTGAATTTTCTTTTTCTTCTTGATTCTAGGCATATTTCGTTTTTTTTTGGAAATTTTTGAAATACAAATAAAAATTTGACGTTTTTTAAAACAAAACACTCCAAAAATCATGAAAATTTACAAGTATAAACATATTAAAAGGTCTAAAAAATAAGAGATTAAATAAACATATACAAAAGTAAGACAAAGCTTTCGAAAAATCAGATATATGAAATACTCTTAGAATAAACTGTTTACCTTCAGTTTCTGAAGATGATAACTTGGTTATCGAAACGCTCGTCAATCTATATTGGCGTATTCAGTCTGTTTGGTTATATAGCCACTGCTTTTTATAAATAAATCCCATGCAGTACGCTGTATCACAAAATAAACTTCTACATTTCGTATAAACAGTATGTAATGAATTAAAAACGGAAATTGCAGGATATGTTGTGATGTCTGCTAGTCAAAAACGGATATTTTATATGTCAAAAAGTCATAAAAAAAACATCACGAACCCCTAATAAAACAAACAATATCCAATAGAAAGTTTGAATATTAAATTTTATACAACACATATTGAAACATAATAATTCATTCAGTTTTACGAATTTAGAAACGTAATTGGCTAAAAATCGATTAGTTACGATCAAATAATAATCGATTATGATCGATTGTTCGAGTGGTAATCGTTTTGATTGTCAAGATATGCCAAAGGAATAGATATAATAAGGAATAGACAGTGCCGGATTGACAGTTGTACTACGGTATTAAAAAAAAACTTTTTCCTAAACAATTATTCACATCTTTCTTCCGGTTAAGTGTGAAATAGGGACGTAAGGACTCAAAAATCCCAACCATTCGAAAGTTATACCAATTAAGTCCAAAATTTAATCCCTTCTGGCGTTTAGATTAATGCCACGACGTTAAGCTGATTTATATTGTTCGTTAGTCTTACCGGTTTAGTAGAAATTGTGGAACATTACTCGGCAAAGAAAACCGTCGGCTTTTTATTTATCTTTCGGATTTTAACTAAATTAAAAATTAAAGTAAATCAATCTACTAACTAAAATCTACAATACAATCACGATCGTGTCTTCAATATTGAAACATTTGGTCTTCGAAGGTCGTACGGTCTCGTCTAAACTTTGCTACGCAATATTTTACTGTTGAAAACGAACTAGCAATCTCGTTCTGCGTAGAATTCAGTTCAGCTTTCATATTATTTGAGCTAATGCCTTTCAAATAAAAGTTTTGTATAGATTGTGTACCTTCTAATATTTTTCAAGTAATTACCGCCATCTCTAGGTAAGACTAGGTACTACACTCCACTGAAAATTTCTCTAAAACGTCCTCGTTGAGAATTGTTTTATTCGGAATATTTTTCGCAACGTATTTTATTTTGGGGGATATTTTATGTCTCCCTTTTTTTTCCAGAACGTACATGAAGTTCTAACGGCGTGTAAAACTTTACGTTGTATACGTTTTTATTAATTCATCCTACCAAATAAATAAAAGCGTGGAGGGAAAAAAAGTTGGAAATGGAAAACAAAAGGTGAACCTCCTCGTCGAGTTTATAAACTGTGTTACAGAGAAATTTTGTTGTAACTGTTCATTAAATTAGATCGTTGAATACAATCTATTGTTGATTTGATAGTCGAAATTATTTTATTTTGAAAATGAACGTTCACATGTATTGTTTGATATATAAAATAATCTCGGTTTTTATTTTCTTTATAAGTTATGTATCTCTCCCTAAGTCCACTTATTTCTGGTTCCTACTAATTTTTCTTTTTACAAACTTTATTTAATCAATTCGTTGGTTTGTCTGTTTATCTAAATAAAACTTCCCCCAACGTTTTTTTATGATAATTGACAATTTATTTTTGGAAAAAACGGTTTCTATAAACAAATTTCGTTTGTTTTTTCGTTTCGTTTTCGTTTTTTGGTTTCTAATTGCAAAAGAAAGGCTCTTGTGACAATATTTTTTTTTGTTTTCGAAAAACAAAGTTTCTAAACACGAATTTTGTTTTTTATCGAAATGGCAATTCCCGAAGGCAAATTTTGGTTTTCTTTTCGAAAAACAAAGTTTCTAAAGAGGAATCTCAGTTTTTTTCTGAAAAATGAAGTTTCTAAAGACAAATTTTGGTTTGTTTTTCCAAAAACGGAAGTTTCTAAATACGAATTTTGGTTCATAATTGAAAAAAAAAAACATTTCTTTAGACAAATGTCTTTGGTTTTCAAAAAGAGTTCGGAACTACAAATGTCAGTATTTTCTGCCAAAAACCAAAGTTTCTAAAGATGAACTTTGGTTTATTTTTGAAATGGCAACTCCCAAAGGCAAATTATAGTTTGCTTTTCGAAAAACAAAGTTTCTAAAGACGAATCTCATCTTATTTTTTGTAAAATAAAGTTTTCACAAACAAATTTTGGTTTCTAATTGAAGAAGGAAGTCTCTTAAGACAAATATCAATTTTTTTTGGAAAAACGGAAGTTTCTCAAGACGAATTTTTGTTTATTTTTGAAATGGAAATTCCCAAAGACCAATTTCAGTTTGCTTTTCCAAAATCAAAATTTCCAAAAGTTCTAAAGACGAATCTCATCTTATTTTTTGAAAAATAAAGTTTATAAAGACAAATTTTGGTTTGTTTTTCCAAAAAACGAAGTTTCTAAATACGAATTTTGGTTCATAATTGCAAAAAAAAAACATTTCTTAAGACAAATGTCTTTGGTTTTCAAAAAGAAAGTTCGTAACTACAAATGTTAGTATTTTTTCCCAAAAACCAAAGTTTCTAAAGACGAACTTTGGTTTATTTTTGAAATGGCAACTCCCAAAGGCAAATTATAGTTTGCTTTTCGAAAAACAAAGTTTCTAAAGACGAATCTCATCTTATTTTTTGTAAAATAAAGTTTTCACAAACAAATTTTGGTTTCTAATTGAAGAAGGAAGTCTCTTAAGACAAATATCAATTTTTTTTGGAAAAACGGAAGTTTCTCAAGACGAATTTTTGTTTATTTTTGAAATGGAAATTCCCAAAGACCAATTTCAGTTTGCTTTTCCAAAATCAAAATTTCCAAAAGTTCTAAAGACGAATCTCATCTTATTTTTTGAAAAATAAAGTTTATAAAGACAAATTTTGGTTTGTTTTTCCAAAAAACGAAGTTTCTAAATACGAATTTTGGTTCATAATTGCAAAAAAAAAACATTTCTTAAGACAAATGTCTTTGGTTTTCAAAAAGAAAGTTCGTAACTACAAATGTTAGTATTTTTTCCCAAAAACCAAAGTTTCTAAAGACGAACTTTGGTTTATTTTTGAAATGGCAACTCCCAAAGGCAAATTATAGTTTGCTTTTCGAAAAACAAAGTTTCTAAAGACGAATCTCATCTTATTTTTTGTAAAATAAAGTTTTCACAAACAAATTTTGGTTTCTAATTGAAGAAGGAAGTCTCTTAAGACAAATATCAATTTTTTTTGGAAAAACGGAAGTTTCTCAAGACGAATTTTTGTTTATTTTTGAAATGGAAATTCCCAAAGACCAATTTCAGTTTGCTTTTCCAAAATCAAAATTTCCAAAAGCTCTAAAAACGAATCTCATCTTATTTTTTGAAAAATAAAGTTTATAAAGACAAATTTTGGTTTGTTTTTCCAAAAAACGAAGTTTCTAAATACTAATTTTGGTTCATAATTGAAAAAAAAACATTTCTTAAGACAAATGTCTTTGGTTTTCAAAAAGAAAGTTCGGAACTACAAATGTCAGTATTTTTTCCCAAAAACCAAAGTTTCTAAAGATGAATTTTGGCTTATTTTTTGAAATGGCAACTCCCAAAGGCAAATTATAGTTTGCTTTTCGAAAAACAAAGTTTCTAAAGACGAATCTCATCTTATTTTTTGTAAAATAAAGTTTCCACAAACAAATTTTGGTTTCTAATTGAAAAAGAAAGTCTCTTAAGACAAATATCAATTTTTTTTGGAAAAATCGAAGACGAATTTTTGTTTATTTTTGAAATGGAAATTCCCAAAGACCAATTTCAGTTCGCTTTTCCAAAAACAAAATTTCCAAAATTTCTAAAGACGAATCTCATCTTATTTTTGGAAAAATAAAGTTTCTCAAGACAAATTTTGGTTTCTAATTGAAAAAGAAAGTCTCTTAAGACAAATATCATTTTTTTTTGGAAAAACAAAGTTTCTCAAGACGAATTTTGATTTTTTTTTGATATGGCAATTCCCAAAAGCAAATTTCGGTTTCCTTTTGAAAAAAGAAGTTTCTAAATACAAATTTTCGTTCATAATTTATAATAAAAATTTCTTAAGACAAATATAAATATATTTTTAAAAACGAATTTTGGTTTGTTATTAGATAAACCATTTCCGAAAAACAAATTTTGCTTAATTTTTGAAAAAAAGAAGTTTCTAAACAAAGTTTCTGTTTTTCGTGATTTGTAACATAAACTGATGATACATATACAGAGTGTAGGTACCGCTAACAAATGATCGCTTCAACTATTTTCAAAATAACTTCATGAACCCACCGTGAACAATATTTTCCACTTGACTCATTTAATAATATTTGACATCTGGCGCTGAATAGCTTCCGTTATATTCGGCAATATTATCAGATAATTGCGCAGATGGTCGCGATTTATTTTATTTAATGAACTTCATTAGATTCCAAGTAAAGTGCTACACGACGCCGAGAAGAAGAAAATGGAAATATCTGTATTAAGAAAATCATTTCAGGTTATAGCGACTATAAAGCGAACAAAAGACAATTAACAAAACTAATATTACTGACGAGAGAGACATTGAAAATTATTTGCTCCATTTGCTATATTATTTATTATGTTCACTTCTAATTCTACATAGTTTTTTACGATTTTTTTCTGTTTTCCAAATCCTTACGATGATTCCATTTATATTTACTAAATCGCACGTTTCTATAATAACTAATCATCTTCAGACACCGTTATAATATTTTAACAGAAATTCAAAGTTTTCTAATATTGATAAACCTCCCAAATTTTCAAATTTCTACTTTATTTCGAACGTTCTTTACAGTTTTGCGTTTTCGAAATCCGAATATTACATGTAAAAGATAAGTAAACGTCGTGGAAATAAAAATATTTTTCTTTTGTTCTTAGCGACGAAACCGAGAACCTTTGTATCCGAGAACGGAGATGACCTCTCTGGGGTACGTGTTACGTTTTAATATTTGGAAAGAAAATAGGAAAATTGCTGCTACCGTCCACCGGGAGGACCTTAAAGGTTTCTACTTTATTTTTCGTAAACTGCTTTTAAACCACCTAGGGAATATTATATTCGAATTTTATTCTTTTCTTCGATAAAAAATTTTATTATAGTGAAAATTTTCATATTTTATTCCCTTATTTCAGCCCCGAAAAAAATTACTACAAGCGCAACGCCCAATTAGAAGAGTTACTATAATTGTTGAATAAATCGTGTGACTGATACATAGATGGCGCTGCAATCGTCAAATCCATATGACGTTTACGAAGTACCAACTTTCAAAAAACTATGTGTCAAATTTCGTGACATTTCGATTAGTCAAAAAAAAAGTGACAATCATTTAAGTGAAGCTATACAATTATTAATTTCAAAACAATTTCGTTTGTTTATTTATCATTGTTTTTTGATGAAAAAAATATTGTATGGCTTCAAAAGTGTTATCAAGACTCTGTTCTATCGAAAAAAAAATCGCATTAATGATGGTGAACGTTCTGGTAGTCTAATTGAGGTGGTCGATCAATAACAAAAACGTTTTGATGATTCAAAGCAATATTTGGATATGTTTACACGAAATAAATCGGATTTTGATTGATCCATCACTTCACTTCTCAATCAAAACGACCATCATCTGAGTGGACTGTAGGAAGTTAACCAAGTCCCAAAGTGAGCTGGGAAGGTTATGTCTTCATTATTTTAGAATCACTTTTTCACCAAGACAATACACCGATGGTTGCATTGAACGAATCGCTTTCCAAACCACCGTATAGTCCAGATTTGGTCCTCAGTGACTACCGAGCTCCAAAAAATGCTCTTCGGTGAGAAATTTAGTTCAAATCAAGGAACAAATACCGAAACTGAAACCTATTTAGAGGCAAAAGGTAAATACCTCTAAAAGAACGGCATCGAGAATTTAGAGAAGCGTTAAAATGATCGATTCTTAGTTAGTCACACGACTTATCGAGTGTGACGTGTATGAATATTTATGAAGTTTTAAAAAGTGCTCTTACTTCTATGCAATTCGGCAGGCGTTTCATAAAAAAATTTACATGAATTCGTAATTAATCATTTTCATTTGGACTGCAGAACCGATTGACGATTTCTCAATATCCTCACTCTAAATGAAAATCCCTTACTAATGACTTTTTAGATTCGATGAATAATTTAAAATCTTCTATATTCCATAATTAAAAACTATCGATTTTTCCATAATTCCACGAAAAAATTTTGCAACGCCAACTTTATTGAAACGTAGGACACACTGTAGATATATTCACGTCGTGTCGGCACTTAACTTTTCTTACAAATCAACTCAACACATTTTGATTAATGTTCAGGGGTATAACACGTATCAATGTAACAAGGACCAAAAGATTGAAACTAGTAGCAGAGAATCCAGTTCACGCTTATCGTTATTTCCAATAAACAGTTTTCAAACAATTGAATTGTAGTTTTGAGCAATTCGTCGTCGTCGTCTTCTAGCAAGATAACTTATGATTACCAAAGTCAGAGAAATCTACAGCTTTTGCCTTATAATAACCGTGTGTTGTCGAGATTGATAACTGGGAATGTAAGGAAGTTTTGTTGTCGAAACAGACATTGACGGAAATATTTCCGTGTTTATACAAATTTAGTGAATAATTATTTAACGACGTCCATATGTTTATTCGTTATATCTATCGGGGGGGAAACGTTATCTATGCATAGCAATTACCGGAGCCCACAGGGCTGGAAAGCATTAAAACGAACCGCAGCTTTGCGACGGACGTGTTCCTCTATCCTTTAGGCGAAATTATTATTATGGATGAATAATCAACGATATGTAATTTGTATTTGTGCATATCTACACGATTCTCCGTTTGTTAGTTCAGTTGGTTATTGCCCTACGTATTTATTTGGTTTTCTTTCAATAGATAGTTCGATGTTTTGTTAAAAAAAAAAAAAAAAGTTCGCATGCATAAATATGAAAATTGAAATAATATTCCCAACAGCCTGACGAATATGGAGAAATAAATTCAAAAATATCCACCGCACACGTTCATATATATATATATATATATATATTTAAATCCATACGGGGTATAATATTGATTTGCATATAACATTCGGAGCTGAAACGTTACTCGAAAATGATAAAACAATCACCTTGTTATTCGAAATATCGTTCGTATCTTCGTAATGTTTGAAAAATGAACGTAAACCACTGAGGCGACTCACCTAATGGTTTCAAAGAAGAATCTATCAAAATTGTTACAAAACCAAAGGAAAACCACCTCTACGTCGAAGGAATGAAAGTTTTAACTACAAAATAGAACCATGATCTAAATAAAACTGTTTTTTTTATGTAAAATGCAAGTAGAAAAAGATAAACTTTTTATGATTTTGAAGTCCTGTTCGGAAAAGACGTGCCTTGGTAGCGATTCCTCGGGATGGCACTTTTCCATTAATAGTAATCCCCGAACTGCTACCTGTCGAATAAGTCTTGGAAAAACTGCTCTAGGTGGGGATTTTGTTGGATAAAGTTGATCGAATTTAGACCTTGTAGAGTCACTACCGATTTTTGATCTTGAAGAAGACTTTGTAAAGCTGCCATTCACAAATACACTGATCGATTCGCGTTTATATAACCATGTTGATTATCTTTATAACAATCGTCGTTTTATATAAATTCCTTTCATACAATATATTTATTTTCGTAATCACATCGACAATCGTTTTACTGGTAACATATTCTGCGAGTCCAGATTGAAAGGGTTAAAAAAAAATTTATTTTCTGACGTATATTCCATATATCTTACGATAAAACGGAAATGGTCTGGAAGTTGATACGGGACCTCGTTGTAATGCGGCCATTTTACGGTTTTCCGATGACGATGATCCCCTTAAACGGCGTCGGGAATAACTCCCAAACTAAGTAATCTTTTGGTAGAACTGGGACAGTGTTTAGTTGAAATTGCAATGAAAAAATATCCACACGACCCGATTTCGTTAAACCACAAACTGAAAACGCGCGACAAACACTCATTAAGTAAATAAAAATAGTTAAACCAAAGAAGAAAAAAAATGACGAAAGTATGGTCAAATCGTTTGACATAGATAAATCATTTTGGGTGTCCCACCCCCTCCAATCATATTAGAATAAAACACCACAATATGTTTGTCCTTTTGGGTCTATTGGATACAAATTTCCGAAAATTTCTTGAAAACTGCGTAGTGAATAACTTTCAAAACAAACTTTATTAAAAACGTTTGCCCAACTTTCTGGGGATAAATAAATGATAGTTAAACTGTAGCCCAACTTTATTGGGATACATAAATGATAGTTATACGTTAGTCCAACTTTCTGGGGATAAATAAATAATAGTTATACTTTAGCCCAACTTTCTGGGGATACATAAATGATAGTTATACGTTAGCCCAACTTTATTGGGATACATAAATGATAGTTAAACTGTAGCCCAACTTTATTGGGATACATAAATGATAGTTAAACTGTAGCCCAACTTTATTGGGATACATAAATGATAGTTATACGTTAGCCCAACTTTCTGGGGATACATAAATGATAGTTATACTTTAGCCCAACTTTCTGGGGATACATAAATGATAGTTATACTTTAGCCCAACTTTATTGGGATACATAAATGATAGTTAAACTGTAGCCCAACTTTATTGGGATACATAAATGATAGTTAAACTGTAGCCCAACTTTATTGGGATACATAAATGATAGTTATACGTTAGCCCAACTTTCTGGGGATACATAAATGATAGTTAAACTGTAGCCCAACTTTATTGGGATACATAAATGATAGTTATACGTTAGTCCAACTTTCTGGGGATAAATAAATAATAGTTATACTTTAGCCCAACTTTCTGGGGATACATAAATGATAGTTATACGTTAGCCCAACTTTATTGGGATACATAAATGATAGTTAAACTGTAGCCCAACTTTATTGGGATACATAAATGATAGTTAAACTGTAGCCCAACTTTATTGGGATACATAAATGATAGTTATACGTTAGCCCAACTTTCTGGGGATACATAAATGATAGTTATACGTTAGCCCAACTTTATTGGGATACATAAATGATAGTTAAACTGTAGCCCAACTTTATTGGGATACATAAATGATAGTTAAACTGTAGCCCAACTTTATTGGGATACATAAATGATAGTTATACGTTAGCCCAACTTTCTGGGGATACATAAATGATAGTTATACTTTAGCCCAACTTTCTGGGGATACATAAATGATAGTTATACTTTAGCCCAACTTTATTGGGATACATAAATGATAGTTAAACTGTAGCCCAACTTTATTGGGATACATAAATGATAGTTAAACTGTAGCCCAACTTTATTGGGATACATAAATGATAGTTATACGTTAGCCCAACTTTCTGGGGATACATAAATGATAGTTAAACTGTAGCCCAACTTTATTGGGATACATAAATGATAGTTATACGTTAGTCCAACTTTCTGGGGATAAATAAATAATAGTTATACTTTAGCCCAACTTTCTGGGGATACATAAATGATAGTTATACGTTAGCCCAACTTTATTGGGATACATAAATGATAGTTAAACTGTAGCCCAACTTTATTGGGATACATAAATGATAGTTAAACTGTAGCCCAACTTTATTGGGATACATAAATGATAGTTATACGTTAGCCCAACTTTCTGGGGATACATAAATGATAGTTATACTTTAGCCCAACTTTCTGGGGATACATAAATGATAGTTATACTTTAGCCCAACTTTATTGGGATACATAAATGATAGTTAAACTGTAGCCCAACTTTATTGGGATACATAAATGATAGTTAAACTGTAGCCCAACTTTATTGGGATACATAAATGATAGTTATACGTTAGCCCAACTTTCTGGGGATACATAAATGATAGTTAAACTGTAGCCCAACTTTATTGGGATACATAAATGATAGTTATACGTTAGTCCAACTTTCTGGGGATAAATAAATAATAGTTATACTTTAGCCCAACTTTCTGGGGATACATAAATGATAGTTATACTTTAGCCCAACTTTATTGGGATACATAAATGATAGTTAAACTGTAGCCCAACTTTATTGGGATACATAAATGATAGTTAAACTGTAGCCCAACTTTATTGGGATACATAAATGATAGTTATACGTTAGTCCAACTTTCTGGGGATAAATAAATAATAGTTATACTTTAGCCCAACTTTCTGGGGATACATAAATGATAGTTATACGTTAGCCCAACTTTATTGGGATACATAAATGATAGTTAAACTGTAGCCCAACTTTATTGGGATACATAAATGATAGTTAAACTGTAGCCCAACTTTATTGGGATACATAAATGATAGTTATACGTTAGCCCAACTTTCTGGGGATACATAAATGATAGTTATACTTTAGCCCAACTTTCTGGGGATACATAAATGATAGTTATACTTTAGCCCAACTTTATTGGGATACATAAATGATAGTTAAACTGTAGCCCAACTTTATTGGGATACATAAATGATAGTTAAACTGTAGCCCAACTTTATTGGGATACATAAATGATAGTTATACGTTAGCCCAACTTTCTGGGGATACATAAATGATAGTTAAACTGTAGCCCAACTTTATTGGGATACATAAATGATAGTTATACGTTAGTCCAACTTTCTGGGGATAAATAAATAATAGTTATACTTTAGCCCAACTTTCTGGGGATACATAAATGATAGTTATACTTTAGCCCAACTTTATTGGGATACATAAATGATAGTTAAACTGTAGCCCAACTTTATTGGGATACATAAATGATAGTTAAACTGTAGCCCAACTTTATTGGGATACATAAATGATAGTTATACGTTAGTCCAACTTTCTGGGGATACATAAATGATAGTTATACGTTAGCCCAACTTTATTGGGATACATAAATGATAGTTATACTTTAGCCCAACTTTATTGGGATACATAAATGATAGTTAAACTGTAGCCCAACTTTATTGGGATACATAAATGATAGTTAAACTGTAGCCCAACTTTATTGGGATACATAAATGATAGTTATACGTTAGCCCAACTTTCTGGGGATACATAAATGATAGTTATACTTTAGCCCAACTTTCTGGGGATACATAAATGATAGTTATACTTTAGCCCAACTTCCTGTGGATACATAAATGATAGTTATACTTTAGCCCAACTTTATTGGGATACATAAATGATAGTTATACTTTAGCCCAACTTCCTGTGGATACATAAATGATAGTTATACTTTAGCCCAACTTTCTGGGGATACATAAATGATAGTTATACTTTAGCCCAACTTCCTGTGGATACATAAATGATAGTTATACGTTAGCCCAACTTTCTGGGGATAAATAAATGATAGTTATACTTTAGTCCAACTTTATTGGGATACATAAATGATAGTAACACTTTAGCCCAACTTTATTGGGATACATAAATGATAGTTATACTTTAACCCAACTTTCTGGGGATACATAAATGATAGTTATACTTTAACCCAACTTTCTGGGGATACATAAATGATAGTTATACTTTAACCCAACTTTCTGAGGATACATAAATGATAGTTATACTTTAGCCCAACTTTATTGGGATACATAAATGATAGTTATACGTTAGCCCAACTTTCTGGGGATAAATAAATGATAGTTATACTTTAGCCCAACTTTATTGGGATACATAAATGATAGTTATACACAGTCCCATCAAGTTTAGGACACTTGGTTCAAGTCTGGGCCTATACTGGACCCATATGGGTAACAATAAGATGCTTTGAATATGGAGCTCCTCGAGGAAGTCTCGAGATCAAAATTTGTTATAATACACGTATATAGAAACGAAATTTTATAATGAAACTGAATTTGCATTACAAGCAATTTCGTATTGAAACACGAGAGAATTCTCTTTCGAATTTATCCTTGGAGAAACGGGCAAAACTACACACAAACTCGATATTCCTTGGGGATAAACAAAATATTCGCAAGAGTTATTATGAAATGTTAAATTTCTGTTACAAAGCTTTAGCGAATTGAAATGCCCGCTTTGTTTGCTCAACGATTTGACAAGTGCTATTCGTTAAATGTAAAATTCATTCCAATTATATATATATATATATATATATATATATATATATATATATATATATATATATATATATATATATTGCTTACAAAGTTTTCTATGACTAATTTTTAAAAAATCAATTTATTCAATTTAGTAACTCCAAGGAATTAATTGTTTGTGTAATGTTGTTGTTCATTCATACTTTTGAATGATCAACTGATTCTGAAAATTAAATATTTCGATGTTTACCTGGACAAGTTGTTTACTATTCAGTTAGCAGTGAAGCGTTAATTATCTTTGGATATTTTCGTTATTGCACGAACAGTTTTATAAATTCCAAACCCGGTTTGTTTTTTATTAATTATTTTTCGCACGATTTATAAGTAACCAATGATAAGTATTTTTCCCATAAAATCCTCAGATTTCGTTAAAACTACGCGTCGATGAACCACAAATCCGCAATCTGATGATGAATCGTTCGAAACATCCATTATACATCAATCAGCATTGGTTATTTCGCCAATAATCTCCTCGAATTGATATATTCTCGACCGGATTTATTTCGAAAAAGAATGTCCACTTCGGATAAGATCCCAGAAAAAATATAAAAGCTCCTCAATAATATTTTTTATCGTGAAACAAGTTAATTAAAGATCAAACAACTTGAGGTAGACAATCCAAACAAAAAGTTTTTATAGCCGTTTATTGTATTTATTTTTGGAAAAAACTCACATGGGCAGATATTCATTTATTCGTTCCCCTTTTCTAATTGTGGTAAACGAAGCTGTGTTTGAGAAAGCTTTCTGAAAGGATGAGATTTGATATCAGCTCTTTTGGATTCTCTCTAATTAATTAAAAGTCCAATTTCAAGCATTATTTCGAGATAAAAACAGTCCAAAAGCTCAACTGTCCTCATTATCAAAAAATAAAGATTAATATTATCATAACCTCGAATTCAGTATCAAAATGGATCGCGTTGAACAACGCGCGGTGATTTAATTATTGAGTTAACCTCAATTCTAAAGTTCGTGGGTTTAAATAATCTACAAATGAACAATTTCGGAATTTGAAAAATCCTTTCTGTTCAAGAAACGTCAATTATTTAATTCTTTTTTTTTTTTTTGATTGGGTAATTTAAAAATGGTAATGACTGCGCGTCGTCGTTTTATAACCCAACGGCTTTTGGGGTGCCATTACGTTTAAACGAATACCAGTTTAAAACTCAAAATTTAATTAATTTTTAATCTTCATCCGATGAAATCTTTGATTAAACTTAATACCGGAATCGTCGGAAATATCACGGGGCTTTGAATACTACGAGGTATATCCAATATTTAAGTTCCGTTTTTATATCTGTGCTTTGATAGCAGCTCCGACATGATTATTAACGTATGATAGTTGGAAAATTCAGTTTTGTGGTCACGTATATTTCTGACACAACCACCTGGGAAATCGCGCGCGGAGTTGTGCATACAAAAGCTAATAGTTTCCCTCGTTATCACAGTTATAATAATTCAAAATCCCTTACGGCTCAAAGTCCCGCAGATTTTTCTACAAATACAGTTCATCGTACCAAACATCCGTACGAAAAATATGTTTTTAATCTATCATGTACCAACCCGAGTCACCAAATTTAACTGCCGCGAATTTTTTTTGAGGGGCTGTTTAAAGAGAATGAAAATAAACGTTGGACGATCGAGAATAATGATTCAAAGATATTAGATGGTGTGCAGATTGATTTGGAAAGAAAAGGGATGAGAAACTAGGGGTTAATAACTATGGATAGCTACAAATGGAAGGTTAAATTGTTAAATAAGCTTAAGTTTGAGAATGAACTTACCTTGAAAAGGGTTCGATAAGAAACTCCCGGAGTCGGTAGTGAATACAAATAATCGTAATAATTTAAGAAATTGTATAATGATGATTCTGAATATCTACATTTTGTGCTTCAATTAACAAAACTCTTTCGCTATTCTTAGTTTTATCCTTAACATTGTCTTTTTTATAAGAAAATTCATTATCTTCAGACGTATCGCAATTAATAGATGTAATAACACCGTCCGATTTTATTTTAAATCTCTTCATTATTCGATGTTTGATGTTTTCTTCTTTGGTAGCTTCGGGTGTTGGTTTGGAATTATCTGGAGCGCTCGAACTCGTTGGGACGCTACTACAATCGGTATTACTATCCGTAGCGGGTGTCTCAATTCTCAAATTTTCCATAATTTTGCGTTTATAACTCAAAGGACCCGGTTTAATTGCATCGCAAAAGCAACGCTTCTCTTTTCTCAACCTAGACATGTCGGTTTTCAATTTATAACGACGTTAATGTCAAATTTAACTAACATAACCTCAAAAAAACATTTTGTTTTTTACAATTGATTATTTGTATCCGACATACTTATTATAATCTCGAAATATTCTTTTTTATACGTCAGATTCAATTAGACACTGTCTAAGAATCGGATTGCGCGGTCTAAAAATGCTAATAAAAATAAATGGATTTCCCCCCCAAAAGAAAAAAGTAATAAAAGTCTACACGCTATATAAATGTATTGAAATCCTCCACGGACTCCCGGAGTCCGGATGGTGGCTTTCCGGATTTCGAGATAACTAATGTAAATACAAATTTAGATTTCGAAATCACTTCGCTTTAACGTTAAGAATTATTTTTAGGAAACGAATAAATATTAGTGTAAAAACATTGGAAAATGCCGAAAATTCGAATATAAAATATAAAATTTACTACAGGGTGGATATGTAAAGTAGCTTTTCGATTATTTCGTAACATTCTAATCAAAATTTTTTATAGCTACCTGAAACTAATATTCCAAAACTACGGTTTCGAAAGTCTTCGACAGCTTTTTTTTTGGCGATCTCGCATTTCTCGGATGATTATTAACAACGCGATAATTTTCTTATTCAAATGTACAGGTTTTAACGTGTGGTTGATCTATTATGCCCCCCCATCTTACAGCGTATACCGGGGAACCTAATCTTTATGTGGGATGTCTACAGATCCTCGTCTTCTGTTACATACGCTTCCTGATGGTATCTGACACCTCCAGAGAATATAGATAGAGCATCAAGCAACTTCTAGGTGTCTTTCTTATTACATTCGATATATTTTCTCTGGTTTTAACTTTGCGGAAGAGTTTTTGCCTGCGTAGATTGTCCCAGTAACTTCTATCTACCACCATCTTCAACGGTTTCTCTATGGTTCTGTAGCTGATACCACAGACGGATTCAGGTTCTATAAAGGGTATGCCCGCCACTATTTTAGAGATTCTGTCAGTTATTTCGTTACCCTCTAATACAGTGTGTCCCGGAATCCATTGCAGGGTAGTAGTTTAGCTCTAATCGCTGCTTGATTGAAAAATGCTTGATGTTTTGCCCAGATTTCCAGAGTATTTGATACATTATTAGTTTCCTTAAAGTCATATTTCAAGTTTGGTTATTTTTTTCGTCAATTCCGTCTCTGGTGTAATTCAATTCTTAGGACGTTGTATTTAAGAATATTTTCTTCTAAAGTTTAGTAAATAAATTCAAGGACGTTGATATATAAACATGAAGTTTTATCACGTTTTCGAACCGCCTTTTCAGTCAGCAAAAGACGATGTAGACTAGTTTCAATTTTACATCATGACATATACTTTTTCAATTTGCATTGCGCCGTACCTTACAACTAGAAAATACACGTGAGAAGCGTACAACTTAAATAATCGATTTTCTAAGTGGAATTAAACGATTACAGTTACAAGATGTAAATCTGTACAAGAAAATTTGTGGTTCAAGCAAGCGCTTTGTTTGAAAATTTCTTAACAAAAAGATATCGGCAATATTTCAACCGTTTTTCATACTTATTTGATGCAGTTTAAGCCAAATTTTTGATGTGGATTCGCACTACTAAACTTCTAATACGGAAAAATAATCAAGACAGTGGTTTTCAAACAACAGAACTCAAGAAACGCCTCAAGAAGGAGGTTTAATTAGCTGGAAAACCACCTTATTAACCAGATTTAGCCTTCGGCGACTGTTTATTGTTACCCCACCTCAAATTTTCACTTGCAGAAGAAAAATGTTCATCAATAATCGCCTATTTTGAGAAGAAACGGTTAATTCTTAAGGTGGAAACATTTTCCATAAACAATATTAAAATTTGGATCTAAAACGACGTATTAGTTGAAGTTATTTTCAAAAAAAATTGATAATAAATAATTTGGGAGTATTTTGATGTGAAAAACTAATTTGATTTACATACATATATGAAACGGTCTAACCAAACATGTTTTTTTGATATTGAAATTACATAAAAACTTATATAAATTTATTGTTTTTTATTGTAATTAAATTAAATGAAAAATCCCTTTTTTTAGATGAGGAAAATACCGAAACCGTCTGTTCAAATTTCACTTGTAAAATATTTGTTTGTAGGGACTTTGATTCAACAATTTTCCCAAGTCTTTACGACCCCAAAACGAAGTAGAATTTATTCAGGGTCTTTTTCGGCAAGTGGTAGCTTTTATACTTTAGATTCCTCCGCCAGGATCTCCGCACTTCTTTTTTTCTATTTGTATATTTACATTTACCATATTCGAGTTTATTTGTTCAGCAACGAAATTGAGATGTACTTGTACAGAATAGGATTTTTTTTTCCTTTACAGAACGGTAAAAAAGCGAAAAGATATAACTAAATAATGAACATTTTAGAGTATGATATGAAGTTGGAGACAAGTTTGTAATTGCCCTGAAAACATACTTCGTTCCTTAAACTTCGTAATTTTCGGTCTAACTATTTACCTAAGTTTTACCCCAAACGCGGCGTCTCTTAACCACGTCAATTAGAAAGTTTTCACACCAAAAAGTTTCCAATAAAAACCAACAAAACAAGTTGAGTTCCAACTAAAAATTCCAAGTTCATCTACGATTTTTTTCTCAAAATTCTTGTCTGAATAATTATATATAAACTCTTTGTTTAGATACATGTTGAAACGAGTGATTTTTGAAGTATATTTTAAAAATTTTCGAACCCCAACAAATCAATTTTTACTTCACGTTATTAATTATTGAAAAAAAAAATTTCAAACACCTGTTCCCTGTAAAATTAGCCGTCTAGATGTGAAATAAAAATGTACGGCCGGATCCATTGTATTTGTGAATGTGTGTGAGCGATTCTAAAACATTGCGGTGGCCTTTGAATTTTTTTTTTTTTTAATTTCAAGGGTACTTCTGAATAGAAGAGAGCAAATTTAATGCATAAATTTGCCGCATTTGCACAATGCAAATGTAAAAAAAGGGACATTATATTAACATACGCGGTTCCAGGTAATTGAAAGACAAAAAAAAAACACAAATTTGAATCGAAATCCACACATAAACGTCGAATCCACCTTCAATATTATAATTACATTAAAATCCTCGATCATTTCCTTCGACAACTTCCTGTTTTTCGTCCTACTTTCCTAAAGACTTCTTGCTTAACCATTTGAAACTGATTGCAAACATAAATCTAAAACCTCCACGTCTGAATAGGATTCATGGGATGTTATTTGTGGTCAGTACTGCTGTAGAAAGTGAAAAATTGGACCTGGATAGCTCAAACGATCAAAAAATCAACTGTCATACATAAAAAAGAAGAAGAAGATTGCAGAAAAATGAAGAAATAGAAGAAGAACTTGGAGGAGAAAATGTGAGGTATACAAAAGACTAAATCGGGCAGGACACATAACGAGAATCTGTGAGAAGGATAATGGATACCTCTATGGACAAGAAACAAAGGCAGATGAGGAAATAGCGAAAACCGCAAGGGGAGTAAACCACCCCAATAAAAAGATAGAGAAAGGAGTTTGTGGACGTTGTTAGAATTTGACGAGACTGGTTTATAAGCTTGGATGCCTCATAAATGCCCTAACCTAACATTTTCTTTACTCATTTTTCGATGAGAGAAATTCAAAATCTTTCATTTCCAAGTAGTAATAGTTTTAGTCTTGTATTGTAAAAAACAACCAAAAAAAAAAACACATACAAACATTGTTAAACTACTAATTCATCTATTCCGACGCGGAAAAGTTATGTCAAAGCTCAAAATACGGAAAAATAGAAAGATAATACCTCCGTGAGCCCTTAAGGGAATATATATAAATACGTCGAGCTTATGCAGCTCTCTCTGCCACCCGTTGTGCTTTTCGTCTCTAATAAACATGAAGATTATTATTTCGAATGAGTTTAACGTTTTATGGGCCATAATAACCTAGAATGATGGCAAAAAGAAAAAGGATAAAAAACGGTAGACTCGGTCGTTGTTAAATATAGAAAAGCAGTTGTAGACTCGAGCTCGGTATTTCTGACCGGAATGGACATATATTACGAGACCTTAGTTTATTCTACGGAATTAAGCTTCCAAGTGCTTTTTACTGGTCCCACAATAAAATAAGAAAATTGTAGAATAATTCAATTTCCGAGTTTAATTTTTCACTTCCGATTCCTCAAATATCTTTTGTAAGAAACCTCGTATAATAATCACGCGTTTGCACAATCGACCATTTCAACATTGGTGTACTCACTATAAATAGTCGGACGTCTAAGTTAAAACGAAATAAAAATTAGGAACTTCTCCGGTGGCGGAGACGGGCGTCGTCGTCGAGGACGTCATTAGACTATGCGAATGTCTTTTAATCTCAAATTCGGCATGACACCATTTTAATTAATAGCGAGTGCTTTATTCGATATCATTTCAAAGAGCAGACGGATGTAAAAGCAGACATAATTTATTTGATGTATATGCAGCAAATGTCGCTGTTAGTTTTCTTTGTTTATCACATGAAAACATTTCAAATTTTAATACTACTCGGACCACCAAACGTCTATTTTCCTAAATACAAACATCAGCTATTATAGAATAGATTTCATCAATGTTTGGCTTTTGAAAGGAAAAATCTTCACGCCACACTAGGAAAGCAAGAAGACTTAAACATTATCCTGATTGATACCATTAACTCCCAGGAGATTGCATGTAAAACATAGACGCTGGATTATAGCTCTAAACGAATTATCCTTTTTTGGACGAAACCAGATTTGTTTTATTCGATGATAGTAGTTTGAAGAAGGATAACGCGTCCAGAAAAACTAGATTTTTCCAAAAAAGTCTTTCCATACTAAAGGGGAACATGTAGGATTTGGTGGGACAAACAAGATTGTTCTCCATAAACAGACACTAGGAACACAAGACGACTTAAATATCGTCTATTTTTATGTGAATATATAAAAATAAGAGTCCGGAATATCTATTTTTAAAAGAAAAATGTTTTGGTTGCGAAATATCAAACAACGGACATACCTACACGATATAAAGTTGTTAATACAGACGAAATAATAAAAAAAAAATCATTAATGGATAGTATTACAAAAATAATAATCAAAATCGCGTAAATTTGCTGGAACCGATCTAGGACACCATCAAATATACCCAAGATACTTCCCAGGAGATAGCCTATATAACACGGACACCAGATTTTAGATCTAAACTAATTATCCTCTTTTTGATCGAAACCAGATTTGTTTTATTCGATGATAGTAGTTTGAAGAAGGCTAACGCGTCCAGAAAGACTAGATTTTTCCAAAAAAGTCTTTCCATACTAAAGGGGAACAGTCTTTTTTGGGTACATGTAGGATTTGGTGGGACAAACAAGATTGTTCTCCATAAACAGACACTAGGAACACAAGACGACTTAAATATCGTCTATTTTTATGTGAATATATAAAAATAAGAGTCCGGAATATCTATTTTTAAAAGAAAAATGTTTTGGTTGCGAAATATCAAACAACGGACATACCTACACGATATAAAGTTGTTAATACAGACGAAATAATAAAAAAAAAATCATTAATGGATAGTATTACAAAAATAATAATCAAAATCGCGTAAATTTGCTGGAACCGATCTAGGACACCATCAAATATACCCAAAATACTTCCCAGGAGATAGCCTATAGAACACGGACACCAGATTTTAGATCTAAACTAATTATCCTCTTTTTGATCGAAACCAGATTTGTTTTATTCGATGATAGTAGTTTGAAGAAGGCTAACGCGTCCAGAAAGACTAGATTTTTCCAAAAAAGTCTTTCCATACTAAAGGGGAACAGTCTTTTTTGGGTACATGTAGGATTTGGTGGGACAAACAAGATTGTTCTCCATAAACAGACACTAGGAACACAAGACGACTTAAATATCGTCTATTTTTATGTGAATATATAAAAATAAGAGTCCGGAATATCTATTTTTAAAAGAAAAATGTTTTGGTTGCGAAATATCAAACAACGGACATACCTACACGATATAAAGTTGTTAATACAGACGAAATAATAAAAAAAAAATCATTAATGGATAGTATTACAAAAATAATAATCAAAATCGCGTAAATTTGCTGGAACCGATCTAGGACACCATCAAATATACCCAAGATACTTCCCAGGAGATAGCCTATATAACACGGACACCAGATTTTAGATCTAAACTAATTATCCTCTTTTTGATCGAAACCAGATTTGTTTTATTCGATGATAGTAGTTTGAAGAAGGCTAACGCGTCCAGAAAGACTAGATTTTTCCAAAAAAGTCTTTCCATACTAAAGGGGAACAGTCTTTTTTGGGTACATGTAGGATTTGGTGGGACAAACAAGATTGTTCTCCATAAACAGACACTAGGAACACAAGACGACTTAAATATCGTCTATTTTTATGTGAATATATAAAAATAAGAGTCCGGAATATCTATTTTTAAAAGAAAAATGTTTTGGTTGCGAAATATCAAACAACGGACATACCTACACGATATAAAGTTGTTAATACAGACGAAATAATAAAAAAAAAATCATTAATGGATAGTATTACAAAAATAATAATCAAAATCGCGTAAATTTGCTGGAACCGATCTAGGACACCATCAAATATACCCAAGATACTTCCCAGGAGATAGCCTATATAACACGGACACCAGATTTTAGATCTAAACTAATTATCCTCTTTTTGATCGAAACCAGATTTGTTTTATTCGATGATAGTAGTTTGAAGAAGGATAACGCGTCCAGAAAGACTAGATTTTTCCAAAAAAGTCTTTCCATACTAAAGGGGAACAGTCTTTTTTGGGTACATGTAGGATTTGGTGGGACAAACAAGATTGTTCTCCATAAACAGACACTAGGAACACAAGACGACTTAAATATCGTCTATTTTTATGTGAATATATAAAAATAAGAGTCCGGAATATCTATTTTTAAAAGAAAAATGTTTTGGTTGCGAAATATCAAACAACGGACATACCTACACGATATAAAGTTGTTAATACAGACGAAATAATAAAAAAAAAATCATTAATGGATAGTATTACAAAAATAATAATCAAAATCGCGTAAATTTGCTGGAACCGATCTAGGACACCATCAAATATACCCAAGATACTTCCCAGGAGATAGCCTATATAACACGGACACCAGATTTTAGATCTAAACTAATTATCCTCTTTTTGATCGAAACCAGATTTGTTTTATTCGATGATAGTAGTTTGAAGAAGGATAACGCGTCCAGAAAGACTAGATTTTTCCAAAAAAGTCTTTCCATACTAAAGGGGAACAGTCTTTTTTGGGTACATGTAGGATTTGGTGGGACAAACAAGATTGTTCTCCATAAACAGACACTAGGAACACAAGACGACTTAAATATCGTCTATTTTTATGTGAATATATAAAAATAAGAGTCCGGAATATCTATTTTTAAAAGAAAAATGTTTTGGTTGCGAAATATCAAACAACGGACATACCTACACGATATAAAGTTGTTAATACAGACGAAATAATAAAAAAAAAATCATTAATGGATAGTATTACAAAAATAATAATCAAAATCGCGTAAATTTGCTGGAACCGATCTAGGACACCATCAAATATACCCAAGATACTTCCCAGGAGATAGCCTATATAACACGGACACCAGATTTTAGATCTAAACTAATTATCCTCTTTTTGATCGAAACCAGATTTGTTTTATTCGATGATAGTAGTTTGAAGAAGGCTAACGCGTCCAGAAAGACTAGATTTTTCCAAAAAAGTCTTTCCATACTAAAGGGGAACAGTCTTTTTTGGGTACATGTAGGATTTGGTGGGACAAACAAGATTGTTCTCCATAAACAGACACTAGGAACACAAGACGACTTAAATATCGTCTATTTTTATGTGAATATATAAAAATAAGAGTCCGGAATATCTATTTTTAAAAGAAAAATGTTTTGGTTGCGAAATATCAAACAACGGACATACCTACACGATATAAAGTTGTTAATACAGACGAAATAATAAAAAAAAAATCATTAATGGATAGTATTACAAAAATAATAATCAAAATCGCGTAAATTTGCTGGAACCGATCTAGGACACCATCAAATATACCCAAGATACTTCCCAGGAGATAGCCTATATAACACGGACACCAGATTTTAGATCTAAACTAATTATCCTCTTTTTGATCGAAACCAGATTTGTTTTATTCGATGATAGTAGTTTGAAGAAGGCTAACGCGTCCAGAAAGACTAGATTTTTCCAAAAAAGTCTTTCCATACTAAAGGGGAACAGTCTTTTTTGGGTACATGTAGGATTTGGTGGGACAAACAAGATTGTTCTCCATAAACAGACACTAGGAACACAAGACGACTTAAATATCGTCTATTTTTATGTGAATATATAAAAATAAGAGTCCGGAATATCTATTTTTAAAAGAAAAATGTTTTGGTTGCGAAATATCAAACAACGGACATACCTACACGATATAAAGTTGTTAATACAGACGAAATAATAAAAAAAAAATCATTAATGGATAGTATTACAAAAATAATAATCAAAATCGCGTAAATTTGCTGGAACCGATCTAGGACACCATCAAATATACCCAAAATACTTCCCAGGAGATAGCCTATAGAACACGGACACCAGATTTTAGATCTAAACTAATTATCCTCTTTTTGATCGAAACCAGATTTGTTTTATTCGATGATAGTAGTTTGAAGAAGGCTAACGCGTCCAGAAAGACTAGATTTTTCCAAAAAAGTCTTTCCATACTAAAGGGGAACAGTCTTTTTTGGGTACATGTAGGATTTGGTGGGACAAACAAGATTGTTCTCCATAAACAGACACTAGGAACACAAGACGACTTAAATATCGTCTATTTTTATGTGAATATATAAAAATAAGAGTCCGGAATATCTATTTTTAAAAGAAAAATGTTTTGGTTGCGAAATATCAAACAACGGACATACCTACACGATATAAAGTTGTTAATACAGACGAAATAATAAAAAAAAAATCATTAATGGATAGTATTACAAAAATAATAATCAAAATCGCGTAAATTTGCTGGAACCGATCTAGGACACCATCAAATATACCCAAGATACTTCCCAGGAGATAGCCTATATAACACGGACACCAGATTTTAGATCTAAACTAATTATCCTCTTTTTGATCGAAACCAGATTTGTTTTATTCGATGATAGTAGTTTGAAGAAGGCTAACGCGTCCAGAAAGACTAGATTTTTCCAAAAAAGTCTTTCCATACTAAAGGGGAACAGTCTTTTTTGGGTACATGTAGGATTTGGTGGGACAAACAAGATTGTTCTCCATAAACAGACACTAGGAACACAAGACGACTTAAATATCGTCTATTTTTATGTGAATATATAAAAATAAGAGTCCGGAATATCTATTTTTAAAAGAAAAATGTTTTGGTTGCGAAATATCAAACAACGGACATACCTACACGATATAAAGTTGTTAATACAGACGAAATAATAAAAAAAAAATCATTAATGGATAGTATTACAAAAATAATAATCAAAATCGCGTAAATTTGCTGGAACCGATCTAGGACACCATCAAATATACCCAAGATACTTCCCAGGAGATAGCCTATATAACACGGACACCAGATTTTAGATCTAAACTAATTATCCTCTTTTTGATCGAAACCAGATTTGTTTTATTCGATGATAGTAGTTTGAAGAAGGATAACGCGTCCAGAAAGACTAGATTTTTCCAAAAAAGTCTTTCCATACTAAAGGGGAACAGTCTTTTTTGGGTACATGTAGGATTTGGTGGGACAAACAAGATTGTTCTCCATAAACAGACACTAGGAACACAAGACGACTTAAATATCGTCTATTTTTATGTGAATATATAAAAATAAGAGTCCGGAATATCTATTTTTAAAAGAAAAATGTTTTGGTTGCGAAATATCAAACAACGGACATACCTACACGATATAAAGTTGTTAATACAGACGAAATAATAAAAAAAAAATCATTAATGGATAGTATTACAAAAATAATAATCAAAATCGCGTAAATTTGCTGGAACCGATCTAGGACACCATCAAATATACCCAAGATACTTCCCAGGAGATAGCCTATATAACACGGACACCAGATTTTAGATCTAAACTAATTATCCTCTTTTTGATCGAAACCAGATTTGTTTTATTCGATGATAGTAGTTTGAAGAAGGATAACGCGTCCAGAAAAACTAGATTTTTCCAAAAAAGTCTTTCCATACTAAAGGGGAACATGTAGGATTTGGTGGGACAAACAAGATTGTTCTCCATAAACAGACACTAGGAACACAAGACGACTTAAATATCGTCTATTTTTATGTGAATATATAAAAATAAGAGTCCGGAATATCTATTTTTAAAAGAAAAATGTTTTGGTTGCGAAATATCAAACAACGGACATACCTACACGATATAAAGTTGTTAATACAGACGAAATAATAAAAAAAAAATCATTAATGGATAGTATTACAAAAATAATAATCAAAATCGCGTAAATTTGCTGGAACCGATCTAGGACACCATCAAATATACCCAAGATACTTCCCAGGAGATAGCCTATATAACACGGACACCAGATTTTAGATCTAAACTAATTATCCTCTTTTTGATCGAAACCAGATTTGTTTTATTCGATGATAGTAGTTTGAAGAAGGATAACGCGTCCAGAAAGACTAGATTTTTCCAAAAAAGTCTTTCCATACTAAAGGGGAACAGTCTTTTTTGGGTACATGTAGGATTTGGTGGGACAAACAAGATTGTTCTCCATAAACAGACACTAGGAACACAAGACGACTTAAATATCGTCTATTTTTATGTGAATATATAAAAATAAGAGTCCGGAATATCTATTTTTAAAAGAAAAATGTTTTGGTTGCGAAATATCAAACAACGGACATACCTACACGATATAAAGTTGTTAATACAGACGAAATAATAAAAAAAAAATCATTAATGGATAGTATTACAAAAATAATAATCAAAATCGCGTAAATTTGCTGGAACCGATCTAGGACACCATCAAATATACCCAAGATACTTCCCAGGAGATAGCCTATATAACACGGACACCAGATTTTAGATCTAAACTAATTATCCTCTTTTTGATCGAAACCAGATTTGTTTTATTCGATGATAGTAGTTTGAAGAAGGATAACGCGTCCAGAAAGACTAGATTTTTCCAAAAAAGTCTTTCCATACTAAAGGGGAACAGTCTTTTTTGGGTACATGTAGGATTTGGTGGGACAAACAAGATTGTTCTCCATAAACAGACACTAGGAACACAAGACGACTTAAATATCGTCTATTTTTATGTGAATATATAAAAATAAGAGTCCGGAATATCTATTTTTAAAAGAAAAATGTTTTGGTTGCGAAATATCAAACAACGGACATACCTACACGATATAAAGTTGTTAATACAGACGAAATAATAAAAAAAAAATCATTAATGGATAGTATTACAAAAATAATAATCAAAATCGCGTAAATTTGCTGGAACCGATCTAGGACACCATCAAATATACCCAAGATACTTCCCAGGAGATAGCCTATATAACACGGACACCAGATTTTAGATCTAAACTAATTATCCTCTTTTTGATCGAAACCAGATTTGTTTTATTCGATGATAGTAGTTTGAAGAAGGATAACGCGTCCAGAAAAACTAGATTTTTCCAAAAAAGTCTTTCCATACTAAAGGGGAACATGTAGGATTTGGTGGGACAAACAAGATTGTTCTCCATAAACAGACACTAGGAACACAAGACGACTTAAATATCGTCTATTTTTATGTGAATATATAAAAATAAGAGTCCGGAATATCTATTTTTAAAAGAAAAATGTTTTGGTTGCGAAATATCAAACAACGGACATACCTACACGATATAAAGTTGTTAATACAGACGAAATAATAAAAAAAAAATCATTAATGGATAGTATTACAAAAATAATAATCAAAATCGCGTAAATTTGCTGGAACCGATCTAGGACACCATCAAATATACCCAAGATACTTCCCAGGAGATAGCCTATATAACACGGACACCAGATTTTAGATCTAAACTAATTATCCTCTTTTTGATCGAAACCAGATTTGTTTTATTCGATGATAGTAGTTTGAAGAAGGATAACGCGTCCAGAAAAACTAGATTTTTCCAAAAAAGTCTTTCCATACTAAAGGGGAACATGTAGGATTTGGTGGGACAAACAAGATTGTTCTCCATAAACAGACACTAGGAACACAAGAAGATTTAAATATTATCCTAATTGATACAATTAACTGTCTGGTGTTCCAGATCGACCATTTTTTTCCATATTAAAAAGGAACAGACTTAAAACATTATTCTAATTGATACCGTTAACTACCCGTTGATCCAGATCATCAATTTCTGCAATTTTTTTGTCGCTGTTTATCGGTTATCGTACTTTAAACAAAATGATTTTTTCTAAACATATAACCGAGCTAGAAGTTTGAGCACGACAAAGGACAATCGGTATATTTACCAATTAACGACTACAACAACAAGTTAGTAAAGATTAAGACGAAGGAAGGCACCCTCATGTTGCACGTTGTCTGTAAACGCAGAAAGCAATACGTGCCTCTATTCATACAAATTCATTCGTCTGTGATATCAACAATGCAAATGGCGGAGTGGTTCTTCGTCAACCGGAAAATACACAACACGTGAATGAGAAATGCACTAAACAGGACCTATTCGTATATTCAAAAGGAGACAAGGAAACGAAGGATTTCTCAAATGGTAAACTGTAAAACGTCGTTGTCATTTTATAGTGGCGAAAATCAATTAATAAAATTACAAACGATAATGACATAATTATTGATAATAATAAAAAAATCTACATATGACATCAATTGTATCAAAATATTTCGATTGAGAATTGAAATTCTGGTAATACTTGAGGAAATTAACACTAAAGACTTCAATTATATGTTAATATAAAGGATGTCCATCGGATTTTATAAATTTAACCCAAAGTTCGTTACGACAAGCTCTTTAAGACCTTTGTCTTTGGATTTAGATACCAGAAACTGTCGGACTGTATTTCTGAATTGTAAATTACTAATTTTGAAACCTCATCTATCATTAATATTTTTTCATGTGTCATTTTTTCATTTTTTTAAGTATAGTATCAATTACTTCATCATATTTTTTGCGTCCTATATTTTCTTTACTGGTTTTGTTAATTTCTTTATTTGTAAATACTCACTTATTATATAAAATATACGAGGTTAAATAGATAGTTCAGTTTTTCGAATTTTTTCCCTTTCGAATTACGACATCTTCTCGTATATAAATATAAAAATAAATGAAAAAGAAAGTATCCGCTATGTAAATTTGAATATTTTCCGCGGTTGAGTGTATGCGAAGAAGTTGAAAAGTGCCCCTCGGCGAGACTTAATGACCATGTACACTTACCACTCGAGACGGAACGTAAAAAATAATAGAAAAAGAATCTCGAGTGGAAACGACGTACAGACGTTTTAAATAATTTTTTTTTTCTATATGGAATTTCGCTACTTTACCGGTCAAAGTTCCATACGTCACACCGGAATTTTCGTCCTTGAAAAGGCACTTCCTTTGTACTTCTGAATGATGCGAGATTACTTGGGTTTGAAGAGTAGTCGATTCGGAATTCGAAACATCGTTTCGTGACTTACGGATTTGGGACGTTTAGTTTTTTCTCTTCTGGGTACATTAGTTTGTTAGTCACCATTCAGAACGGGAAAGGCCATAGAAATTAATTAATTTAATATTGATAACGACTTTATTAACCTTAATATATTTACTATAATTGACTTATTAAGCTAAAATATTACTATTTTTCACCAAATATTACTTTCACTTCACCAATTCACTTTTTTACTTCACTATTTTACAAATTTACTTTTACCAAATTTTTTGAAAGATTAATAAGCTAGAAGCTAACAAAAATGAATTTCCCAAATATGTTAAGTTCAATTTTACATTCTTGATAAGCTGAATCAATAATTGGACAATTGAAAAGTGTCACATTGATTTTTCGAAACTATTTATGAGCTTAATAAGCTTCAAAATGATGTTATGGGCTATAATGAGATTAATTTTGATTAATTAATAAGAAGAACGAATCATTTGAGAATCAAAAAGTGTCTCGTCAAATATTTTGAGATTAATTACGAACTTAATAAGCTACAATCTGTCGAAAATCAACTTTTCCAAAATTAAATTTCAAATTGTTGTTAAGCTGAATCAATAATTCGACAATTAAAAAGTGTCTCACTAAATTTTTAAACTTATTTATGAGTTTAATAAGCTCGAAGCTTCAAAATGATGTTGTAGGGTATAATGAAATCAATTTTGATTAATTAATAAGAAGAACGAATCATTTGAGAATCAAAAAGTGTCTCGTCAAATATTTTGAGATTATTTATGAACTTAATAAGCTAGAAGCTGTCGAAAATCAACTTTTCCAAAATTAAATTTCAAATTGTTGTTAAGCTGAATCAATAATTCGACAATTAAAAAGTGTCTCACTAAATTTTTAAACTTATTTATGAGTTTAATAAGCTCAAAAACGATAATAAGCTAAAGACTGATTAGAAATGAACTTATCAAAGGTAATAAGTCCAATTTTTTTCAATTAATAAGCAAAATGAATTACTAGAGCGTGAAAAAGTGATTCATCAAATTGATGAACTTTATAAACCGTATTTGTATTGATATCTTGATAAACTTGATCTCTTCAATGGTTTGTACATGTAAAGACCTTGGCAAAGAATAATCCTCTGCATTAAATGTGTGTTCAAACTCATTTCCTGTACTATTGCATCCAGATATTTATATTTTTCCACTTGTGCATCCAAAAGTTTTATTTTGAGCAAAATCAACCGGTTTGCAACCTCGTTTATTGTTTTGAACATTTTCCAAACACTATAATTTAAAAAAAAAAAAAAATCACAATCTTGCAGTTCGCAGAAACCGAATCATTCTAAAAACTCCGAGTAAACTTTTAATAAAATCTTTCAACAGACATCGGATAATATTTGAACAATCTTTTTGTTTATAATCGAATCGGACTTTATACCCCTAAGTGGTTAAACCCGAAATCCAATAAAAACAATGGGGCAACTTGAAAAATCCGAACTTCTCTTAGGGTTCCTCTCGAGTTCATCGCTTGTCAATACTTCCAGTTCTCCCTTCACCTTATTGTTTGTTCTGATTTTGCAGCATTCTTAATTTCGCGAAGTTACACACAAAGCTCTCGAAGTTGGAGCGGGAGTTTTCTAGAGAGTCATTAGCCGAAAGTTGCGTGACCCGAAAACAGAAACAAACTCGATTCAATCACGGATCAAACATCAAACACTCCGTTTTGGAGAAATGCGCATCGAATCTATTTTTATATCGTCGATTAACGAAAAAATTTTCATCGAAAGGGTTTATGTAAATATTTAGTTCGTAGTTTATTCAATTTGGAAGTTACTTTTCAATCGTCAGGTAGGGATCGGGATACTCGAAGTTTGCTAAACTAATAACATCTCGTGAACGTTCAGATATAAATAACTCGCTATCGCACAATTATATTCTTCAAGAGTCTTTGGATAACTTTCTAAACTGAAGCGATGCCGAAAGATGCCGGGATTTCCCAAGAGTGTAGGCGTCCATAAACGTCCACAAAATATTTACCAAAAGGATATCGAATTGATCATTAATTTATGTTTATAAATTTTCTCGATTTTAGTTCTCTTCTATTTCAAAATTCGATAATTTCTTGAAAGATTGATAAAATTGACGTTTCCTTAAGTCCTTATCAAAATATGATCCCGATCCCTACAGACTTAAACAAAAGTCGAAACGTCAGTTTTATCAATCTTTCAAAAATTATCGAAAAAAAACTAATTTTGAAACGGAAGAGACGTAAAATCGAGAAGATTTAGAAACATAAACATTTTAAAAGGACTAAATGAAAGGAATAAATGACTGTGGGTACAAATAATTAGATTTAAGAACATCTTCTTATAAAAACTTCTCAAAACTCGAAAGAATGGTCAATTCCTATATAAAAGATGTCATACCAACAGTTTAAATATCAAGGATATTGATTTTAGAAGCTAGATTTTGTCAAGCGTGGGAATAATCTACGGGAATCAGCTTAGGCGATTTTGGATGCCGTTAACGAAGATTTTTTCTGAAATCACTGCAGCTCGTAGCATGAAACTATACTAATTTATTACATATACGTATAAAAATCGTTATAAAGACAAAAAACTGTGTTTCCTGGGCTTCTATATCACTAAAATAATGCGTCTTTGGGTATTCCGGTTCAGTATTTACAAATGAATTGCACTGATTCAAAAAAGCAAAGACAAATCGAAAAAAATTCATTTTCTAATGAAAACGATATCAAACATATCAATTTAATTGAGAATACAGGGTGAATAATTAATAATTTAATTCTGTAATCAACATTTTGGCGACGGCGCGCGGAACCTCCGCCACAATTTCGAATAAATTTTAAAAAGTGGTGAACGCGCCATTTAAATTGAAATAATTCAAAGCGATTGTTTGCCTACTGTTTACAGGATTGAGTAAATTTATTTTCGTTTTTTCAGGAAGGCGAGCGAGGTTATTTAGAAGGTCTCGCCTCTAGGTACGCCGATTTATTTAGTACTCATTACGTTGACGTTTTGGGACATCTCGAAGATTTGAGAAGAATAGAATGGGCGGAAATGTCACCGAAAGATAGAAAAGTCACGACACCGAGTACACCACCTACTAATTACAGTCCAACGACAGGTAGAGGTACCCCGGTATCCGCACCTCTAACTACTTCGCTTTCTCAACCAATATATGTACCTGGAAAGTATTCGGTGAGTTTATTAGAACGAAATTTTGTTTTTTCTTTATGTGAGAAGCACAAAAGGGGCTAGTTCAAGTATATCAAGATGATATTGATCTCAAACATATGTTGGTAATATAGATTTCACAAGCTTGAACATCTCCAAAGAGACGAGATAAATTGAAGTTCTCGAGGTCTGCTGTATAACCACGTCTGCCTGTCGAGGAGGTCTTGAAGTTCTCGGGGTCTGCTGTAGAATCACGTCTGCCTATCGAGGAGCTCTTGAAGTTCTCGGGGTCTGCTGTAGAACCACGTCTACCTGTCGAGGAGGTCTTGAAGTTCTCGGGGTCTGTTGTAGAACCACGTCTACCTGTCGAGGAGGTCTTGAAGTTCTCGGGGTCTGTTGTAGAACCACGTCTACCTGTCGAGGAGGTCTTGAAGTTCTCGGGGTCTGTTGTAGAACCACGTCTACCTGTCGAGGAGGTCTTGAAGTTCTCGGGGTCTGTTGTAGAACCACGTCTACCTGTCGAGGAGGTCTTGAAGTTCTCGGGGTCTGTTGTAGAACCACGTCTACCTGTCGAGGAGGTCTTGAAGTTCTCGGGGTCTGTTGTAGAACCACGTCTACCTGTCGAGGAGGTCTTGAAGTTCTCGGGGTCTGCTGTAGAACCACGTCTGCCTGTCGAGGAGGTCTTGAAGTTCTCGGGGTCTGCTGTACAACCACGTCTACCTGTCGAGGAGGTCTTGAAGTTCTCGGGGTCTGCTGTAGAACCACGTCTACCTGTCGAGGAGGTCTTGAAGTTCTCGGGGTCTGCTGTAGAACCACGTCTGCCTGTCGAGGAGGTCTTGAAGTTCTCGGGGTCTGCTGTAGAACCACGTCTGCCTGTCGAGGAGGTCTTGAAGTTCTCGGGGTCTGCTGTAGAACCACGTCTGCCTGTCGAGGAGGTCTTGAAGTTCTCGGGGTCTGCTGTAGAGGCACGTCTACCTGTCGAGGAGGTCTTGAAGTTCTCGGGGTCTGCTGTAGAACCACGTCTGTTTGTCGAGGAGGTCTTGAAGTTCTCGGGGTCTGCTGTAGAACCACGTCTACCTGTCGAGGAGGTCTTGAAGTTCTCGGGGTCTGCTGTAGAACCACGTCTGCCTGTCGAGGAGGTCTTGAAGTTCTCGGGGTCTGTTGTAGAACCACGTCTACCTGTCGAGGAGGTCTTGAAGTTCTCGGGGTCTGTTGTAGAACCACGTCTACCTGTCGAGGAGGTCTTGAAGTTCTCGGGGTCTGTTGTAGAACCACGTCTACCTGTCGAGGAGGTCTTGAAGTTCTCGGGGTCTGCTGTAGAACCACGTCTACCTGTCGAGGAGGTCTTGAAGTTCTCGGGGTCTGCTGTAGAACCACGTCTACCTGTCGAGGAGGTCTTGAAGTTCTCGGGGTCTGCTGTAGAACCACGTCTACCTGTCGAGGAGGTCTTGAAGTTCTCGGGGTCTGCTGTAGAACCACGTCTGCCTGTCGATGAGGTCTTGAAGTTCTGGGGCTCTGCACTTAATTATATATCAAATGAAGTGAAGTTTTTCTTCAACTCGGCATCGAAAAGCTCAAGAATTTGATATAATACAGCCCTTAGAATGTTTCATCCTCTTCTAGGTAGTCGATGTAGGTTTGAATCCCAGAAATCTCCTTTTTTCTTTACGAAACGTTTTACAGGTGAAGTTCTTTGATATTTGGTGTGTACCAGTGGTTTAAATAGTTCCGAATTGGACTCAGACCTCTTCTACACAGTAAATGTCTCTTCCAAAGACAGTTAGCCGATTCGTGGTTATCAGTTTTCGAAACGCCGGGACGTGGTTTATCGAACCCGAGGAATCGGCTACGAGAAACGATATTTCAACGAGCGGAATCTAATCTGAATTTTTTTTTTCATATATTTTGTTTACAGCCGTCTAGTTGTTTGAGCGACAAAGAAGAAGACGAAATATACGGATTTGGTTACGGGGTATTCGCAGCTCACATAGCTAGACAACAACAACAACGAATTCTAGGTCAACAACATAATCAACACGTAGCCAGTCATCAGCAACAACACAACTACCAAACGTGAGTTTTTTTCATGATCGTTTAGTTTATTTTCTAAACGCTGCGATGTCTGTCCTATATAAACGGCAATTTCTTTCTCAATTTCTGCGTATTATCATAAAATTCCTCTTGATACTTTTAAAGGGACAATCTGTACAATATAAAGATGAATTTTTCGATAGATTTTTTTGATAAAAAGGCAAACTTTTGTTTAAATAGATAACATTCATGATTTGGGATATATTTGGTTTTCACATCGTTGTATATGTTCTATAAGAAACAAAAAATTAAGAAGAAAATGATAAAAAATTTGTAATTATTCATTAAAATTAGTTACAGGAGGTATTAAAACATTTTTAAATGTAAATAAAAACAAAAAAATCGATGTTCGAAGTGAGCGTATCTTAAATTTTGGTAGAGTATTCCAAGATTTTGACTTATAAGGTCACAAAGAAAGTTTCTTCAACAAATCTCATATCATCTTAAGAATAATTGGAATTAATTAAAATTATTGTCGTATTAACAGGAAATTCAACAACCTTATTATCGTGATTATGCTTAATAACTTAATGGAAACGGGGTAGTAACCATATATAATTAATATTGTTTGATAATTATAGGATATTAATTAACATTCATCCCTGGTAATTGTTAAATAATTTATTAAAAAAAAATCATATATTTTATACGTTAAAAACCTTACAAGATATTAAAATATGTACTGAAACTTTAAATACTACGATTCCTTAAAACCAAATTTGAATTCTTCGATTTTTTCTATATATTTCGATTGAAAATACAAATAGTTTTTAGGGAAAACTTTTTTCTTTTTTTTTTTTGGAGAAACCTCAGGAAAACATTTTCTTTCACGTACAACGTCTCATTGATCTTCTACGTGAAACTCTTCGTGTTCCAAAAACAAGATTATCCCTTAAAACTTCGCAATTCAATTTCGAATTAGGAAAGTTTTTTTCGTATTGATATTTGCTTGCTTCTTATAAATTCGATTCTACTTTTGCACTACTAAGTCGTGAGTGTAATTTTCCCGGAAAACAACTTTGTTCGTCACACGTTTTTTTACAAACCTATTTTTCCAATACTAGACTTTCCTCCAATATACACTGTGCAAAATAATTTAGTTGTATAAAAATCACGTCGTCCCATGTTTCTTTTGATCTTCTTTGTTCTCTTTGTGATCTAACAAACTTTTTTACTTGTCTTGAATCGCCCATATCTTCACCAGAGGATTAAATACCTTGTTGTCATTTTCATCTCCAGGTTACCATAGTTTAGCTCCTAGATAATGCACAATGTTTTGAGTGTTCGATTTCTTCAGTTACATGTCTCAGCAAATGTACAATCTGAAATTTCTACTGTTTTTTCCAGTTTTTCTTATTAGAATTCTACAATCTTCCTAATTCCCTACTTTCAACATTTCTGGAAGCTTTTCTGTTCTTCAAACATTGAATTTTCATTTTCCTCGTGGCCTTTTTTACTATTCTATTTCTAATTTCTCTATTGTTAACTTTACTCTCATAATTTTTGTATGTTTTATCGTTATCGAAAACATACAATTCATAATAAGTAAGAAAACCGTTTTTTTTTTCAGATGTCTGAGTCCCAGATCAGCTTATTTTTATGAATTTCCACCAAACGGTAAGTGTTTTAATAAAATTATTGAATTTTATATTAAACGCAACTATTTAATAAACAAATTTCGTTACTATCGTTAGTTTCATTCATGTTGTTAATATCTTCTGTCGAAACAAATCAATTCTAATACTAATATAGAAAAACTGGGAAAATAAAATTTTAAATGTTTGATTTAGACAGTTTTTACGTGAAAAAAACTTACAGAAATCGAAGAAAAGTTACTTAAATATCATTATAAAAGTTCAGTATACAATTTCTGTAGTATAAACAATAAATTAACTGGAAGGGTTTGGTTCTCTTGAGTTTTATTTTTGAGGCATCTCGGATGATTTCTGAGCTGCTTTGCTGCATCCTCAAGCTTAATATCTAAATACAGAGTGTATTTTTTTAACTTTAGATATATTGTACATCCTAGATCCTATTTAATTAACTTGAGAGTTAAATTTATGAATATCGTACGAGTGTAATCAACTTCGTTCAAAAGTTGGCGGTTTGTCAAGCTTAAAAAACCGCATTTAAGTATCTAAGAACGATAAATTAGGAAAAAAAAAAACGGACAAGAGGAAGCGTCGTTTTTGATAATGAACGGACTTTTGGGCATTTTATACCATGCCAGATTCTTAATTTTATTATATACGTATTGCGGTCAAACACTATTTATTATTTTTATAGAAATTACAATTATTTTTAAATAATATTTAATTGTAAAAGTGAATCGATTTTTATCTAAATACAAATTAAGGGATTCGACAAGGTCCTAATTCCGTATGCATGCGTGGTAAGGTGATTTCGAAATTACATTAGGACGTATGCCTTTGGTACTGTTAATTTGATTAAACGCGTTGGGATTCCGCTCAGGATTCCTGAATAGATTTCGAATAAACACAATTATCGATTTACGTGATACAAAAAAAAAAACATTACAACATGAAATATGTTAAATATTTTATATTTGTATGTTATTAAAAACTTATTTAGTCACCTAGATTTTTTTATATACTTTTACAATCCATTAAACGTAACATTTCGATTTCGATCTTTATAGTTTATAGTTTTTTTATATAAAATTCGAGTTATTTATGATCGTTTATTCTATTTTCTAAACGCTGAGATGTCTGTCCTACGTAAACAACATAATATTTTACATTATAACAAATAATTACGTGGTAATTTGAATTCTGTTTTTTATAAACTAAATTTATGAAAGAAAAATAAAATTTTGACGTTTGACTTGCTTTCTTTTCCTTCTATTTATATCAAATTTTCTTATATCCACATTTCCATATCATTCAGTTCGATAAAATCCATAGTTCGACGTAATTTGAGGTTTCGACAAACTTTTTTGAAATTATGGCGGTCGCAACAACGCCTTCGCCATATATTGAAAAAAAATTTGGGCGCTCCCGCCATAATTTTAAATACAGATATTTCGAGATACAAATCATCCGACGATTCGTTATTTAATAAAAATTCTAAATAGTGATGTTTAATTAGGAAAAAAATTTGGTTTTATTACTTTTATTTCGAATAGAAAAGTTGAAATTTGATTATAGTTTCATCAAAAGTTTCCAAATTAAAAGTTTTTCTCACTTTATCTTAATTGGAAATTTTCCTTGTTTTATTAATGAATCGATATCTAATCAAAGCTAGTATAATGAGAAGTTTTTGACGGTTTTTTCGACAGAGGTATGAAGAAATTTCGCATTCACATCGTAATAGTACAGTCAAATTTATAATTTCAAAATTTTTTGTTTCAGATCAAAATTATACCAACACCAACAAAAAACGAACGACTTTTTCTAGGTTTCTTCGCGGTCTCAAAACGTCACATAGAAAAGAAAAACACGGAGGCAGCTCTCCGAGGCATGGGCGTGCCGCAGCTACAGCCAGAGGCGTCCCGCAACGGGTAAAAAATCGTCTTACTTCAATTATTTTTTTTCCCCAACAAGAATCATCGAGATCCAAATGATTTTCGCTGCCATTTCGAATAAACTTTTTGAAATCGACATTGTCCTAAAGAATTATATCAAATTTCTTGATAACAGAAAAATTATCGAAGAAACATTTGGAGATCTTTCGATTTCCAATTCAGTCCGTTCCTGTACGGGATCCAGGTTCGGGCGGGGTGTTTTCGAGTAAGCATCGAGAATAACAAGTAAGGGGGATGAAATTATTCAGAACTCGCTAGTTATTTTACCGAAAACGGGGAATATACAACATTTACATATTTCATTGCGCCGCACTTATGTTATCTCGGCATTTCTTGCAACCCTCTTGGACAGGACCGTACCGGAAATTACGTTAATTCGATAAAATACAATTCAACGTCGCTTTTTTATTTTAAGAGACAGCGGGTGATCCGTCGACGATATCCCGTATAGAAAACATAAAGAAATATTTCGTATTAGGTTCCTTTAAACATATACAGGGTGTTTCGGGATTTGGTGCATGTAATAAACCGTAAATTTTATCGATTTAAGTGGTGTTAAACCTCAGTTTAGCTTTCATTGCGGATTTTTGGTGATGTCAAGTCTCAGTTTAGCTTTCAACGTGGATTTTTGGTGGTTTTAAGCCTTAATTTAGCTTTCAACGCGGATTTCTCGTGGTGTTAAGCTTTAATTTAGCTTTCAACGCGGATTTTTTATGGTTTTAAGCCTTAATTTAGGTTTCAAGGCGAATTTATCGTAGTGTTAAGCATCAATTTAGCTTTCAACGCGGATTTCTCGCGGCTTTAAGCTTTAATTTAGCTTTCAACGCGGATTTCTCGTGGCTTTAAGCTTTAATTTAGCTTTCAGCGCGGATTTTTGGTGGTTTTAAGCCTTAATTTAGCTTTCAACGCGGATTTTTTATGGTTTTAAGCCTTAATTTAGGTTTCAAGGCGAATTTATCGTAGTGTTAAGCTTCAATTTAGCTTTCAACGCGGATTTCTCGCGGCTTTAAGCTTTAATTTACCTTTCAACGCGGATTTCTCGTGGCTTTAAGCTTTAATTTAGCTTTCAACGCGGATTTTTGGTGGTGTTAAGCTTCTATATAGCTTTTAACCCGGATTTCTCGAGGCGTAAGCCTCAATTTAGTTTTAAACGCGGATTTGTAGTCGTGTTAAGTCTCAGTCTAGCTTTGAACGCGAATTTTTTATGGTTTTAAGTCTCAATTTAGGTTTCAAGGCGAATTTATCGTAGTGTTAAGCATCAATTTAGCTTTCAACGCGGATTTCTCGCGGCTTTAAGCTTTAATTTACCTTTCAACGCGGATTTCTCGTGGCTTTAAGCTTTAATTTAACTTTCAGCGCGGATTTTTGGTGGTTTTAAGCCTTAATTTAGCTTTCAACGCGGATTTTTGGTGGTGTTAAGCTTCTATATAGCTTTTAACCCGGATTTCTCGAGGCGTAAGCCTCAATTTAGTTTTAAACGCGGATTTGTAGTCGTGTTAAGCCTCAGTCTAGCTTTCAACGCGAATTTTTTATGGTTTTAAGCCTCAGTTTAGGTTTCAAGGCGAATTTATCGTAGTGTTAAGCATCAATTTAGCTTTCAACGCGGATTTCTCGTTGTGTTAAGCTTTAATTTAGCTTTCAACGCGAATTTTTGGTGGTGTTAAGCTTCTATATAGCTTGTAACCCGGATTCGTCGACGATATCCCGTATAGAAAACATAAAGAAATATTTCGTATTAGATTCCTTCAAACATATACAGGGTATTTCGGGATTTGGTGCATGTAATAAACCGTAAATTTTATCGATTTAAACATTTATTAACCGTTGAAAATTATCGAAACTATATAATTCAGAATCGAGGGGTAGTACGAAAAAATTTTTCCATGAACACCCTGTATAACTGAAATTTGTACGCTATTATAGTAAAAACAAATTTCGTGTCTCAATATACTTAATTTTTTGTTTCCAAAAACCGCCTTTTGTATTGTCAAAAATTCGAAATAAATCTTGTGATTTAATGGTATTAATAATTCAAATTTCTTTAATTTCTTACACCTTTGAACATTTAGATGCATTCATATTTCGAGTTTTATTTGTAATCTGGTGATTTTTTACCCTATTGAATGTAGGGGTGTTAATTTAACTATTCGATTCGTTCCTTATAAAAAGTTCTTCATAAATTCCGTCCATCATCTTTACTAACGATTTTTATCTTGATTCAACCTTCAAATTTTTTATTTTCTAAATTATTTCATCTCCGCTGCTTTTTTGTCAATAAAATTGATTTCTAAATTGCTTTGTACATTTTAATAAGTTCGTCCTCAACCCAAATTTAAAGTTTTTCTTGAAAATTCGTCATTATCGTAACTTTGGTTTTGTTTTTGTTCATTTCCATTCCGTTTTCTGTCAATATCTGGTTCCAATTATTAAAATTTTCTCGTGAATCCTCCTTATTGATATCATTTAGTATCTATCGTTGATTTTCTAATATTATTAGCTTCTATCTTCTATATTTTCGTTTGTATTATCTATCCATGATCTGATTTTCCAAAATTCGCTTTGCGTAATTTATTTTTATCTAATTTGAAACTTGTACAATGAAAATCCACTGATATTTTTTTTCTAAAATCTGCTTTGATGTCGCTGATGCAAAAAACGACTAAAAATTATAAAAAAAAAACCAGATGAGCCTTAATTAACAAAAGAACTCATTAACCGTCTCTGTACCATGCTATTTGTCAAGATTACAAGGAATCGACAAAGAAATTCATTAAAAACGTACTAAAAAATCTTTTGAAGGACGAATCGTATTCGAAAAAAAAAAAAATTGGAGGTTTAAGGAAAATACGGGAAGTTTCTTTTCATTTAGACATTGAAAATCAAGCGATTTACAAGATCAGTTGATCGCTTATATCTCAATCGCAATTTTATCTAAACAACTTTGTAATTAAACAAAAATTTTCTTGAAAGATTATAGAAATTAAAGTGTTTTCTGGTTGAATCCCCATTCCTGATTCAACCCCCTTCGATTTTTTCCATAGGATTAATTAACATTTACAAAACAAACCTCGAAAGAATCGAAAATGTCACCGCAGACTTCTGTTGATGATTAATAGATGTTGATAAGGTGAAATATGCGAAAATAAGATGATACTTTTCGAGATATCATGTATAAATATTATAAAAAAATCTTAACGCTTCATACTTTTGACAGAACGACTCTTCAATCCAAATATAACATCGCGACTATAAAAAAAGAAAAAATAACACTTGGTCACGTAACAACTCAATCTATATCCGGTGTCATCAATTTCCGTTGCCTGGCTTTTCCTTTGGGCAACGTGATATTTAATCTAATATCTCTCCTCGACGGTTGACGTGGAAAAATTGTCTTCTGTTCCTTCGGTCGAATAGAAAAATGTAAATTTTCAGTTTCATTTCATACGTGTCTGCTTTCTCTACAAGGAAAATTATTACTGATTCACAGAAACACCTTCCCGTCGAATATATATTCGATAAGGAATATCATTGGATTGGGTTTTTACGAGGTAAATAATAATTTTCAGTGAAAATATGCGTTTAATGACAAATTTTTAATGTTTACGATTTGTTATTGGTATCAGCTCGTCCACAACACGGATTCTGAAGCCGGTTCTGTTTGATTATATCAAATTCGGTGGACGCGCCCGGTACAAATTATGTGGAGGAAATAAGCGAAAATATATTGTATATTTTTATTGAATTATTTATCCTAGAAATTGAATTCGTACTGAAAATTACTTTCCCTTCTTTCAGCAAGTTTGGAGAAATTTCCATTTTCAACCCCTATTTTTTGTTAAAAAAAAAAAATGTAAGTCTTTTGATGTTAATTAATTTACTGTCTAGCAATTAAAATTGACAACCGTCTTCTCTCGATTCCGTTGAATAAAGAAGATACATAAAGTTGAGCTCAAATTTAATTTTATTAAACGAAACAAGCTTTTGATTATATTCCTTTTAATTAGGAACATTTACGGGAATTTTTGCTCCAAAATAACAGGTAAAAATTATACAAAGTATATTTAAACAACGTCACCACACTTTGAAATTAGTATATTGACCATGTTATCGTCTTCGGAGACTGAAGGTAAACTTAGTCTTAAGTCTCTGAAGACGATAAATTCAGTTGTAAACATTGGCTTCTCCAATAAATCCTTTGGGTCTATATATATAGTCGACGCGCATTTCTGATGATGTTAAGCCTCAATTTCTAGTGGTGTTAAGCATCAGTTTAGCTTTCAACGCGGATTTTTGGTGGTTTTAAGCCTTAATTTAGCTTTCAACGCGGATTTCTCGTGGCTTTAAGCCTCAATTTAACTTTCAACGCGGATTTCTTGTGGTGTTAAGCCTCAATTTAGCTTTCAACGCGGATTTCTCGTGGCGTTAAGCCGTAATTTAACTTTTAACGCGGATTTCTCGTGGCGCTAAGCTTCAATTTAGCTTTCAACGCAGATTTTTTGATGGGGTTAAGCCTTAATCTAGTTTTCAACGCTGATTTCTGGTGGTTTTAAGCCTCAGTTTAGCTTTCGACGCGGATTTTTTATGGTTTTAAGCATCAATTTAGGTTCAACGCGGATTTCTCGTGGTGTTAAGTCACAATTTAGCTTCAACGCGAATTTCTCGTGGCGTTAAGCCTTAATTTAACTTTTAACGCGGATTTCTCGTGGCGCTAAGCTTCAATTTAGCTTTCAACGTAGATTTTTTGATGGGGTTAAGCCTTAATCTAGTTTTCAACGCGGATTTCTGGTGGTTTTAAGCCTCAGTTTAGCTTTCGACGCGGATTTTTTATGGTTTTAAGCATCAATTTAGGTTCAACGCGGATTTCTCATGGCGCTAAGCTTCAATTTAGCTTTCAACGCGGATTTTTTATGGTTTTAAGCATCAATTTAGGTTCAACGCAGATTTCTCGTGGCTTTAAGCACCAATTTAATTTTTAACGCGGATTTCTCGTAGCGTTAAGCCTCAATTTAGCTTCCAACGAGGATTTCTCGTGGTGTTAAGCCTCAATTTAACTTTCAACGCGGATTTCTTGTGGTGTTAAGCCTCAATTTAGCTTTCAACGCGGATTTCTCGTGGCGTTAAGCCGTAATTTAACTTTTAACGCGGATTTCTCGTGGCGCTAAGCTTCAATTTAGCTTTCAACGTAGATTTTTTGATGGGGTTAAGCCTTAATCTAGTTTTCAACGCTGATTTCTGGTGGTTTTAAGCCTCAGTTTAGCTTTCGACGCGGATTTTTTATGGTTTTAAGCATCAATTTAGGTTCAACGCGGATTTCTCGTGGTGTTAAGTCACAATTTAGCTTCAACGCGAATTTCTCGTGGCGTTAAGCCTTAATTTAACTTTTAACGCGGATTTCTCGTGGCGCTAAGCTTCAATTTAGCTTTCAACGTAGATTTTTTGATGGGGTTAAGCCTTAATCTAGTTTTCAACGCGGATTTCTGGTGGTTTTAAGCCTCAGTTTAGCTTTCGACGCGGATTTTTTATGGTTTTAAGCATCAATTTAGGTTCAACGCGGATTTCTCATGGCGCTAAGCTTCAATTTAGCTTTCAACGCGGATTTTTTATGGTTTTAAGCATCAATTTAGGTTCAACGCAGATTTCTCGTGGCTTTAAGCACCAATTTAATTTTTAACGCGGATTTCTCGTAGCGTTAAGCCTCAATTTAGCTTCCAACGAGGATTTCTCGTGGTGTTAAGCATCAATTTAGCTTTCAACGCGGATTTCTCGTGGCGTAAGCCTCAATTTAGCTTTCAACGAGGATTTCTCGTGGTGTTAAGCATCAATTTAGCTTTCAACGCGGATTTCTCGTGGCGTAAGCCTCAATTTAGCTTCAACGCGAATTTCTCGTGGCGTTAAGACGTAATTTAACTTTTAACGCGGATTTCTCGTGGCGCTAAGCTTCAATTTAGCTTTCAACGCAGATTTTTTGATGGGGTTAAGCCTTAATCTAGTTTTCAACGCGGATTTCTGGTGGTTTTAAGCCTCAGTTTAGCTTTCGACGCGGATTTTTATGGTTTTAAGCATCAATTTAGGTTCAACGCGGATTTCTCATGGCGCTAAGCTTCAATTTAGCTTTCAACGCGGATTTTTTATGGTTTTAAGCATCAATTTAGGTTCAACGCAGATTTCTCGTGGCTTTAAGCACCAATTTAATTTTTAACGCGGATTTCTCGTAGCGTTAAGCCTCAATTTAGCTTCCAACGAGGATTTCTCGTGGTGTTAAGCATCAATTTAGCTTTCAACGCGGATTTCTCGTGGCGTAAGCCTCAATTTAGCTTTCAACGAGGATTTCTCGTGGTGTTAAGCATCAATTTAGCTTTCAACGCGGATTTCTCGTGGTGTTAAGCCTCAATTTAGCTTTCAACGAGGATTTCTCGTAGCGTTAAGCCTCAATTTAGCTTTCAACGAGGATTTCTCGTGGTGTTAAGCCTCAATTTAGCTTTCAACGAGGATTTCTCGTGGCGTTAAGCCTCAATTTAGCTTTCCGGTAACAACATTTAACCTGGTAGTTATCGAGAGATTTTGAAAACTGTGTGTTTCTTCAATTGTAAAGCAATCACATGTAAAAAAACGTCGGCATAACTCATTTCACTCATAATTTCGTGTGTTTTTCCAGTTTTAAGAAGTCTTCATCGCAAAATACACAAGATTTCACTAATTAGGATTAAGAAGTGATTAAAAGAACGGTTTCTTTAGAAAATTAGATGTAGATTTAGTATCTATAAACAATAAATTCTTCAACTACTGGAGGTATACGGTTGCTGGAAATTGGGTTGCGATAGAAAAACCGGGGCGAAAATGGAAAACGTAAAACGCTCCGGAAAATTTGATTGATTTATAGCCGGTTTTGTTAGAGTTTTCTTGTCGTATTACATGTTTATTTCATACATTTTTTTTTTCTCTAAAATAATTTCACGAAAAATTTATTAATTGGAATGTAGCCTGATTTAGAGTTTTTATTTGATTCTGAAGATACGGAGAAATACTACAACGAAAAAAATACGTACAAATATTGATCTTTCATTTACAAGGTCAAGAAAAATTGAAAGGAGAAATGTCTAAGCTGATTAATTCCATTAAAGCAGACAAAAATCATAACGTTTGGTTTTGATTTTGTTTTCAACTAGTTTATAATCTTTATTTTAACATTCTTTTAATATAGCTCAGTTTAGAATGTTATATGATCTAATTTTAGTTACGAAACTAACTTAAAAATTCAATTTTGATCTCCCTTTATGTTCACATTTTTCCAAATTACTGTTCTTTCGTACAACGAGACCACGGCGTTCAACAAAAAAAAAACTGCAACTTTTAATTTTACCTGAATAATGTAGGACGTTTCAATTAGAGCGGGACGACAATGTAGATTTTTAATTTCGTGTAGCACGTTTTCCAAAAAGGACCTCGACTAAATTAAAGACAAACCCTCCAACATTTATTTAGTTCAAGTTCATTTTTTCTTATATACGAGGGACATTTCGACAAGTGCAACTTTTGCCATGGAAATCGCCAACGTACAAAATCTTCTTCACAGTAAAACTCCTCCGCCTCCAGATTTTATTTAAATTCTGGAAGCATTTCACTGGAAGCTCTGACATCATCTTCAATCAATTCAAAATGTTGTTGAAGAAGATAAAACCGCGGAAGATAAAATAAATATGATGGGAACCAAGCCAAAGAGTAAACTCCCTCATGGATGAAAGGGATGTTGAGGAGTCAAAATTTCCTGGTTCTAAAGAATGTAATTCTTCTAATTGTTATTCAGATGTAATCGTGAAGTTTCAAAAGGCTGAAACTGAAATTCTGAAAAGTCCATCAGCATTTGGTTGCCATGAATCCAATCCGTATAAAACAAATAGTCGAAACATCGAATTGGGATTTCGAAAACTTAAGAAACAACCCTCGTATTAGTGTTTTAATATATTGCATGAAGGAAATTTGGGATTATCTATACCGGTTGTCCATTAATTGACAATGGAGGGTTTATAAAATAAATTTTTGTTTATGGCGCAGTCGTATAGGAAAAATTTGACACGTTACATCAATTCTTGACTATTCGGTTAGATTTATTCATCAATTTTGATAATTCCTCCGCAAATATTCAATCTAACCCGACCTACATCTAGTATTTAACTAATCCCACATTGAAAATCTCATCTAGTTCGCTCTCCTCAGTTAGAGATAACGTCTATTTACCCTTATTACAAATTCATCCAAACAATAATTTTCGTTGTAGTTACCCAAAACCGAAACGTACATACAAAACGGAATCAATTTACTTTGCCGAAGTGGAAATCAGATTAGCTCTTCGGGTTCGTCGTTTTCCACCTTCTCGGAGAGAATTTTGAGAGTTGTAAACAATATGATTCAATCAGAACCATTACGAATTTTTCAAGCACGTACTTTTCATCAAACATTTCTATTCTATAGTTTTCTAATTACAAAAAATGGAAAAACTTGGATAGAAATTAGATTAAATGACGTTCTATGTACCTGGGGAGTAACTAACTCGTAGCAATTCCTTTCGAGTGGTCCAGAACTCTCCCAGTATAAGGAAGCTCCGTCGAAGACACCTTCTATCAACTACTGTGTCAGATCTTGGGTTTTATTCGATCTGTCTGATGTCTTCTCGTTTTCAAACTATTAAAATTATCAAGTTACGTAGCGGAATTTATTGGACGCGAAGATTAAAATCCTGATTTTTCCTTAAGTAATTTATAGTTGGAGTTTAACCCAAACTATGCCTCTGATTTATATCGAATTTTCTTAGACCCATAAAGGGATCCAGAGTGAAAGTTATTCAAATGTTACCGTTTATTTTCTCACCCGAGAACTTCGCAGACTAAGTAATGTCGAAAGGGTTAAGGCGGGAATAAATTTAACCTGCGAACGCGTTTAAAGTAAATGCGGTCTATTTGCATAAGATAATGGCGCTCACTATAACTAAATACGAGGATTGTACCATAAGTAACACTTCCGTGTGCGTGGAGAATGTCCTAGTTACCTCATTTGGTCTTTCCAAGTCGTACGGTCTCGTCTAAACTTTGCTACACAATATTTTACTGTTTATAACGAAGAAACAGAGTATAAACTAGTTCATTTTTCATAATGGTTGGGCTAAAACCATCTCGTATTGTCCGGCTTTGATTTTCGGTTTAAAAAAAGCGTCAATGTCACGGTCTTCTTTTATTTCAGAGAGTCTCGAGTGGTCTCTTCAACCGATGCGATTCATCCACCCGATAAAAATCCGGCGGAGCGTGTTATTTACCCTGATTTTTTAGTTCGATTCTATTGTGTATAATAATAATAAAAAAAAAAACGTGTACCAACGGTGTCTCATCTCTTATTTGTATCTCTTTCTAAAGACGTGTCATCAACCTTGAAATAGTCACTTCTTATAGTTTATATATACGACGAAAACCCGAAACAAAACATCGAAATATAAAAACGGAAAGAGCTTTACCGGAAAACGCTCCACTTGGAATCTTCCTTTCATTAATATCTACTTGTTAATGTTTCTATTTTTTTCTTGGCGCTCGCAGAGACGAAAAACTGCTTTGAAATACGAAAAATTTTATTTCGAATGGAAACTCGACTTTTAGTACGTGTTTGAGCCCAAGTGAAATTGTCTTTGATGGAAAGTATTCAAATCGAGTATTTTCGTTTTAGTCGAGATTCTTTTTTATACTCGAAATTATTTTGATTATTATTCAAAATTCATTGAATTCATTAATACTTACGTAATTTATTTTTTTACAATTACAAAAAGTGTAATCAAAAAAGTTAAGTAAAGACAAAGCAACCGTCTTAAATAACATTAATAAAAAACTTTTCTAAAGTCTAGAGAAACGATTAAAATTATTTCATGCAAATTGCTTGCAATTAATCTACTTTTTTTTCTTTTTCGTTTTCAAACAAAAATCTTCTAATCCCTTTAGCGATAACGTCAAAAATTCCTAACGAAACCCGCAGTATCTTTTTTTCACTCAACTACCCCTTTTTACGAAAAAAAAAAATATATATATAATCTCCACATTTTTTTATATACGGAACGTTTTTACTAGATTGGACCGCAAAGTTTTACAAATAATTTTGATGATTATAATCCTTGATTAGCTACTAAATTTCAAAAAAAAAAAAAGGTAAAATAGTAGAAATATGGCAACGCCGATGCGATTAAGTCAAATTTGACATTACGACGATGGATGATTTTCTACGACTTTCGACGTGGATTAAACCAACAGCAACTCGCAAAATATGTCTACAAAATCGTGACAAATGACAGATCAAAATGATATATGTATATAAATAAGCAAAAATCGACTGTAGCCAACTCATTATTTTTTCCCAAACGATGCGTTTTTTGTTTTGTAAATTCAAAGTTGAGTTGAAGCTTTTAACTTCGTCTGAAGGAGTACGAAAAACCTCAACGACTTCAATTAACTCTTTATAGGTAGTATCAAAATTGTAAATGGAATTTGAGGTTATGTTTCACTTTTTTTCTGAATAATTCGAGAAATTTACTGAACTCTTGGGTCATTAAAGTTCGTCTAACTAACTTAACTTTCAATTTTCTAAGTGCCTTTTTATTTTTAAGACCACGCGGTTTCGGGATGATATTTTTGAATATTCAAGTAGGATTTCCGCGACTACGATTTTAGAGCTTCGTATAAAACAAAAATGATTTTTTTAAATGGAGTATACATATGAAAATACGACGATTTTAAAAAGCGTAGTTAAGAGGTAGAATCGTATATACGAGGATCGTCACAAAAATTTTGGAAAAAAATATTTTTATTTTACGATACAATTGTTGGTAAATCTATGACCGTCGAATCTTTTTCTTTTTCAAGTCTAGGTACAGAAAATAATCGGAGGCGGTTAAATTTGACAAACGGGGTGCATTAAATACCAATTCAAACTTTAATTAAATAATTTTAGCCATCGAAACAACGTATGTGTACACTGATGGAACTACATTTTTTTCTTAACCAAATATCATCGTTTTTGCTTGATTTCTTCGCTCAAATTTTATAATAACACTCGCCGTTAATAGTTTGATGAAAATTATCCCAAAACAACCGACGCCATGACCTTGTTTGCAGAAGCGACGATTTTTGTCTTCTTTAGAAACTTTACTCCCTATTCAGCTCATTATTTTGATTGCTCTTCGATTTCGGGTGTAAAGTGATGGACCCACGCATTAAAACATTACCAAACACTCGATGAAAACATCTTCAAGACCTTGATATTTAACAGTATTTTTAAAAAATGTTGAAACAGATTCTAAGCGACATTTTTACCATTAAACAACCTCTTCCTTTTCATTTCCCTAAATCCTCATACATACCAAGTATTTCGACAATGATTTTACCTAATATCTATACAGGATATTAATACGAGGGTTGTTCAAATAGAAACTAGATTTTTTTTGAATAAACGCATGTCGAAAAACTCATTTTGGTAAACCGACGCGATATGGATGAAGATTTAAAACAAAAATTCAAACGAATCTTCAATTATATGGACACCATCACCATGTAGATCCTCTTTTGTGCAGGTGGATCGTATGCTTCACCTGTTCCTAACCTAGAAACTCAAACTTCTCGAATGTCTTGGTGATTTGTTATTTTAAAAACTTCAGGAAGGAAGTTTTTAACTTATCATATTTCAGTTTGGTATTTTCGTCGCTGATTTATGTCTTTACAGTCTATAAAATCCAAAGGACAATCGAAATAATAAGTTTTGAACGATATAGAACCGTTCGTAGCACCCCAAACTTGGAGTTCGGGCTGTCAAGTAAAGTATTAATGTCTTTAATCTACTTTTATTGTTATTTACATAATTACGTAAACCAAGTGCACTAAATATTTCTAGGTTGATACGCCGGATAGCGTCCTCCAAAGCGGTTTGGGTCTAACGGATCTAGGTCAGCACGCGGTTCTGCGTTCCATGGTAGATCCCAGAGATTACGACAGACTCAGAAATTTACAATTGAACGGCGGTACACCGAATACTTTCGAAGAAACAATATACAAGGTAAGAAAAAAAAATAAATAAATCGAATCGATTCATCGATATTTACCTCATCAACGGCGATCGGGTCACATCTTTCAGACGGTCACTTAAAATTCCCCAGACGGTATTCGATCACTTCTCCAAAGATCGTAACCTTCGTCGTAGTTTCCGATCTCTTTCTAACGCACGCGTTCGCTTATATTGTTTCTCGGTTTAGAAAATTAGTGGGGTACGAAATTTGTCGAAGAAAACGATTTTTAAGGTGTAGAAGTGAATCTATACACACTGGAAGATCGTTCTGTAGTTTCAGTGGATACAGGGTTAATTTAAAAAAGAATTGGAGAAGTTCGGACTCGATCATTTTGATCTACATCTTTGAATATACATCAATGATTGAAGCCGAAATGTGAGACGATAAAATTGGAGAAATCCACGTCGATTGGAGCCTTGTCTCGAGAAAAAAGACAAAGTTGAGATGATTTGTATCAGTTAATTTTGAAAATTAACAATCTCGTCTCCATATTGTTGTCAAATAATATCTAAAGTAAATTAATAAGTTCAAAAACGATCGAAATACGAAATTATGAATATAACTGAAAAGAACAGTTGAAAATTTCAATTTTATTCGAAACCACCCTCGTATGTTACTTTAAGGGAAAACTTTGTCGTATCCTTTCTACGATACGAACTTTGAATTTACGGAATAAGAAATAGAAACAGACCAAATTCGATTCCCTTCCCCTGTTAGCTTACGGCTACCTAAATCAAAGTGTCACCAAGATTCGGTGAAGGCGATGGGATTTTTTTTTTCGGATTTTATTGCCTTTGCCCGGTTTTATGATGCCGGTAGGGATAGTTTTAATGCAGACTTCCTTCCAGTATTCGAAATCAACAATTTCTCTTATGGTTGTCTTCATAAAACAACATTTTATTTTCCACGAAATTCCCCGTCGATCTAATCGAAATTTTTTTACATTTCACTCGAAAATACTATCTAATTTATATTCCGATAATTCTAATGCTATTTATAGTACACCTTCATCACATAATTATAAATGTACGAGGTTAGTCTATTAATCTAGAAGCTTCTTAAACGATTAGATCGTTTCAAATGTTATCCTGATTAAACTATCGAGGATAATAGTAAAAATTTACGAAATTATCATTTAGTAATCGATTCTTAATGATTATGGAAAGTTTTAGATCGATCCCCGATGATTTTAGTATTCGAAATCAACGATTTCTCTTATGAAAGTCACCATAAAACAGAATTTTATTTTCCACGAAATTCCCCGTCGATCTAATCGAAATTTTTTTTCATTTCACTCGAAAATACTATCTAATTTATATTCCGATAATTCTGAGGCTATTTATAGCACACCTTCATCACATAATTATAAATGTACGAGGTTAGTCTATTAATCTAGAAGCTTCTTAAACGATTAGATCGTTTCAAATGTTATCCTGATTAAACTATCGAGGATAATAGTAAAAATTTACGAAATTATCATTTAGTAATCGATTCTTAATGATTATGGAAAGTTTTAGATCGATCCCCGATGATTTTAGTATTCGAAATCAACGATTTCTCTTATGAAAGTCACCATAAAACAGAATTTTATTTTCCACGAAACTCCCCGTCGATCTAATCGAAATTTTTTTACATTTCACTCGAAAATACTATCTAATTTATATTCCGATAATTCTAATGCTATTTATAGCACACCTTCATCACATAATTATAGATGTACGAGGTTAGTCTATTAATCTAGAAACTTCTTAAACGATTAGATCGTTTCAAATGTTATCCTGGTTAAACTATCGAGGATAATAGTGAAAATTTACGAAATTATCATTTAGTAATCGATTCTTAATGATTATATGGAAAGTTTTAGATCGATCCCCGATGATTTCAAATGCTTGGAAATTGATTTATTTCAGCTTAAACTCCAAGAAGCGATGAAGAAACGCGAAAAGTTTACAAAAGAACACGAAGAGGTAAATCTAATCTAAATAAATCATTTATCCGTTATCTCATATTTTCATTCGATTTCTAGATATTAAGGGATATCAAACAGGGTTTGCTACAGCTAGGTAAAGAAGGTATCAGAGGACCGTTATCGGGAGGTAAACATCCTTTTTCTTTTTCTACTTCTTGAAACGATTGAAATTATAAGTTTTCGTTATTGCAGACGATACTTATATGTACGACGAAGACGTCCGCATGTTAGCTCCAATGTCCCATTACGCCGATCCCCTTAATCGTCCAGCCCATTGGTACGACGAACCCCCTTACGAATCGGATCCCGAGGATTTTTTAATGGGTTGCAACGAAGGATCTTCGGCCACCATCCAAAACGGTAGGGTGTGTTTCACGTTAAATACCAGACAAGATACCCGAGGAGAAGGTGTTATATCTTTGAGGAGCGCCGGTGATATATCACTTCCTAGAGATTCTCAAGCCGTTGGAGGAATCGCGCCTAGAAGAGGATTAATTCTACCGTCTCAAGCCGGTTACCCACCAGCTATTATACCTTTAAGGTACGCAAATACAATGTATAGTATTTAGTATTGATTTCTATTTTTATTTTATGTAGATCGTGCAGGGATGTGGAAAGTGGTGATTACGCCGGTTCTGATGTACAAAGTGTTGGTTCGAGATTATCAACTCTATCTGTCGATACCAGTAAATCCGATCATCACGATTTGGGGCAAATCGTTTCGCCGCAATTTTATACGCAATTGGAAGGTAAAATTAGGCATTTTAGGAAAATTAGCGGGTATTGTAGGAGCGAAGATGGAATGTCGCCAAATCAGAGTTCGGATTACGAAGACCAAGAAGATTTTAGTAATTGTAGCCAGCAGATTGCGACCGTGCATGTGGTATGTGTCAAAATCTGATAATTTGGAGTACGAAAATTGATAACCAAGTTGAGGGAATTGATATATTGGATAAATTATCGAGTTTACTAAAATTAAATCCTTTTGAAAGCTAAGTTTTGGATTTTTACTGTTTCTGCCGACATTATATCGAAATCAATACCCAAACGAACTTTTTTTTTGTGTTTTGGACTGGGACATGTTCGAAAATTCACCCAAATTCATCCCCCCAATCCAAAATTCTACAAAATTGATTCAGTTTTCCAAAATTAAATCATAAATTTTGGATTTTATTGTTTCTGCCATAATTACATCAAAATCAATACCCAAACGAACTTTTTTTTGTGTTTTGGACTGGGACATGTTCGAAAATTCACCCAAATTCATCCCCCCAATCCAAAATTCTACAAAATTGATTCAGTTTTTCAAAATTAAATCATAAATTTTGGATTTTATTGTTTCTTCCATAATTACTTCAATTTCAATACCCAAACGAACTTTTTTTTGTGTTTTGGACTGGAACATGTTCGAAAATTCACCCAAATTCATCCCCCCAATGCAAAATTCTACAAAATTGATTCAGTTTTTCATAATTGAATCCATTTAAAAGTCGAAATTTGGATTTGTATTTTAACCACCAAGCAAAAAGTTTAACCCAAACAAATGAGACATTCTGTATAAATTCCATTGAGACATAAAATTATTGAAAATTCCCATTTTCGAACAAATGTATGATTTTTCATATCTGTAGTCAAGCGATGGTAGATCTGCTGGAGTTTCCGGCTTGGTGGGTAAAGTTAGAGGACTTCGGGAGGACGTCCAAAGAAAAATTTCGAAATTAAAAAACGATGCATCCGAACAACAACGTGTTCCCGAACAACAATTTCAATGTTCCGCCAGTTCCGTAGAAAGTTTACCCAGTGGATCAGGTTCCAGTAAGTAATTTTCATCCATAGTATTCGATAGATCGAATCAACAAATTGTATAATAACTTGTAGACAAATCTGGTACATAAGAAGGCTTAATGACTAATTTTTCTTGTTTTTCTCATACGATATCTATAATTTATTTAATTCTTCAACAATTGTTTCGATTCCTTGAATTGTTCGACGAAAATAACCTCTAGAATGTAAGTCTGGTAATAATCGTGGCTGATATAGATCAATTCAATGAACTCTATGATTTTCCCGGTAGTTTTTATGGTCCCACTGTAACTATATTTATTAAATGTAGTAAAAAAATGATAATTTTCGAAAAACAAAGACTAAATCTGGTAAAAAGAGTGGCTATCTGATCAATTTCCTACGTTTTACGATGTTTTTTCGAATTATTCCACCGGAAAACTCACTAGAAACAAAGTTTGGTATTCATCGTGGTTGATACGTCAATTCATCGAACTTTATGATGTTCCCGGTAGTTTATTTTTGGTCTCACTGTAACTATATTTATTAAATGTAGTAAATTTTCGATAAATATGAACTAAATCTGTTAAAAAGAGTGGTTATTCCATCGGTTTTGTATGGTTTCCAACGTTTTTCGTAATTTTCTCACCAGAAACTGAATCTGGTGTTATTTATGGCTTATTTTATCGAGAAAATTACCAAACAAAAAGTTTTTTAAAGGTACGCAAGCGTTGGTAAGAGCGGGTAGCAATCACAGCTCTATATCTACGGAAGAACCGGAACCGAGTCCGACAGATCAAATAGTAGGAAGGGCGAGGGCATTGGTAGATCAAACTCCGAGTCCGTACGATACGGAAGTATTAAAATTTAAGGTAAGTAGACGTTTCGATCCACCATTCGTTCATCTTCAGATGTTATGAAATCGTTTCAGGCTGGTGATATAATAGATATAGTTTCGATGAATCCGAGCGGACAATGGAGGGGTATATGTAAAGGGAAAAAGGGCACTTTCAAATTTATTAACGTGGAACTTTTATCGGAACGCGCCGTCAAGTCGAAGCGGGATATCAAATGGCACCGGAACATCAAAGGAAAACCGATTTCTGTTGAGGATCTTTTGAAGAAAATCGGTTTGCACGATTATATATCTGTGTTTATATTGAACGGTTACGAAGATTTGGAATTGTTCAAAGAATTAGAACCGAGTGATCTGGATTATTTGGGGATCGTCAATACAGATCACAGGGCGAAACTTTTGACCGCCGTACAGCTTTTGCACGAACTCGATTGTAAGTTTTTTTTTTTTTAGTATTTTTATATACGAATTTTGTTTATTCAATGCTGCGTTTATTGGTACTAAATCTGGTGTTTTGGGGGGTTGAATAATATTAGTTTTTTTTTTCATTTACTTTTCTGGTACATCTGGCAGTGAAAAATAAAAAATTATGTTGAGAAAAAAAATTTTTTACGATATAAATATATATAAAAGATTTTGATATGAAAAAAATCAGTTTTTTGGAAATATTTCGAAAACGAAAGGAGTTACGAAAAAAAGTTTCGGATGAAAATTATAGAAAATAAAATTTTTTATAAATTTGTTCCAGTTAAATTTTTACGTATTTGCTATAGAAACCGAGATAATTGTAATAAATAATTTAAATTTATGAATTTCCAGTTTTTTTTGAAATATTTCGAAAACGAAAGGAGCTACGAAAAAAAGTTTCGGATGAAAATTATAGAAAATAAAATTTTTTATAAATTTGTTCCAGTTAAATTTTTACGTATTTGTTATAGAAACCGAGATAATTGTAATAAATAATTTAAATTTATGAATTTCCAGTTTTTTTGAAATATTTCGAAAACGAAAGGAGTTACGAAAAAAAGTTTCGGATGAAAATTATAGAAAATAAAATTTTTTATAAATTTGTTCCAGTTAAATTTTTACGTATTTGTTATAGAAACCGAGATAATTGTAATAAATAATTTAAATTTATGAATTTCCAGTTTTTTGGAAATATTTCGAAAACGAAAGGATCTACGAAAAAAAGTTTCGGATGAAAATTATAGAAAATCAAATTTTTTATAAACTTGTTTTAGTTGAATTTTTACGTATTTGCTATAGAAACCGAGATAATTGTAATAAATAATTTAAATTTATGAATTTCCAGTTTTTTGGAAATATTTCGAAAACGAAAGGATCTACGAAAAAAAGTTTCGGATGAAAATTATAGAAAATCAAATTTTTTATAAACTTGTTTTAGTTGAATTTTTACGTATTTGCTATAGAAACCGAGATAATTGTAATAAATAATTTAAATTTATGAAATTCCGTTTATCCGACTCGAAGGACCAATTTAGTATCGCTAAAGAATAAATTTGATAAATAGAGAGGCTAAATAAGACAAATTTTAGATTATCAATTCTGTTTTAATGAAGAATTCAATACAAATCAGTTTGAAATCAAAAAAATATATTTATCCGGCTGGAAGGACCAATATTGTGTCACTAGAACGTAAATCTGGCAAATAGAGTGATTAAATTAGACAGATATCGCAATATTAAATAAATTTCAATGAATAATTTGATAAAAATTACACTAATTTCACAATATATCAACAATTATTTAATGAAACATTTCATAAAAATCAGTTTGAAATTAATAATTCTATTTACCCGGCACAAATTATCAATATTGTAACACTAGGGTGTAAATCTGATAAATTGGGTGGTTAAACTAGAAAAATTTCACAATATAAGTTCAGTTTCCATGAAAAAAATCGTTTTGAAATTGAAAATGCCGGTTCGAAGGACCAATAATGTATCACTAAAAGGTAAATCTGACAAATAAAGACAGATTTTTGGTAATGAAATCACCGCGAACTAAATCTGGTACTAATTGAGGTATGTTTATGTACTTTTCGTTGGTTTTTAGCAGGTAGCGAAGGCGACGTTGCCGGCTCGAGTAGCGAATGCGACGAACATAGAGCTCTAACTAGAGACATCGGTAACAATTCCCCTTTCGGTAGACGACAATTTCTCCGCGATTCGGGTTGTTACGACGCCCCCGTTAAAAGTAAACGTCAAATTCCGCAACATATCTCCCCGCAGGGCGAATCAGATACCAGCGATAGTACAGGTTTGTTCCTTTTTCGCCTGGGCCGTTTGTTCCGCTTATGTTGTCGATGTTCCGCTCCGAAAATCGTCGAAGGAGATTAGTTTTAAAGTGAAAACGATTGTTTTTTGTGTTTTTTCAGGTTTCAGCGACAACAAAAACAACTTGGATTCGGTGGTCGAGCAATGCAACAACGAAATCCTGGCGCGCGTCAAACAGGCTCAGAAAAATTTGATCAATCTCAAAGAGGAACTGTCGTATCAACCGAACATACCGAATTCGACGAGCATCGAATTGCAGCTGCTGCAACAGAAAAAACCGAAAGATTCTTACGTAAGTGTCCATGGACAAACTTCTTTAATAGATCCTTGCGGGAAAACGGCCGCTGGCGGCCGGCAAACCGGCGTCGGTGCTGCTAGAAAAAATTTCGAAGATTCCGAAGATGCGACCAAGTTGCCGTCGGATAAATACGTCCAAAGTAAGAAGAGAAAAAGATATTTTGGATATTCTAAATTCGGGAATTTGAAAAACATATTCGTATCCTTCAAAAAATGTTGTTTTTCTAATCATATTTATATCAACTTTCTCCGAAATTCCGGCTCGAAGGTCCATCGAAAGATTTTTTCGAAAATTTTCCTTACAAATTCTTTTATTTCCGAATTTTTATCTATTCTTATCACTATTTTTCCGGTCTCAAATAGTTTCCACCTTTTAAACTTTTTTCTTTCTGAAAAAAAAACAAGACGAACGTCGAAATATAATTTTCCGGCTCGAAGGACCAATTTTCGTCTCAAAATTAGTAATTTTATATGAAAATCGACATAAAATGAAAAGTTTCCGGCTCGAAGGGACAATTTTCGTCTCGCAATTAGTAATTTTTGTCTTTTATGAATTATGACGCAAAATTTTTGACAAAAATCTCCTAGGAATTAAAAATTTCTATCTATCCCGCTTGAAGGATCAATTTTTGTTTCAAAATTAGTAATTTTATATGAAAATCGACATAAAATCAAAAATTTTCCGGCTCGAAGGACCAATTTTCGTCTCAAAATTTGTAGTTTTTGCCTTTTTTCATTTCAAATGAAGAATTCTAAATAAAAATAGACAAAATTGAAAATTTTCCGACTTGAACGAACAATTTTCGTATCAAATTCAGAAATTTTTGATAAAAATCTGCTTGGAATTCAGCTGGAAATTAAAAATTTTCATCTATCCGGCTCGAAGGACCAACTTTCGGCCCAAAATTAGTAATTTTCTGTCTCGAACGATATCCACAGAGCAATAAAATCCAAAAATGTCAAAAAACGTATTTAAAAGTTTGCTTACGTGACACTTTTTAAATAATATTTCAAAAGTATTATGTTTGATATAAAAATAGGTCTGAAAAAATCCATTCACATTATTTTCTTAGCAATCTACGTATTTTTCCAAAAAAAATCAATAATTCCTGTCTTTTTACCGATTTCAATGAATATCGGACTCGAAAACGGCCTCGTGTACGCGGCTCGAAGGACCAATTTCGTATCAATCATTATATCACGTATTAAAACGACGTTATAGTACTGATTAGATTATTATTTGTTTTCAGGCGGAACGGGCAACAGCGACGTAGGCCTGGAATCTAACATCTCAAATATATTGGGAAGGAGTTGTTTGAGCGAAAAATCTAGCGATTCCGGCGTCAGTAGCAGCTCCTTATCGTCTTCTAACACCAAAGAAACGCCTCGTGCCGTCCTAACCATAAACGACAACGCCACCGCCCACTTTAAAAAAACATAACCTCAACGCATATTATTATTTCGAAATTTGTTCCAGAAATGAGAGAAAAAAACAGAGAAGAAGAAAAAAGTCAATTCCATATATTTATATATCAATATTTGTTATATTTATGGTGAAATATTTTAACAAAACAAAGATTTATTTCACTAAATAGGACGTCCTGTTAATATCGAGAAATCAAAATATATCGACTGTAGTTCGTTAATTTCTATTTATAGGTTTCACTTGAAAACAATTTGATATTTTCGTAATTTTTATATGCACATCGTATTTTGTTCATTTATTCTATTTATTTTTACAGTTTTTAGCACACCCTGTATACAGGATTCAATTTATTCTACTAATATGGTGAAAATCTGTTAAATTGTTGTATAAAGTTTTTGGCTCACCTTGTATATGATACCTCGTTATTTATTTAAGACCAAACTAACATCATATGTTTCAATCACCTTGTATATCGATTTGGTTATAAAAAATGTTTTTTTTTTGATAAATATTTTATTGTTTTGGAGTGAAATCATTTTTTTTTTAAATTTTCACTTTCACTTAATACGAAGTAAAAAATACCAAAATCGACTAGCAATAATATCTTATATCAATAAAATAAATGTTACTTTTTGAAAAAACAAACTATAGAATTTAAAATAAATATTATCACACAGAATGTCCCTCGTTGAAACTAAGAATCTTGCTGTGAAAACATCCATAACCTAAACGATAAAAACGATTTTTAACGAGTTTTCACGTCTAGATCACGACTGAATATTCAAGATGTAAAACTTTAAATTCGGTGAGACATTCTGTATTTAGATTAAATTTAGTGGTTAAGTAGAGTAAATGGTATTTTGTAAACACAAATTTTTATGGTGTTTAGCCAACTAACTATTTTTTTTTTCGTTTTATCAGAATGTGAACTTATCGATCGAGTAAATCATGTATTACTGGTTGCCTGGAATAAGCATAGAAACTCAATTCATGTAATACTGGTTGCCTAAATTGAGGTTCACTAAATTTGTGTAAGTCTAGTTGCCTAAATGGAACTATGTGTAATGGTGGTTGCATGAATTGAGGTTTAGTATTTGATGAGGGTATTTAGGTGAAAAAATTTGGACGGTGTTTTTTGAATCAGCAGTTGTTACAATTATTTAACGATATAAATTTAATTGTTTATTTGAAAAAATAAGAAAATTTCTGTGCCAATCACTTATACAGATCAACTACATACACTGCCATTCTTCTTTTTGATTAAACTTAGGTTTAGGTTAGTTTGAATTTCGAAAAAAAAACAGAATACGAAACGTATTTTACACAATATTGCACAATATAACTAAAAAAATTTTTATACAATGTGTCCCATTATAATTTCATTTTTTTTATCGTCAAGGTTATTATACTAACATTGATAATGTTAATTTTGAGTAGAAAGTCAGTTAAAAAACAAAAAAAAGTTTTCCTACTATACCGGTTGTCTCATTATATTTTCCTTTATGTATTAGCATTGTTAATCTATAGAAATTTGAAAAACAAATTTCGTCTCCCAGCATTTCACACCATAAAAAACAAACAATTTTTTTCTAATATACAGCATGTCCCATAATATATTTCATTTTCTAATTCTTTTGTGTTAATACTTGGAATAATGATAAACGAATCGATCAAACTTTCGTTTTCAATAATTTCACACCATAAAACACGAAAATTTTCCATACTATACCGGTTGTCCAAAAATTTCGCCGCTCAGGAACGACGAAAATTTCTATACTATACTGATTGTCCTATAATATTTTATTTTTAGTTCATAATTACAAACAATACGGGAATTTTTGTTACTATACCGATTGTCCTATTTCTTTATACCGCGAAAGAAACTTTTTCTTTGTCTGATTCCGCTGAAAAGTGATCGGGAAAATGAAAATTGGTAACGAAATATATTTTTCGAAAGTGAAATCAAAGGAATGTCGATAAACGTGATAGCAAAAAGTTGTTTTCCCTTCCTATATATTTAGATAATTAATAAATATGTACATAGAGAGTAAAATATTGTTGTAAATGATGTAAATAACACGAAGAAAAATCTGCAACTAGTCCGCGATTTTTTTTTTCGATTACGATTTTTTTTGTAAAAATAAAGAGACGCTTTAAATTTAGTAGCTGCATTATTTAATTCGATTGTTTTTCATCGACTTATTGACTGCAATAGACTTTTAAGAAAAAAATGGCGTAGCTCTCGAATCCGTTGTACATTTCAATTACTTGTAATTATTAGAAAGTGTTATACATAAATATTATTATATGTCAATAAAATAGGCGATTTTATTAAAAAAAAATACTTATTTCAATACATATATCCCGACCCATTGAACTTACCTGTACTATTACTTAAATCAAATAAAAATCGACCAAAAAGACTCAAAACAGTCCTTTCCAAGGTCTGTACCAGGATTTTATTTGAAGCAGAAGGATATACTGGATCTAAGTGTGATTCATTTTGCTTTATCTCGCTTAATTTTTGAGATATTTTCGTCAAAAAACTTTCTAATCTGTAAATATTCAATTTACCTTGTTTATAGAGCCACAAAAAGCTCTAAAACAGAACAGATTTTGCTCTAAAACAATTAGAATACTAAATATTTGAGTTGCAAGTTTTGAGGCTCTAAATTACCTTATTTCAACGTCTCTATAAGCACTCAGGAACAATTTTATTCAGTTTTTTCCAGACATATCATCTGGAGATTGCTCAAAAGGCTTTAAGGCTATAAATAATTATTTTCCAAGGTTTTTATAGGTTCTAAAGTGATTTGGAAGAGCATAAAGGCTCTAAAATGGTATCAATTCTTATCTATATCGCTTAGTTTTTGAGATATCGACGTCTGAAGTTTTTCAGGTCAATTTAGTCCTTTCCACGGTCTGTATATGTACTTTAGAAGGATATACAGGATCTGAGTGTGGTTCGTTTTGCTCTATTTCGGTCAATTTTTGAGAAATTTCCTTTGGAAGTTTCTCAAAAAACTTTTAAGGCTCTAAATGGTGACTTTTAGAGGCATAAGAGCACATTATAGCTCTAAACATGAGCGTATTTTGTTTTAAACCAAATGAAAAACTCGGTTACGAGTTTTGAGGCTCTAAATTCCCTCTTTCCAATGTCTTTAACATTTTTAGGTACATTTCAAGGTCATTAAAACATTACAGCATCAAAGTGTGTTTGAGTTGGAATTTTCAAGGCTCTAAATGATCACTTTCCAAGGTCTTCACGTGTTTCGGTAAAAGGCTCCTTTAAAAACATTTAATACCACGCATTTTGCTCTATAATTCAGTTTTAGAGATGTTTCGACTGAAGGTTTTTCTTTCATGGCTTTTAAGTGAGCTAAATCGGAACAAGGTATCTAATTTACCCAATTTCAAGGCTGTAAATCCCTTTTTAAGGTCATAAGAAGGTTTTTTAAGGCATTATTTGGGGTTAAAAGTTAAAAATTGGAAAAAAGAATTTTTAAGGCTCTAAATGGTCATTTTTCAAGGTTCTTTTTATTGTTTAGCAAGAGATAAAAATGCAGACGAATAAAATTTTTCTCAGTGTGATTTGTTGACGCTAATATACACGGTGTTCATAAAAAAACTACAAGTATTCTATATTACTGTTTTCTTTTAGTATTTTTCTCGCATTACAAGTGAAATTGTTGATTCAAAATTGATAAATAAAAAATAGAATTTCGGTTCGATTAACGTACGGACTAAAAATGTTTCGAAGTAATTAAAAGGTTCGTTAAAAAAAAAAAAATTCAGTCGGTTTTTCTAAGGCACTTATCATTTCGGCCCCGCTTCTGAAAATAAATTATTCACCTAAATCAAATAAATATTGATATTTCTAATTTTTTGGTCTATACGTAATCGAATCGATCTTTATATTTTTGGAACCACTGTTCTACTTGACGGTAGTTCTTCTCCATCCATTCCACGTTTCCTCTAACTGTTTCCACGGCGATGTCGAAAGCTCGAGCGTACGCGCTCCGATTACCATTCACGCTGTCTCTAAATCTGATCAACTATATAACAAAAATATTTAAAGAATGTAATTAACGAGACATCCTGTATATAATACCCACCTCCGATAACTGGAATTCCGTATTCAGTTGAGGTCCGAGGGATTTCACCATTTTAGCGATGATATTGAAGCCATCTCCGTGGCTGGAATCAAAAATTGTACGCAATATTTTAGAAAAGTGGATTTTTCGATATTTTCGGCAAATACAACAAAAAAATCCGGCTCGAAAGACCAATATTGAACGAACTTTATAATCCGGCTCGAAGGACCACGTCCAAAGTTCATAAAAAATGAATCCAATATTCCAATGGTTCAAAATGGAAGTTATATTAAAATAATCCGGCTCGAAGGACCAATATTGAACGAACTTTATAATCCGGCTCGAAGGACCACGTCTAAAGTTCATAAAAAATGAATCCAAGATTCCAATAGTTCAAAATGGAAGTTATATTAAAATAATCCGGCTCGAAGGACCAATATTGAACGAACTTTATAATCCGACTCGAAGGACCACGTCTAAAGTTCATAAAAAATGAATCCAATATTCCAATGGTTCAAAATGGAAGTTATATTAAAATAATCCGGCTCGAAGGACCAATATTGAACGAACTTTATAATCCGGCTCGAAGGACCACGTCTAAAGTTCATAAAAAATGAATCCAATATTCCAATGGTTCAAAATGGAAGTTATATTAAAATAATCAGGCTCGAAGGACCAATATTGAACGAACTTTATAATCCGGCTCGAAGGACCACGTCTAAAGTTCATAAAAAATGAATCCAATATTCCAATGGTTCAAAATGGAAGTTATATTAAAATAATCCGGCTCGAAGGACCAATATTGAACGAACTTTATAATCCGGCTCGAAGGACCACGTCTAAAGTTCATAAAAAATGAATCCAATATTCCAATGGTTCAAAATGGAAGTTATATTAAAATAATCCGGCTCGAAGGACCAATATTGAACGAATTTTATAATCCGGCTCGAAGGACCACGTCTAAAGTTCATAAAAAATGAATCCAAGATTCCAATAGTTCAAAATGGAAGTTATATTAAAATAATCCGGCTCGAAGGACCAATATTGAACGAACTTTATAATCCGGCTCGAAGGACCACGTCTAAAGTTCATAAAAAATGAATCCAAGATTCCAATAGTTCAAAATGGAAGTTATATTAAAATAATCCGGCTCGAAGGACCAATATTGAACGAACTTTATAATCCGACTCGAAGGACCACGTCTAAAGTTCATAAAAAATGAATCCAATATTCCAATGGTTCAAAATGGAAGTTATATTAAAATAATCCGGCTCGAAGGACCAATATTGAACGAACTTTATAATCCGGCTCGAAGGACCACGTCTAAAGTTCATAAAAAATGAATCCAATATTCCAATGGTTCAAAATGGAAGTTATATTAAAATAATCCGGCTCGAAGGACCAATATTGAACGAACTTTATAATCCGGCTCGAAGGACCACGTCTAAAGTTCATAAAAAATGAATCCAATATTCCAATGGTTCAAAATGGAAGTTATATTAAAATAATCCGGCTCGAAGGACCAATATTGAACGAACTTTATAATCCGGCTCGAAGGACCACGTCTAAAGTTCATAAAAAATGAATCCAATATTCCAATGGTTCAAAATGGAAGTTATATTAAAATAATCCGGCTCGAAGGACCAATATTGAACGAACTTTATAATCCGGCTCGAAGGACCACGTCTAAAGTTCATAAAAAATGAATCCAATATTCCAATGGTTCAAAATGGAAGTTATATTAAAATAATCCGGCTCGAAGGACCAATATTGAACGAACTTTATAATCCGGCTCGAAGGACCACGTCTAAAGTTCATAAAAAATGAATCCAATATTCCAATGGTTCAAAATGGAAGTTATATTAAAATAATCCGGCTCGAAGGACCAATATTGAACGAATTTTATAATCCGGCTCGAAGGACCACGTCTAAAGTTCATAAAAAATGAATCCAAGATTCCAATAGTTCAAAATGGAAGTTATATTAAAATAATCCGGCTCGAAGGACCAATATTGAACGAACTTTATAATCCGGCTCGAAGGACCACGTCTAAAGTTCATAAAAAATGAATCCAAGATTCCAATAGTTCAAAATGGAAGTTATATTAAAATAATCCGGCTCGAAGGACCAATATTGAACGAACTTTATAATCCGACTCGAAGGACCACGTCTAAAGTTCATAAAAAATGAATCCAATATTCCAATGGTTCAAAATGGAAGTTATATTAAAATAATCCGGCTCGAAGGACCAATATTGAACGAACTTTATAATCCGGCTCGAAGGACCACGTCTAAAGTTCATAAAAAATGAATCCAATATTCCAATGGTTCAAAATGGAAGTTATATTAAAATAATCCGGCTCGAAGGACCAATATTGAACGAACTTTATAATCCGGCTCGAAGGACCACGTCTAAAGTTCATAAAAAATGAATCCAATATTCCAATGGTTCAAAATGGAAGTTATATTAAAATAATCCGGCTCGAAGGACCAATATTGAACGAACTTTATAATCCGGCTCGAAGGACCACGTCTAAAGTTCATAAAAAATGAATCCAATATTCCAATGGTTCAAAATGGAAGTTATATTAAAATAATCCGGCTCGAAGGACCAATATTGAACGAACTTTATAATCCGGCTCGAAGGACCACGTCTAAAGTTCATAAAAAATGAATCCAAGATTCCAATAGTTCAAAATGGAAGTTATATTAAAATAATCCGGCTCGAAGGACCAATATTGAACGAACTTTATAATCCGGCTCGAAGGACCACGTCTAAAGTTCATAAAAAATGAATCCAAGATTCCAATAGTTCAAAATGGAAGTTATATTAAAATAATCCGGCTCGAAGGACCAATATTGAACGAACTTTATAATCCAGCTCGAAGGACCACGTCTAAAGTTCATAAAAAATGAATCCAAGATTCCAATAGTTCAAAATGGAAGTTATATTAAAATAATCCGGCTCGAAGGACCAAAATTTTTTGAATAGTGAACCTTTGTAATACGATTCGAAGTACCACGACACTTTGAATGCCTCAAAAATTGTTTTTATATCAGTTTCGATTGTTTAAAATAAATAGAAACGTTAAATTACCTTTTGATGATTAACAAACTGTTGCTATCAAAAAAAATCAACCTAATTCAAGATCCAAATGGTTAAAAATGGAAGAGAGATTTAGATAATCCAATATTCAACGAATTTTATTATATTCAGTCGGAATCAATCAAAAATCAGTTTTTTGCAACTAAAAAATTGACATTAAGGCACCTTCGAGCCGGATTAAAAGGTATTTTTGGTCCTTCGAGCCTCATCGACGACAATTGTTCTAAATATGGACAAATCTTGTTCCTGATGGTTTCGTTTGGTAAAAGAATCGATTATTTCCACTTTAAACTTTCCGAATTGTATAAAAATTCGATGATACTGATTGGAACTCAACTTCCCTTGGTCCTTCGAGCCGGATTTTTCGAATATTCAGTCGGAATCAATCAAAAATCAGTTTTTTGTAACTAAAAAATTGACATTAAGGCACCTTCGAGCCGGATTAAAAGGTATTTTTGGTCCTTCGAGCCTCATCGACGACAATTGTTCTAAATATGGACAAATCTTGTTCCTGATGGTTTCGTTTGGTAAAAGAATCGATTATTTCCACTTTAAACTTTCCGAATTGTATAAAAATTCGATGATACTGATTGGAACTCAACTTCCCTTGGTCCTTCGAGCCGGATTATTCGAATATTCAGTCGGAATCAATCAAAAATCAGTTTTTTGCAACTAAAAAATTGACATTAAGGCACCTTCGAGCCGGATTAAAAGGTATTTTTGGTCCTTCGAGCCTCATCGACGACAATTGTTCTAAAAATGGATAAATCTTGTTCCTGATGGTTTCGTTTGGTAAAAGAATCGATTATTTCCACTTTAAACTTTCCGAATTGTATAAAAATTCGATGATACTGATTGGAACTCAACTTCCCTTGGTCCTTCGAGCCGGATTATTCGAATATTCAGTCGGAATCAATCAAAAATCAGTTTTTTGTAACTAAAAAATTGACATTAAGGCACCTTCGAGCCGGATTAAAAGGTATTTTTGGTCCTTCGAGCCTCATCGACGACAATTGTTCTAAATATGGACAAATCTTGTTCCTGATGGTTTCGTTTGGTAAAAGAATCGATTATTTCCACTTTAAACTTTCCGAATTGTATAAAAATTCGATGATACTGATTGGAACTCAACTTCCCTTGGTCCTTCGAGCCGGATTTTTCGAATATTCAGTCGGAATCAATCAAAAATCAGTTTTTTGTAACTAAAAAATTGACATTAAGGCACCTTCGAGCCGGATTAAAAGGTATTTTTGGTCCTTCGAGCCTCATCGACGACAATTGTTCTAAATATGGACAAATCTTGTTCCTGATGGTTTCGTTTGGTAAAAGAATCGATTATTTCCACTTTAAACTTTCCGAATTGTATAAAAATTCGATGATACTGATTGGAACTCAACTTCCCTTGGTCCTTCGAGCCGGATTTTTCGAATAATCAGTCGGAATCAATCAAAAATCAGTTTTTTGTAACTAAAAAATTGACATTAAGGCACCTTCGAGCCGGATTAAAAGGTATTTTTGGTCCTTCGAGCCTCATCGACGACAATTGTTCTAAATATGGACAAATCTTGTTCCTGATGGTTTCGTTTGGTAAAAGAATCGATTATTTCCACTTTAAACTTTCCGAATTGTATAAAAATTCGATGATACTGATTGGAACTCAACTTCCCTTGGTCCTTCGAGCCGGATTATTCGAATATTCAGTCGGAATCAATCAAAAATCAGTTTTTTGCAACTAAAAAATTGACATTAAGGCACCTTCGAGCCGGATTAAAAGGTATTTTTGGTCCTTCGAGCCTCATCGACGACAATTGTTCTAAAAATGGATAAATCTTGTTCCTGATGGTTTCGTTTGGTAAAAGAATCGATTATTTCCACTTTAAACTTTCCGAATTGTATAAAAATTCGATGATACTGATTGGAACTCAACTTCCCTTGGTCCTTCGAGCCGGATTATTCGAATATTCAGTCGGAATCAATCAAAAATCAGTTTTTTGTAACTAAAAAATTGACATTAAGGCACCTTCGAGCCGGATTAAAAGGTATTTTTGGTCCTTCGAGCCTCATCGACGACAATTGTTCTAAATATGGACAAATCTTGTTCCTGATGGTTTCGTTTGGTAAAAGAATCGATTATTTCCACTTTAAACTTTCCGAATTGTATAAAAATTCGATGATACTGATTGGAACTCAACTTCCCTTGGTCCTTCGAGCCGGATTTTTCGAATATTCAGTCGGAATCAATCAAAAATCAGTTTTTTGTAACTAAAAAATTGACATTAAGGCACCTTCGAGCCGGATTAAAAGGTATTTTTGGTCCTTCGAGCCTCATCGACGACAATTGTTCTAAATATGGACAAATCTTGTTCCTGATGGTTTCGTTTGGTAAAAGAATCGATTATTTCCACTTTAAACTTTCCGAATTGTATAAAAATTCGATGATACTGATTGGAACTCAACTTCCCTTGGTCCTTCGAGCCGGATTATTCGAATATTCAGTCGGAATCAATCAAAAATCAGTTTTTTGTAACTAAAAAATTGACATTAAGGCACCTTCGAGCCGGATTAAAAGGTATTTTTGGTCCTTCGAGCCTCATCGACGACAATTGTTCTAAAAATGGATAAATCTTGTTCCTGATGGTTTCGTTTGGTAAAAGAATCGATTATTTCCACTTTAAACTTTCCGAATTGTATAAAAATTCGATGATACTGATTGGAACTCAACTTCCCTTGGTCCTTCGAGCCGGATTATTCGAATATTCAGTCGGAATCAATCAAAAATCAGTTTTTTGTAACTAAAAAATTGACATTAAGGCACCTTCGAGCCGGATTAAAAGGTATTTTTGGTCCTTCGAGCCTCATCGACGACAATTGTTCTAAATATGGACAAATCTTGTTCCTGATGGTTTCGTTTGGTAAAAGAATCGATTATTTTCACTTTAAACTTTCCAAATTGTATAAAAATTCGATATAGATTGAGACTCAACGTCCCATGGTCCTTCGAGTCGGATTATTCGAATATTGTGTAACTAAAATTGACATTAATGCACCTTCGAGCCGGGTTAAAATGTATTGTTGGTCTTTCGAGCCTCATCGTTCCAATAATAAATTACTGATGGTGCGAATTCTTTCAAAATAGTCAAAAAAAAAATGTCAAACTCACCGTTTGATCAAGGCATTCCAGTTTTTCCTCAAGAAATCGAAAGCAATCTGCGTCCCGATTTTGTTACTAACAACCGACCCGAACAAACGATCGGCGTCCTGAATCCTTATGCTGTAATCATCGAGAAGTTTATCGAGATACCTGGAAATGAATCATTTTTAAATCTTTTTTTTAACAATCCCACTTTTAGAATTAAAGATCAACTGGGGTTAGTTATATAATGGAATCGAAATTATAGCGTGTACCTGGAAAGCAGCCACGTCAATTTCGTACAACCCAAAGCGTCCAAAAGGATTTTTTTCTCGGAAAGCGATGCCGTTTCCAAGAATTTCTTGTAAGCGAAATTCCATTCGACTTGTCCGCCTTCGCGTAACGCCGTACAATAAACGATTTTACGTAGATTAGGCTCGATCCTTCGAACAAAAAAAAATAACAAATTCGATTATACGGATTAAAGAGTGTCCTGGACAAATTACTTTTTCGTTCCTGATAACCACGATCTGAAAAACGTCCTCGACATATGAGAACATCTGGAATCCGGACTTCGACACGACCAATTCAACACAGTCGAACGTATTCTTCTTGTCCTATAATCATCTATGGGATCTACTAATGTCACTTTGTCGTAAGTCTCCTTGAATATCGTCCTGTGATATTCCTGAAATAAATTTTTTGTAAACTAGCGAAATATTTCGAAAAACAAGCGTATCTATGGTCGAGTCTAGCGCAGCTATTTTATTAAACTAAAACTCTTACCTCCGCTTCGAATTTTGAAAAAAGCTGCAGGAAATTAAATACGGCTTTCCGATTTAAATATTTTTATTGTTTGCTAATTATTAAAAATAATCGAGAGTTTATACAAAATCGATAGCTTTGGCAACGCCGAAAGGTCAGTAAGTCATCTGTCATATGTCATATGTCACCTTGCGCTTTCTGTCATCTATTACCGTATGACATATGACACTTGTTAGCGTCAATTAAATATACCGAGAACTCTCGCAATTTTTAATTTCGGAAATATATAATTTAGACAAAAAAAAAATCGAGAAATCGATTACCACTTACCTCGAATAATCCGAAAGCCGGGGTCGAGGATAATATGTCGCTCAAATACCTCAATTTTTCGAAAGCGATGGCGGTCGGTACGAACATAATGTCTTTATCGTTGACGGCCATTCTTGCGATCATCTTCAGGGGTATATCGTAACTGATCAAATTTGCCCTCGCCAAATCCATGGAATCAGCGATGAGTTGCGCCCTTATCGTCGTCGGTAATACCATGATATTATCGATGAGGTTCATCCAATTTCTTTCGTCGTAATTAACGACGAAGTAACCTTAAAATTAATCAAAAAAATAATCCAGTATATTCGCCAGATTTAGTGCCGCTATACCTGTTTGATATAAATTCAAGAGATACCAGGTGGCGTTAGTGAGATCGACGTCTCGGTCGATTTCGTATTCACCTTTCAACCAAAATTTCGGCGTGGTATCGTTATACGTGGTGTTTATATTAGTCGTGAACGATAACGGGATCCACCAAGAAGATTTTTCATCTTTTTCACGGAAATAGAATCGTTTCTGGAAAAAAACATTAATATTCGTGACGATTTTTTTGCATTCCCGTGTTCTAGACTAATTATTTCGGGAATTATAAAAAAATTGGTCCTTCGAGCCGGATTATTTCATTATTTAGTTCATATTCGTCACTATAAAGTCGTAAGTTGTATAAAAGTCCTTAAATGGGGATTATTTTAGAGTCACACGTCGCATATTGGTCCTTCGAGCCGAATTATTGCAATATTTCGTTCATATTCGTCACTATAAAGTCGTAAGTTGTATAAAAGTCCTTAAAAGGGGATTATTTTAGAGTCACACGTCGCATATTGGTCCTTCGAGCCGGATTATTGCATTATTTCGTTCATATTCGTCACTATAAAGTCGTAAGTTGTATAAAAGTCCTTAAAAGGGGATTATTTTAGAGTCACACGTCGCATATTGGTCCTTCGAGCCGGATTATTGCATTATTTCGTTCATATTCGTCACTATAAAGTCGTAAGTTGTATAAAAGTCCTTAAAAGGGGATTATTTTAGAGTCACACGTCGCATATTGGTCCTTCGAGCCGGATTATTGCATTATTTCGTTCATATTCGTCACTATAAAGTCGTAAGTTGTATAAAAGTCCTTAAAAGGGGATTATTTTAGAGTCACACGTCGCATATTGGTCCTTCGAGCCGGATTATTGCATTATTTCGTTTATATTCGTCACTATAAAGTCGTAAGTTGTATAAAAGTCCTTAAAAGGGGATTATTTTAGAGTCACACGTCGCATATTGGTCCTTCGAGCCGGATTATTGCATTATTTCGTTCATATTCGTCACTATAAAGTCGTAAGTTGTATAAAAGTCCTTAAAAGGGGATTATTTTAGAGTCACACGTCGCATATTGGTCCTTCGAGCCGAATTATTGCATTATTTCGTTTATATTCGTCACTATAAAGTCGTAAGTTGTATAAAAGTCCTTAAATGGGGATTATTTTAGAGTCACACGTCGCATATTGGTCCTTCGAGCCGAATTATTGCAATATTTCGTTCATATTCGTCACTATAAAGTCGTAAGTTGTATAAAAGTCCTTAAAAGGGGATTATTTTAGAGTCACACGTCGCATATTGGTCCTTCGAGCCGGATTATTGCATTATTTCGTTCATATTCGTCACTATAAAGTCGTAAGTTGTATAAAAGTCCTTAAAAGGGGATTATTTTAGAGTCACACGTCGCATATTGGTCCTTCGAGCCGGATTATTGCATTATTTCGTTCATATTCGTCACTATAAAGTCGTAAGTTGTATAAAAGTCCTTAAAAGGGGATTATTTTAGAGTCACACGTCGCATATTGGTCCTTCGAGCCGGATTATTGCATTATTTCGTTCATATTCGTCACTATAAAGTCGTAAGTTGTATAAAAGTCCTTAAAAGGGGATTATTTTAGAGTCACACGTCGCATATTGGTCCTTCGAGCCGAATTATTGCATTATTTCGTTTATATTCGTCACTATAAAGTCGTAAGTTGTATAAAAGTCCTTAAAAGGGTATTATTTTAGAGTCACACGTCGCATATTGGTCCTTCGAGCCGGATTATTGCATTATTTCGTTCATATTCGTCACTATAAAGTCGTAAGTTGTATAAAAGTCCTTAAAAGGGGATTATTTTAGAGTCACACGTCGCATATTGGTCCTTCGAGCCGAATTATTGCATTATTTCGTTCATATTCGTCACTATAAAGTCGTAAGTTGTATAAAAGTCCTTAAAAGGGGATTATTTTAGAGTCACACGTCGCATATTGGTCCTTCGAGCCGGATTATTGCATTATTTCGTTCATATTCGTCACTATAAAGTCGTAAGTTGTATAAAAGTCCTTGAAAGGGGATTATTTTAGAGTCACACGTCGCATATTGGTCCTTCGAGCCGGATTATTGCATTATTTCGTTCATATTCGTCACTATAAAGTCGTAAGTTGTATAAAAGTCCTTAAAAGGGGATTATTTTAGAGTCACACGTCGCATATTGGTCCTTCGAGCCGGATTATTGCATTATTTCGTTCATATTCGTCACTATAAAGTCGTAAGTTGTATAAAAGTCCTTAAAAGGGGATTATTTTAGAGTCACACGTCGCATATTGGTCCTTCGAGCCGGATTATTGCATTATTTCGTTCATATTCGTCACTATAAAGTCGTAAGTTGTATAAAAGTCCTTAAATGGGGATTATTTTAGAGTCACACGTCGCATATTGGTCCTTCGAGCCGAATTATTGCATTATTTCATTATATTTTCCAATTTCACTTCGTTATTTTTATAGAAATCCTTATGATATGACTATTTCGATAAACCTACTGGTCCTTCGAGCCGGATTTTTTCCTTATTTACCAAATTTACTAGAAAAACGTTTTTTTTTTCAACTAAAAGTATTATTATTGGTCCTTCGAGCCGGATTATAGAATCGCCGTTCGTTAATATTGGTCCTACGAGACATTAGCGTTTATTAGTATGACGAACGAGGTTTTTTGTGAATATTTCAAAGTTTTTCTATGAATTTTCTCTTAATACCGACATTTTTTAATCATTTGAATTCGACGCCATGCTTCTATCCATTCCAGACAATCAAAATTACTGGAAATTATTATTAATGGTCCTTCGAGCCGCATTATAAACCACTGTTTGTTTATTATTGGTCCTTCGAGCCGGAATATTTTGAATCTTTCTATAACTTTGGTTCATTGTTATCTGGCGTAAGTTTTTATTGTGATTCCAATGTTGTCCTTTATTTTTTTTTTTTATGAATTATAGTTTAATCTCGACAATTTCTGTTTCAAACCGACGTCATATTTATTTCCATTTGAAGATATTCAATTCAAAACGCTATTTGTCAATAATTGGTCCTTCGAGCCGGGTTATAAAAGCGCTTTTTGTTATTTCTCGGTCCTTCGAGCCGGATTTTTTACAACTTTTCGGGAAAATATCGAATAAATTGTAAATAGAACTCACCTGAAATAATTTGATTTTATTCTGTGCGTAATTAGCAATAGCGTTAACGACAGGATAACCGGCACGCTCCACCCAAGTATCCATGATCGTTTTAACGGATTCATTCGATGGTAAAACGTTATTTGTATGCGCGACTTCAGTAAAAGTTTCGAATAAATCGTTACGATCGGCATTAGAATTTCGATATTTTTTCAAAAATTTGACGAGACCCGCTTTGAACGTTTCTTCGCCGAGAAAGTGATTCATCATTCTAATTATAGCAGCACCTGAAAATATATCAAAATCACCGATTTTTTTCCCTTAAAAATGGTGCTTAAACTATTATACCTTTACTATACGAGATGGGGTCGAAAAGTTGGCGGATTTGATTCGAATTTTTCGCTCCGTCCAACGATATCGGTCTGGAATTTTCCAAAGCGTCCTCGTTCATCGCTACCAAAGTTTCGCTCGGTATAAATTCCTCGCCGAATCTCCACGTCGGTTCTACCGTATCGATGCCCATGTATACCATGTAATTAGAAAAACCCTCTTTCAACCATAAGTCGTTCCAAAACGAAGGGGTAACTAAATTACCGAACCACTGATGGGCTAATTCGTGCGATAAAACCGTAGCCGTAAGTCTTTTATCTTCATTCGTGGAACTGGAGGGATCGTATAAAAGAACGTCTTCTCTGAATGTTATCAAGCCCCAATTTTCCATGGCGTTAAAACCGAATTCGGGAAGAGCCACGACGTCGATTTTCGGTAAAGGAAATTCAACATCGAAATATTCCTCGTAGAATTTCAATAATTTCGAACCGATTTCGGCGGGGTAAGCAGTTTGAGATACCAAATCTTCCCTAGCCCAAAATTTTATTATCTCGCCCTTACTCGGACTCTCTATTAAATCCGTCACCATAAAGGCAACTAAATAAGTCGACATCTTCGGCGTTTCGGGGTATTCGTCCCAACTCCAAACACCAGATGTGTTTGTTCTAAAAACATTTCACAATTTATTATAAAAATAGAAACATCAATTTCACATCATAAAAAAAGTGAATTTTCGTTTCGTTTAGGGTGGAATCTGCGTTAATTTGGATCCAGTAGCTCGAGACCTGTTGATCCGAATGAAAAGTAACAAAATTTTTGACTTACGCGAATAAAGTTGAATTTAGAATTGGCATATTAGATAAAGTCGTCATGGAAGACGGTCTTCCTAAGGTAATTTGAAATTTGGCTTTGAAAGAAGGTTCGTCGTAGCAAGGAAAAGCACTTCGAGCGTCGACTGGCGAAAACTGAGTGGACGCTATCAATCTACAATAAACCAAAAACTTTATTGACGAATTTTAATATAAACATAACCTCACCTTTTCTTTCCTTGACGATCGTAGTATTTACTTTTGTAAAAACCTTTTAAATGACCATTTAATCTCCCTTTAAATTCCAAATTTAATACGTATTCCTCATTTTTGTTTAAATTCTTCAAAAGTTTTATTTTGTATTTATCGCCTTCGATATAATTTTGTTCTCTGATAACCAATTGACTAGAATCGCTCGTGGATCTTATACTAACGGAATGTTTATCTATGAAAATGTCTCTAAGATGAAATAAAACTTCATCGGTGTCTTGTATTACTTTCAAAGTTATTGCAATCGAACCTTGAGTCGTACCGTTTCGCAAATCCGGTAAAATCCTTAATCTAAAAGAAATATAGACGATCTGACAACAGTGCTTGCATAAAATAACCTTCCCGAAGAAAAATTTAAGGTTATTAGATGAATGATGAATAATTACGTCATTTTCTCTAAATTTTTTACACTTATTGAATACAGTATGATTGTTTTAGAAAAAACAATCAACAATCAACAAAAATAACTACCAATAATCGCGTAGGTTAGTAATGAAAAGATCGTAAAATTTCTAATGTCTATTTTATTATTTTAACTATCGATTTTCATATTTCTAAAATTAATGATCGTTAAATTTGACACGTTTTCATGGTTCCAATTAATTTTCAATATCTTGTTACATATCGTGTTTTCGGAAAAATCTTTCGAGTACAAATTTGGATTTTCTAGAACCGTCGTACTGAAAAAAATCACTATTACACTCGGGTAGTACAAGTGGTGCCTTTTTGGTTCGATGGAAGTGCCTTTTCAAACCAATTGGTGCGATAAAAAAGAAATGCATCTCAGGGAAACTCTACTGAAATGTATCTATCTAGATACTCATATGATTAGTATGCCTGATCCTGTCAAAAACATTCGATATGTCTAGGAAGATGATTAGATGATTATTTAGTTAGGTTATGTTAGGTTAGGTATGCCTGATCCTGTCAAAAACATTCGATATGTCTAGGAAGATGATTATTTAGTTAGGTTATGTTAGGTTAGGTATGTCTGATCTTGTCGAAAGCATTCGATGCGTCTCCGAAGATGATAATTTGGTGAAAAAAATGATAATAATACGATAGAAATCTCACTTGTAATGCGTCGGTTCAACGTTTTTAGGTAATCTCTCATCAATTTCGTGTCCCACGGCGGATTCTTCGATTTTTTCGGGCGAATTATTGACAGATGAAGTTTGTTGATTAGTAGAAACCGCTGGTAACTTTTCTTGATCACAGTATCGAGGAACTACGAAAAATACTATCAGACCTACTAATATAGCCAAAAGTAACGCCCCTATGACCATTAGGACGCATAGAGCTTTCGGAATTACGACGCCGTGTTTTCCATTTCTATTCACGGTGTATTTTTTTTGATTCGAGTTGTTTTCCAAGTCTGCCGAATTGGGAACACCTTAAAAAGAAAATTTCCAACGTTTAGGTATAATATATAAAGCAAATTAGATGTATTTACGTAATAATAGTGAGGTTATGAAAAAATACCTTGATAGAAATTGAATTGAAACGTAACTTGATGCATCGTTTACTAAATTTTCATCTTGTCGATAGTTTTTATATATAAAAAATTACGTGTAGATTCTATACACTACTAATTATAAATAAATAAATAACTAAATTGGTAATTGCGCCGATTTTAAACCGAATTTAGTTCAGTAAACAACAGCAATTCCTTCTAAATACGAGAGCCGTTGTTTTTTCAACCTCCGATCGCTCCGTGCAGACGTCTCACGTCTCACTCCGCCATTGTTGACATTGAGGCGTCAGTCGGCGTTGTGCTACAGCTCCAAGTCCCCCAAGTGTGAATTGCGTAAAAATTCACAGTTTTATATTGAAAATAAAGTATCTGGAAGCATTTTAAGGGACGAAAATTAGGGGTGTTTTCTTTATAAATGAATCACGAAACGCTACATTTAACAAAATCTAATATTCATCATAAATACTTTGTTCAAATTCAAAATTTTTCTACAAATATCTTATTTTCACCTTTGTTGACTGGACTAACGGTGTAGGTCATTGAAATAAGGAAAAACAAGTTACGATAATGAGAATTTTGTTTGTTATGATCGTTGTTTTTTTAGTTCATCTATATTGGAAGAAAAAATAGGTTTCTTTGTGGTTAATATCTGATATCGAATACAATCAATGAAATTTATTTCAATACCACCCTATATAATCGAAACTACATCATGTTTATTCCTTTTGTGAAAAATTTGTGAACAAATAATATCGGGTTACTGTTATTTTCGATTTTCCCCGTATATTCAAGTTGAATTATCCCAGAAATACCCCTAGATACGATCCTGTATATTTAAAATCAAAGTGAAAATTTAAATTGTGAGTTTTCTCGAAAAAATAAAATGCCCAGATTGTTTTACGAGGGTCAGTCGTATTTCTTTGAGTTAAAATTAACCAATGATAATTTATAAATACGTCAAATTCAGTTGTTCACTTGTACGCGAAAAAAAAAGCGATAAATCATCTTTAGCAATAGTTTGTGGAATGAGGTCGAATGAAACACATGGCGAGCCGAAAAAAAAAAACTCTCAGCCAGCTTGTAAATATTATCAATAACCCATGAAATTAACTGCAACTTCTCATGCATCCTACGTACAACTATCATGGTGCAATTAATAAATATACGGTGAATACAAAAAAACACATAACGACCTCTGAAGAAATCTCAAAATTTGGTCTAGAAACTTCTAAAATTTAATATGATCGATTTAGAATGTTCTAGAAGAATTTTAAAGTTTCTAGAATGATTTAGAAAGTTCACAAAGTGAATGCGTTTTATTATGATTAACTTAGAACGTTCTAGAAAGTTCTAGAAACTTCCCAAATCATCTGGAAAGTTTCAAAAAGAGTGCAGCTTATTATTATTGATTTAGAAGGTTCTAGAAAGCTCTAGAAATTTCTTTAATGATCTGGAAAGTTCCAAAAAGAAAGCAATTTATTATGATTAATTTAGAATGTTCTAGAAACTTCTAGAATGATCTAGAAAGTTCCCGAAATGAGTGTAATTTATTGTGATTAATTTAGAACGTTCTAGAAAGTTCTAGAGACTTCCCAAATGATCTGGAAAGTTTCAAAAAGAGTTCAGCTTATTATTATCGATTTAGAAGGTTCTAGAAAGCTCTAGAAATTTCTTAAATGATCTGGAAAGTTTCAAAAAGAGTGCAGCTTATTATTATTGATTTAGAGGGTTCTAGGAAGCTCTAGAAATTTCTTAAATGATCTGGAAAGTTCCAAAAAGGAAGAAATTTATTATGATTAATTTAGAACGTGCTATAAAGTTCTAGAAACTTCTAGAATGATCTTGAAAGTTCCAAAATGAATACAATTAATTAAGATTGATTAAAAACATTCCAGAAAGTTCTAGAAACCTCCCGGATGATCTAGAAAGTTTTAATTTAATTTAGAACGTGCTAGAAAGTTCCCGAATGATCTGGAAAGTCCTAAACTGAGTACAAGATATTACGATCAATTCAGAACGTTCTAGAAAGTTCTAGAAACTTCTCAAATGATCTAGAAAGTACCCAAAATGAGTACAATTAATTACGATCGATTAAGATCAATCTAGATAGTTTCCGAATGATCTGGAAAGTTCTAAAAATGAGTACAACTTATTATAATCGATTTAGAATGTCGTAGAAAGTTCCAGTAACGTCTAAAATGATCTGGAAAGTTTCAAAATGAGTAAAAGATATTACCATCAATTCAGAACGTTCTAGAAAGTTTTAGAAACTTCCGGAATGTTCTGGAAAGTACTCAAAATGAGTGTAATTTATTATGATTAATTTAGAACGTGCTAGAAAGTTCCCGAATGATCTGGAAAGTTTCAAAATTAGTACAATTAATTAAGATTGATTAAAAACATTCCAGAAAGTTCTAGAAACCTCCCGGATGATCTAGAAAGTTTTAATTTAATTTAGAACGTGCTAGAAAGTTCCCGAATGATCTGGAAAGTCCTAAACTGAGTACAAGATATTACGATCAATTCAGAACGTTCTAGAAAGTTCTAGAAACTTCTCAAATGATCTAGAAAGTACCCAAAATGAGTACAATTAATTACGATCGATTAAGATCAATCTAGATAGTTTCCGAATGATCTGGAAAGTTCTAAAAATGAGTACAACTTATTATAATCGATTTAGAATGTCGTAGAAAGTTCCAGAAACGTCTAAAATGATCTAGAATCAGTATCTGTCGGGTTTAGTTGTTAGTAAGTTCTACAAACCCAATTTAACTATCGATTTATATAAAATTATTTGTTTACATCATAAATAGTTTTTAAACAGCTATCACATTAACAATGTTCGATATTTTTTTCACGAATGTTTATACGGAAATATATTTATAAAAAAAAAAAAAAATCTTTCAACCAGATCACCGTTTAGATAAACATTCTAAAAATAGAATACGTTCGAGTAAAAATAAAATCTACCTGATTCAATTTAATTATTGTCTTTAAACAAACAATCATTAACGTTCGTTTATTTATTATAAATACCGGTTATATACAGGGTGCATGTTCGTAAACGTTACATTTGAAGAAAAAGTTTCATCCAGAGTAGGATCTAGTGGAGTTTTTATATTGGTTTGGATGAGATATTTCAAATATATTCAAATATTGATTCTAATACAGTGATATTTCTAAAGCAACTACCGCAATTTCTAGGTTAGGTCAAGTACTTCTCGAATCATCCTCGTATACTATTTATTATAAAGTATTGAATCGTCAATAAACATAGAAAGAAAGTGAATAAATCGTATTCTAAATCTATTATCAACACAATTAAATTGAGATATTGGATATTTTCAAATATAAAAAACGATATTACTTAGAAGACTCGATATTTCGTATTAAAAAAAAAAAAAATTCCCGAGCGCATTAAATTTCAATCTCCGTAAACAAAAACTAAAAATAATAGTCCTCAATCTAATCTAAATATAAATACCTTGGTTATTATAATATCCCACCATTGCAACGCGTATCTATATATTTTTTGTTTTTTTTCCCCTACGACGAGATCCGTCGTTTGCGCCTAATTAGTTACCCGAAAAAAAAAAAATTAACACATCCCGATGGCACCTGTCACTGTTAACAAGTCGCACGCGTCGAGACGCTTTTCGATATCCGTAAAATGAGAGACGCTTTCGGACTGGACGTCGAACTTCCCGGTCGTTCGTTCCGAATGTTTTTGCGAAGATTTCGCGCAAATGTATCAGCGACTGACTGATTTTTTGCTACCTAATACATTGTTATTTTTTTATATAAACTAATACTGCAATTCCGACTGTATCGTAGAATTTTGAGGAAGTAAACTAACCGATCGGATCTACGTAATCAAACAACATCCAAGCACTTCAATAATAATTTAGAAGCTTGCGGTTGCTTTGGTACAAGAAAAAATCAAATAGAACAGGTAATGAATGACGATTTTACTCCTAGGTAATCCAGGAGTCGATTGGAGGCGCAACCAAAGATGTAACCGTATAATTGAATAGTTCCAATGGCCAAAATCTGAACATATGTATATATTGTGACTTCTGAAACTACAAATCGATTTATTTTAACATCAAATTTGTAGCTCCAGCTGCTAAAAGAAAGTATAGAAACGCAGTGCCAGATATAACCATCTTCAATCTGAAATTACAGTCGACGCGACCAGAATTCGTTGAAGGTCTCGTGGATCCGTACTTTTTTGAAAGTCCCATAACTAAACCAAAGTTATCGGGAAACAACGATGCAAAATTCATTAACATCCTTCATTTCACGCAGGATGGTGGTTCGTCGTTGGAATAATAGATCGCGTTTTTGGTAGAGGATCACGCGCCATTCCAGAGCTCCGAACTGCCATTGAAGAAAAAATTTTGAACCCTTCGATGTTTTAACTGTTCAAAAACGTTTTCGTTTGAACTGATTCGTAAGAATTCACGATAAAAACGAGAAAAATGAAACTGGATGACCCTAATTTTGTGCTCGGCAGTGTATTTTTATATAAAAAAAATGATTGAGTGCCAAACAAGGCAGACGACTCATCAATTCGATGTTTTAACTGTCTAAAAACGTGAGATTCGTGAGAATTCACAAAAAAAAAACGAGAAAAATGAAACTGGATGACCCTAATTTTGTGCTCGGCAGTGTATTTTTATCAAAACAAAATGATTCAGTGCCAAACAAGGCAGACGACTCATCAATTCGATGTTTTAACTGTTCAAAAACGTTTTCGTTTGAACTGATTCGTAAGAATTCACGATAAAAACGAGAAAAATGAAACTGGATGACCCTAATTTTGTGCTCGGCAGTGTATTTTTATATAAAAAAAATGATTGAGTGCCAAACAAGGCAGACGACTCATCAATTCGATGTTTTAACTGTCCAAAAACGTTTTCGTTTGAACTGATTCGTAAGAATTCACGATAAAAACGAGAAAAATGAAACTGGATGACCCTAATTTTGTGCTCGGCAGTGTATTTTTATATAAAAAAAATGATTGAGTGCCAAACAAGGCAGACGACTCATCAATTCGATGTTTTAACTGTTCAAAAACGTTTTCGTTTGAACTGATTCGTAAGAATTCACGATAAAAACGAGAAAAATGAAACTGGATGACCCTAATTTTGTGCTCGGCAGTGTATTTTTATATAAAAAAAATGATTGAGTGCCAAACAAGGCAGACGACTCATCAATTCGATGTTTTAACTGTCCAAAAACGTTTTCGTTTGAACTGATTCGTGAGAATTCACGATAAAAACGAGAAAAATGAAACTGGATGACCCTAATTTTGTGCTCGGCAGTGTATTTTTATATAAAAAAAATGATTGAGTGCCAAACAAGGCAGACGACTCATCAATTCGATGTTTTAACTGTCCAAAAACGTTTTCGTTTGAACTGATTCGTAAGAATTCACGATAAAAACGAGAAAAATGAAACTGGATGACTCTAATTTTGTGCTCGGCAGTGTATTTTTATATAAAAAAAATGATTGAGTGCCAAACAAGGCAGACGACTCATCAATTCGATGTTTTAACTGTTCAAAAACGTTTTCGGTTTGAACTGATTCGTAAGAATTCACGATAAAAACGAGAAAAATGAAACTGGATGACCCTAATTTTGTGCTCGGCAGTGTATTTTTATCAAAACAAAATGATTGAGTGCCAAACAAGGCAGACGACTCATCAATTCGATGTTTTAACTGTTCAAAAACGTTTTCGTTTGAACTGATTCGTAAGAATTCACGATAAAAACGAGAAAAATGAAACGGGATGACCCTAATTTTGTGCTCGGCAGTGTATTTTTATATAAAAAAAATGATTGAGTGCCAAACAAGGCAGACGACTCATCAATTCGATGTTTTAACTGTTCAAAAACGTTTTCGTTTGAACTGATTCGTAAGAATTCACGATAAAAACGAGAAAAATGAAACTGGATGACCCTAATTTTGTGCTCGGCAGTGTATTTTTATATAAAAAAAATGATTGAGTGCCAAACAAGGCAGACGACTCATCAATTCGATGTTTTAACTGTTCAAAAACGTTTTCGTTTGAACTGATTCGTAAGAATTCACGATAAAAACGAGAAAAATGAAACTGGATGACCCTAATTTTGTGCTCGGCAGTGTATTTTTATATAAAAAAAATGATTGAGTGCCAAACAAGGCAGACAACTCATCAATTCGATGTTTTAACTGTTCAAAAACGTTTTCGTTTGAACTGATTCGTAAGAATTCACGATAAAAACGAGAAAAATGAAACTGGATGACTATAATTTTGTGCTCGGCAGTGTATTTTTATCAAAACAAAATGATTGAGTGCCAAACAAGGCAGACGACTCATCAATTCGATGTTTTAACTGTTCAAAAACGTTTTCGTTTGAACTGATTCGTAAGAATTCACGATAAAAACGAGAAAAATGAAACTGGATGACCCTAATTTTGTGCTCGGCAGTGTATTTTTATCAAAACAAAATGATTGAGTGCCAAACAAGGCAGACGACTCATCAATTCGATGTTTTAACTGTTCAAAAACGTTTTCGTTTGAACTGATTCGTAAGAATTCACGATAAAAACGAGAAAAATGAAACGGGATGACCCTAATTTTGTTCTCGGCAGTGTATTTTTATATAAAAAAAATGATTGAGTACCAAACAAGGCAGACGCCTCATCAATTCGATGTTTTAAGTGTTCAAAAACGTTTTCGTTTGAACTGATTCGTAAGAATTCACGATAAAAACGAGAAAAATGAAACAGGATGACCCTAATTTTGTTCTCGGCAGTGTATTTTTATATAAAAAAAATGATTGAGTACCAAACAAGGCAGACGACTCATCAATTCGATGTTTTAACTGTCTAAAAACGTGAGATTCGTGAGAATTCACAAAAAAAACGAGAAAAATGAAACTGAATGACCCTAATTTTGTGCTCGGCAGTGTATTTTTATCAAAACAAAATGATTGAGTGCCAAACAAGGCAGACGACTCATCAATTCGATGTTTTAAGTGTTCAAAAACGTTTTCGTTTGAACTGATTCGTAAGAATTCACGATAAAAACGAGAAAAATGAAACGGGATGACCCTAATTTTGTTCTCGGCAGTGTATTTTTATATAAAAAAAATGATTGAGTACCAAACAAGGCAGACGACTCATCAATTCGATGTTTTAACAGTCTAAAAACGTGAGATTCGTGAGAATTCACAAAAAAACGAGAAAAATGAAACTGAATGACCCTAATTTTGTGCTCGGCAGTGTATTTTTATCAAAACAAAATGATTGAGTGCCAAACAAGGCAGACGACTCATCAATTCGATGTTTTAAGTGTTCAAAAACGTTTTCGTTTGAACTGATTCGGAAGAATTCACGATAAAAACGAGAAAAATTAAAATGGATGACCCTAATTTTGTGCTCGGCAGTGTATTTTTATATAAAAAAAATGATTGAGTGCCAAACAATATATCAATAGAACGTATGTACGATTATGTAAAATAAAATCAATTCGAAAATACTACGGATTCTCTTTACTAAATTTACAAATCGAAGAATTTCTTGATTGATCATTTCAATTGATCATAATTATTTTAACTGTCATTTTTGTTTGATTTTCTATAAGTTCAAACGATAATTATTTCGTTTTGAGTTATTCGTTGATGATTTAAATGAAACATTTTGAGAATATCACATCTCGAAACGTAAATATTTTAAATAAACTTTGAGTGATATCCCCCACATTTATAAGGTGGATGGTATTCAAATGGTATCAGTCGTAGATCTATAAAAAAGAAGACGAAATCAATTATTGACATAACCTACAGAACAATAGATCAACAGGACTTCAATCTACAAACACCTGAAGACTCTAGATTAAATTAAATTCATAAACGTGACTCAAAAATCGGTAATACAGTTAAGATCTAAAAATACGTACTGCATCAGTTTCCGTTGGAAACGTTTTACATGAAAATTTAGTCATTGCTTAGAATGACTGAATGCAAACAATGATGTAATATAAACAATTAAAAATCCTGCGGTATTGCGATTGGAGGATAATAAAAATTAACAGACGACGCGTATTACGAATAGAAATAAGTCGATAATAAGACAGATAAATGACCAGTCGTATTGTCGATAATTTTTTTTTAGGAATCGAGTTAAGTGTTAATGGGATTAAGCAATTCTTATACATTCACATTAGTAGGTAGAATGTTTCAAAAAAAAAAAATAATAAGTAGGTCAATACCTACGTGATTTATTATAATAAAAATAAAACGTAAAAGAAATTACTCGATTTAATAAACTCTTTTTTTCGAATTTAGTTATTCCCACCAGAAGGCGTTACTTATAATACGAGGGTGATTCTAATATTAACCGAAATATTAAATGATATAAAAGTGGTTGAACTGGGGCCAGGTATTCAAGCATTTCCCCTCCAAAATAACAACAGAAATCGAAAGATCGGGAAATTTAAAGTAAAAAATTTTATATAAAATATTTTCGACAGATCAATAGTTTTTCAGTTATTCGCAATTGAAAAGTACGTTAAAAAAACCGTATTTTTCAATAGTTTTTTACGTATAACTCTGTAATAATGCATTTTATCGAAAAAATTGTAATGAACAAAAATAAAGTATATAAAAAAACAAACAAATTGAGATATATTTTAAGATTTTAATGTTCTAATTAAAACAAGTTATAGTTACTTGAATAGTTTTTCTTTTACGTAATTGAAAATTTACCCTCAGATAACAGGAAAAAAGGACATTTTTCAAAAAAAAGTTATAGAATACTTTTTATAGAGCTTAAAAAGATCTTTCGAATGATTATTAATAAAAGTCGTTTCGACTAAAATTACAGTGAGATATGATGTAAAATAGTTAAAACTTAAAAAAAGAAATTGCACTAAAACTAATGCCATTTCATTGAAAATCAAAATTAAACTTATTCCTTGTACCAAATACTTTATTTGGATGTTATTTACGACATATGAAAATTTGGCTGATTAGAAATGCATAATTTTGAAAAAAATAAGAATTATATAATAAATTTTTTAAAAAAATTTCTTTTGCTCAAGTTTTCTCCATAACTATGAGAGATACAAAAACACATATACAATCAAATTAAAGGATTTTTTATGACGATTATTTTGCTTTTTTTATTTTTTTTGTAGCATAAAAATTGACGAAGTTATCACCAAATTAATGCCACTATAGTGCGAGGATTGCTTATCCACAGCCTTTGACCCTTTATTAATAAAATCTGAAGGGTCTCAAACCCTTCTAACATACATAGTCTTGTAGCCCTGAAAATTACCTTTAAAATGGTTTTTTGTAGGATGTAATAGCTTCAAAATTAATGGAGTTATATAAAAAAATAAGAATTTGAATTTTTTTTGGTGAATTATAATTTAAAATTTCACCAAACATAAAATTTTTTTGCTCTAAATTTCGACTCCCTAGACCTTCAATAGAAACAATTTATTGATAATTCTCTAATTAATTAAGCACGTCATAACAGATGTTATCAATTATGATATGAATAAATTATTAATTGATGGATCAAATTCTTTGGATACAAACGGAGGTCGAAGAACTTTTCTCGTTTGTTATGATTTTCTCTATTGATTCGAAATACGAAAAATGGTAAAAAGTACGTTATCAATCATAAAAATGTATATTTTTTCAATATATACCTGGTTAAAAAGTAATTAAACAAGAATTAACGAGAGAAAGTTATTATAGTGTTAAATACTAACATAACCTTATTGTTTTACATTTCCTTCAACGCCCTTATTACATTCTAAACGTGGCAACGTTGTCTACATGTGCGCGACACCTGCCCTCGACAATTATTGTGTATTATGAAAAATTTGACCCTGAGATACTTTCGAAAAAAAAAATTTAATAATTCCGGCGTCGAGAATTTTTTTTTTTTTTGAACATATGCTACAGGAAAATTTATATTATCAATTTACCTAGCGGTTATTTTTAGAAATATCATCATTTTGAACCTTGGAAACGATTAAAAAAAAATCGGAAATACACACTATTAACTTTTTATCAACTTATTAGCTATTCTACATTCAAGTACGATCATAATAATTATAAAATGTACAATAATCGCGTACTTATCGTGTGGATTCCAGTGCGGAGGCGGCGGTATTTATATAAATAATCAAAGAAAAGTGATAACAGAGAGAAAAGAGGGTTTAAGAGAGAGAAATTAGATAAACTAGAGAAAGGAGGGATTGGAGAATGTACAGAAACTACAATAAATTGAGTCTACATACATTAAATAACCTCAGCTAGTTGAAAGAAATGATTGGAGAAACTGCAGAGACTACAACGGAAAGAAAAACTACAATAATTCCATTGAGGAACATAGATAAAAGGAGAAAAAGTGTTTAGAAAGACCGAGGAGACTGGAGAAACTGTAGAAACTACAAAAATAGTTGGACTAGATCAACCAAGAGAAAGGAGGGATTGGAGAATGTATAGAAATTAGAGAAACTACAATAAATTGAGTCTACAAACATTAAATAACCTCAGCTAGTTGAAAGAAATGATTGGAGAAACTGCAGAGACTACAACGGAAAGAAAAACTACAATAATTCCATTGAGGAACATAGATAAAAGGAGAAAAGTGTTTAGAAAGACCGAGGAGACTGGAGAAACTGTAGAAACTACAAAAATAGTTGGACAAGATCAACCAAGAGAAAGGAGGGATTGGAGAATGTATAGAAATTAGAGAAACTACAATAAATTGAGTCTACAAACATTAAATAACCTCAGCTAGTTGAAAGAAATGATTGGAGAAACTGCAGAGACTACAACGGAAAGAAAAACTACAATAATTCCATTGAGGAACATAGATAAAAGGAGAAAAGTGTTTAGAAAGACCCAGGAGACTGGAGAAACTGTAGAAACTACAAAAATAGTTGGACTAGATCAACCAAGAGAAAGGAGGGATTGGAGAATGTATAGAAATTAGAGAAACTACAATAAATTGAGTCTACAAACATTAAATAACCTCAGCTAGTTGAAAGAAATGATTGGAGAAACTGCAGAGACTACAACGGAAAGAAAAACTACAATAATTCCATTGAGGAACATAGATAAAAGGAGAAAAGTGTTTAGAAAGACCGAGGAGACTGGAGAAACTGTAGAAACTACAAAAATAGTTGGACTAGATCAACCAAGAGAAAGGAGGGATTGGAGAATGTATAGAAATTAGAGAAACTACAATAAATTGAGTCTACAAACATTAAATAACCTCAGCTAGTTGAAAGAAATGATTGGAGAAACTGCAGAGACTACAACGGAAAGAAAAACTACAATAATTCCATTGAGGAACATAGATAAAAGGAGAAAAGTGTTTAGAAAGACCGAGGAGACTGGAGAAACTGTAGAAACTACAAAAATAGTTGGACTAGATCAACCAAGAGAAAGGAGGGATTGGAGAATGTATAGAAATTAGAGAAACTACAATAAATTGAGTCTACAAACATTAAATAACCTCAGCTAGTTGAAAGAAATGATTGGAGAAACTGCAGAGACTACAACGGAAAGAAAAACTACAATAATTCCATTGAGGAACATAGATAAAAGGAGAAAAGTGTTTAGAAAGACCGAGGAGACTGGAGAAACTGTAGAAACTACAAAAATAGTTGGACTAGATCAACCAAGAGAAAGGAGGGATTGGAGAATGTATAGAAATTAGAGAAACTACAATAAATTGAGTCTACAAACATTAAATAACCTCAGCTAGTTGAAAGAAATGATTGGAGAAACTGCAGAGACTACAACGGAAAGAAAAACTACAATAATTCCATTGAGGAACATAGATAAAAGGAAAAAAGTGTTTAGAAAGACCGAGGAGACTGGAGAAACTGTAGAAACTACAAAAATAGTTGGACTAGATCAACCAAGAGAAAGGAGGGATTGGAGAATGTATAGAAATTAGAGAAACTACAATAAATTGAGTCTACATACATTAAATAACATCAGCTAGTTGAAAGAAATGATTGGAGAAACTGCAGAGACTACAACGGAAAGAAAAACTACAATAATTCCATTGAGGAACATAGATAAAAGGAAATAGATCATAGATCATAGAAACTATACAATCAAGAGAAATTCTATAAACTGAAAAAATTAAAATTACTAGAAACCTTAGAGGGAGGCCATCTCAATATATTTCACTTGCAAATGTTTATTTTCTAATAAAAATTCCATCGGTTTCCATTATCTACGTGAATAGATTGTTTAAATGGCTACTCTTTTATCATACAGGGTGTTGATCTTAATGACGTACATCGCGATGAGATATTCGATCGAAAAATTGAAGCCCCGATTATTTTTATTGTACCCGAGCCGCAATTATTATTAAAAATAACCCCCCGACATTACATTGTTCCAGTTACATTGTACGTATGTGTTAATATGAGCTAACTAATATATTTAAAACACATAAACTTCGACTAATATGGGCCGGGGTCGATGACTCGACTTTTTTTTTTTCGATTTTAACGATGCAGGAAATACTCTACGGCTTTTATGAAAGCGAAGAATGCAATACTTCATCCATAGTTTATGAAGGGATGTGATTTTACGGCTTATTCAATACTAATATCGATTTATATCTGTATTATACCGGACGTATCGACGAAATTATATTATTTTCACCCTGTAATATTGATACTAGATAAATAATTCCGACGAATTAATGGTATTTCATATGTTTCGTATATATTTTATATCTTATACGTCGAAGAAAAAACAATATAATCCACCGATTCACAAGTTTCCTCGACCACCTTATAATGCAGATCTAGCCCGCAGTGATTACTGGTTTTTTAATCGACTAAATACTTCAAAAATTAAACGAGTTTTATTTTTTTTATATAACTTTCTATGTATATAGGGGGTAGTTTTTACCACTCACGATAATTTTTACGTATTGGCATAGGGTAGATTTTGTAGTGAAGGGTAAATAGAATTTAATTCCAGAATTTCACGTAAATCCATGCGTTTTTAAATCTCAAATCCGTAAATTAATATTTATCGTATTGATGAGTTTTTAATCTATTTTCTAAATACCGAAATGTCTGTCCTATGTAAACAGCCTAAACATCATTACAAGCTACTTGATATATAATATTATTTTATTTTTTGATGTTTTAGATTGAAATTTAGTGAAATATTTGGATAATATATAATGTTTTTAATGATTCAAACTAATATCATATTTATTAAAATAATTCGATAATTTTTTGGAAAGTCCAAAACTAATTTTGAATCGGAAGAGATTTAAAAACAAAAAAATTTAGAATAATAAAAGGAATTTATATTAAAATACGTACTAGAATAATCCGCTTTTCCAACCATGGTTTATAAAACGAAATCACCACTCGCGAAATAAACAAAAAATTTAAATTTAAACAAAACTTTCAACGATTGTTTTCACTCATGATTCGTAAACGAAATTCTGACAGCATTTAACGTAATTCGAGACTCGAGATGGTAATTCGTGTAAATCAAGTAAACAAATTCTCTAGTCGTGTTAGTGAGGGAGACAGTGAGGGCCCTAACACCCACCAGAAACGTTTTGTCACCAGCCGGTTCACCTACGATGACTCATTTTTCTTTTTTAATAAATATTTTAATGACTTTACGATCACCGGTATATATCTATTGTTTAACAACTACGAAATTACAATAATCACTATATATATATAATATATTTATAGTGTATGACACTATTAAGCGGTTAAAAACGTACCGGGGGTACCGAAAAGTGTGGTTAAAAACACGGAAAAACGTTTTTCTCGTTGTTTAACTCTAGAACACCGAAAAATCGTCGCAATTTTCGTGATACCTTTGTTTTTTATAAAAAAAAAAGTTCCCAGATCACTTTTTCAACAATATATACAATAATTTTCAACTCATTCTAAAAAATATTATGTTTTCCTTTTATTTTGTTTTAGAATTTTAATTTAAAACTTTTCTCAACGTATAATTTTGTATTTAACATATTTTTCCTATAAACCGTACTTCAATTTCATAAATTTCAACTGGCGCAGTCAATAGGATACGCAATCTTGGTCGCCTATACGACGAAACGTTCTCTTCTGTAATGAGTCGAGCTCTTCAAAGAACGAGCACCAAATGAGCGAGCAAGAGTCCAAAGATGGACGAATCTGCGCCTTCTAGAAGATTAGAAACAATATTGGTGTGTAATATTATGTTATCTTTTTATTTTGCTTGAGAATTTTAATTTAAAACTTTTCTCAATGTATAATTTTGTATTTAACATTTTTTCCTATAAACCGTACTTCAATTTCATAAATTTCAACTGGCGCAGTCAATAGGATACGCAATCTTGGTCGCCTATACGACGAAACGTTCTCTTCTGTAATGAGTCGAGCTCTTCAAAGAACGAGCACCAAATGAGCGAGCAAGAGTCCAAAGATGGACGAATCTGGACCTTCTAGAAGATTAGAAACAATATTGGTGTGTAATATTATGTTATCTTTTTATTCTGCTTGAGAATTTTGATTTAAAACTTTTCTCGACGTATAATTTTGTATTGAACATATTTTTCCTATAAACCGTACTTCAATTTCATAAATTTCAACTGGCGCAGTCAATAGGATACGCAATCTTGGTCGCCTATACGACGAAACGTTCTCTTCTGTAATGAGTCGAGCTCTTCAAAGAACGAGCACCAAATGAGCGAGCAAGAGTCCAAAGATGGACGAATCTGCACCTTCTAGAAGATTAGAAACAATATTGGTGTTAAATATTATGTTATCTTTTTATTTTGCTTGAGAATTTTAATTTAAAACTTTTCTCAACGTATAATTTTGTATTTAACATTTTTTCCTATAAACCGTACTTCAATTTCATAAATTTCAACTGGCGCAGTCAATAGGATACGCAATCTTGGTCGCCTATACGACGAAACGTTCTCTTCTGTAATGAGTCGAGCTCTTCAAAGAACGAGCACCAAATGAGCGAGCAAGAGTCCAAAGATGGACGAATCTGCGCCTTCTAGAAGATTAGAAACAATATTGGTGTGTAATATTATGTTATCTTTTTATTTTGCTTGAGAATTTTGATTTAAAACTTTTCTCGACGTATAATTTTGTATTTAACATTTTTTCCTATAAACCGCATTCCATTTTCATAAATTTCAACTGGCGCAGTCAGTAGGACACGCAATCTTGATCGCATATACGACGAATCGTTCTCTTCTGTAATGAGTCGAGCACCCTCAAAGAACGAGCACCAAACGTGCGAGCAAGAGTCCAAAGATGGACGAATCTGCACCTTCTAGAAGATTAGAAACAATATTGGTGTTAAATATTATGTTATCTTTTTATTTTGCTTGAGAATTTTAATTTAAAACTTTTCTCAACGTATAATTTTGTATTTAACATTTTTTCCTATAAACCGCATTCCATTTTCATAAATTTCAACTGGCGCAGTCAGTAGGACACGCAATCTTGATCGCATATACGACGAATCGTTCTCTTCTGTAATGAGTCGAGCACCCTCAAAGAACGAGCACCAAACGTGCGAGCAAGAGTCCAAAGATGGACGAATCTGCACCTTCTAGAAGATTAGAAACAATATTGGTGTTAAATATTATGTTATCTTTTTATTTTGCTTGAGAATTTTAATTTAAAACTTTTCTCAACGTATAATTTTGTATTTAACATTTTTTCCTATAAACCGTACTTCAATTTCATAAATTTCAACTGGCGCAGTCAATAGGATACGCAATCTTGGTCGCCTATACGACGAAACGTTCTCTTCTGTAATGAGTCGAGCTCTTCAAAGAACGAGCACCAAATGAGCGAGCAAGAGTCCAAAGATGGACGAATCTGCGCCTTCTAGAAGATTAGAAACAATATTGGTGTGTAATATTATGTTATCTTTTTATTTTGCTTGAGAATTTTGATTTAAAACTTTTCTCGACGTATAATTTTGTATTTAACATTTTTTCCTATAAACCGCATTCCATTTTCATAAATTTCAACTGGCGCAGTCAATAGGACACGCAATCTTGATCGCCTATACGACGAAACGTTCTCTTCTGTAATGAGTCGGACGTCCTCAAAGAACGAGCACCAAATGAGCGAGCAAGAGTCCAAAGATGGACGAATCTGGGCCTTCTAGAAGATTAGAAACAATATTGGTGTGTAATATTATGTTATCTTTTTATTTTGCTTGAGAATTTCAATTTAAAACTTTTCTCAACGTATAATTTTGTATTTAACATATTTTTCCTATAAACCGCATTTCATTTTCATAAATTTCAACTGGCGCAGTCAATAGGATACGTAATTTTGGTCCCCTATACGACGAATGGACCTTCTAGAGGATTGAAATCATCTAAAAAACGACTTATCTTTCCAATTTCGTAAAAACCTTTGTGTTTAACAACTTTGAATTACTTCAACTTACTACTGCGCTGTTCAATAATATTATTGAGTTTATTAAAAACCATGATGGTTTTGACTAATGGAATCAACTAATTTCGATAATTTTAAGTAATTCATTGCCCCCTTTAGATATGGTAACACAAATTTTTATCTAATTTCAAGGTTTTAATGAAATATTTTATCTAAAAGTTAGTTTATAAACAATTTTATTGATTTATTCTAAAACGGCCGGTAAAGTTTAATAATTTCTATATTAATTTTAGTAAATCTACATTATCTTTTAATTGCTTTCGTTATGTGGAAGGTCATGGGAATTTCGAAAGATAATACATTTTTGATTGAATTACGAGTTTCAAATTTCGAAATTGTAAATATCGTCAATGTCAAAATCAAATAAAAAAAAAAGTTATTAAGAAATTATTCCTAATATTCAGAGAATTGAGAAATCTAATGAATGCAGCTACTGTTTTTTTGCGATTCGCTCTGTATAATTCTTCTAGGCGCGGTCAGTGTACTATTCTGTATATAATATAACATTTGGCTCGCGATCTGACAATCTACTTGACGTCTGCACGTCATAATCGAATGAAAACGAAGTTAAGATATCGTTTTACCTTCTCATATTATACAATAGATTAGATCCCTTATTTTAACCTAAATAATAGATCTAAATGAACGGAAAAGGGCTCGTCCTAAAAGATAAATCGTTTATATATACAGATACCTCGATAAAAAAAATAAGGATAGTCCATTCGAACATTTCGTTTCTAATCACTTTTAAATTCTTATAAATTTGATCATATAAACACTTTAAAATTCCAAAAATAATGAATAAATCCGGATTTTAATGTATCCTTTTACAAAAAAATTGAAAAATTATTATTTTATTTCAATAACACGCAGTATTTTTTGACCTCATTAACATGTTAAACATGTAAACGTACACATAACTTAAATCGTGTGACTGACATACAGATGACGCTGTCATTGTCAATGTCGTATGACGTTTACGAAGTACCAACTTTAAGTAAATAATGTGTCAAATTTTGTGACATTTAGATTAGTCAAAAAATACCTTACATCTAATCGTAAATTTAAATTGCGTGAGTTATATTAGAATGTAGTTATGTGATAATGGATGAAACATGGATCCATCACTTCATTATGGAATCAAAACGATCGTCATCTGAATGGAATACAGGCAGTTAATCACGTCCGAAGCGTCCAAAAGCACAACAGTTAGCTAGGAAAGTTATGGCTTGAATTACATTTCTAATTGCCACTTTATAGTCCAGATTTAGTCACCAGTGACTACTGATCTCAAAAAAAATACTCTCCGGTACAAAATTCAGCTCAAATGAAGAAGCAATTGGTGAAAATGAATTCTTGGATGGATTTTTTTGGAAAAAAAAGTTTTTTTTTCATATTATCACACGATTTAAAGTGTAAATAATTTGTTTACCAATGAATTAAACATTTCTATATTTGTTTAACACATTTTAGTACCTCTCATCTAATATTTGCCTATTATTTCGACACCAAGGTCGATATTAGATAATATATACAGGGTGTCTATACTTAAACGATGTATTAGATATTATAGTATGAAAAAATAGTTTTTTCATTGGAATTAGTGCCGTAATTTTCACATTACAAATGATTAGAATCGTTTTATATTGTTCCAAATATAATTTGATAATCGTGGGGGTAATAAAATTCTAACTGTTTATCATAGAAAATAAACGTTTTCGCTCGTGATGATGACATCATCGAAATAATGTTTGCTATAAAATTAGAACAGATGGGTCAACAAAAGTTATACCCTAATTCGGTCGCTGTACTTAATTATTTTCATTAAATTTTCTATTTTACGTCTAAATAAAATTTTAAACAAACGGAACGTATCGTAAAAATATATTTTCTAAATACAGGGTGTTTAAAAACAAAAAGGTGATTCGGTATAAAACCGAAAAATAAAACAGGTTTTATTAGTAAAAAATCCGTATTCAAAATACAAGACGAAACTACTGGCAACATTGTAATGGGATATGTTTTTGTATCTTAGTCTCATAGAGGGCGCTAATTGTACAGTTTGTACGAAGTTTTATTGAACGTAACTTTTTTGAGGTTAGATTTACGAATCAAAACGATCTTGAACAACTTTCTGATCTAAATTTTCAAATGAAAAGTGTTTTACGTGGTTAATTTTAACTATGAGGTGTTGAGCTATAATCAGGTATAAATATGAAGGTAAAATCTATATTATTACATCTTAATATTCAAAATACAAGACGAAACTATTGGCAACATTGTAATGGGATATGTTTTTGTATCTTAGTCTCATAGAGGGCGCTAATTATACAGTTTGTACGAAGTTTTATTGAACGGAACTTTTTTGAGGTTAGATTTACGAATCAAAACGATCTTGAACAACTTTCTGATCTAAATTTTCAAATGAAAAGTGTTTTACGTGGCTAATTTTAACTGTCAGGTGTTGAGCTAGAATCAGGTATAAATATGAAGGTAAAATCTATATTATTACATCTTAATATTCAAAATACAAGACGAAACTACTGGCAACATTGTAATGGGATATGTTTTTGTATCTTAGTCTCATAGAGGGCGCTAATTGTACAGTTTGTACGAAGTTTTATTGAACGTAACTTTTTTGAGGTTAGATTTACGAATCAAAACGATCTTGAACAACTTTCTGATCTAAATTTTCAAATGAAAAGTGTTTTACGTGGTTAATTTTAACTATGAGGTGTTGAGCTATAATCAGGTATAAATATGAAGGTAAAATCTATATTATTACATCTTAATATTCAAAATACAAGACGAAACTATTGGCAACATTGTAATGGGATATGTTTTTGTATCTTAGTCTCATAGAGGGCGCTAATTATACAGTTTGTACGAAGTTTTATTGAACGGAACTTTTTTGAGGTTAGATTTACGAATCAAAACGATCTTGAACAACTTTCTGATCTAAATTTTCAAATGAAAAGTGTTTTACGGGGTTAATTTTAACTATGAGGTGTTGAGCTATAATCAGGTATAAATATGAAGGTAAAATCTATATTATTACATCTTAATATTCAAAATACAAGACGAAACTATTGGCAACATTGTAATGGCATATGTTTTTGTATCTTAGTCTCATAGAGGGCGCTAATTGTACAGTTTGTACGAAGTTTTATTGAACGTAACTTTTTTGAGGTTAGATTTACGAATCAAAACGATCTTGAACAACTTTCTGATCTAAATTTTCAAATGAAAAGTGTTTTACGTGGTTAATTTTAACTGTCAGGTGTTGAGCTATAATCAGGTATAAATATGAAGGTAAAATCTATATTATTACATCTTAATATTCAAAATACAAGACGAAACTACTGGCAACATTGTAATGGCATATGTTTTTGTATCTTAGTCTCATAGAGGGCGCTAATTATACAGTTTGTAGGAAGTTTTATTGAACGGAACTTTTTTGAGGTTAGATTTACGAATCAAAACGATCTTGAACAACTTTCTGATCTAAATTTTCAAATTAAAAGTGTTTTACGTGGTTAATTTTAACTATGAGGTGTTGAGCTATAATCAGGTATAAATATGAAGGTAAAATCTATATTATTACATCTTAATATTCAAAATACAAGACGAAACTACTGGCAACATTGTAATGGCATATGTTTTTGTATCTTAGTCTCATAGAGGGCGCTAATTATACAGTTTGTACGAAGTTTTATTGAACGGAACTTTTTTGAGGTTAGATTTACGAATCAAAACGATCTTGAACAACTTTCTGATCTAAATTTTCAAATGAAAAGTGTTTTACGTGGTTAATTTTAACTATGAGGTGTTGAGCTATAATCAGGTATAAATATGAAGGTAAAATCTATATTATTACATCTTAATATTCAAAATACAAGACGAAACTACTGGCAACATTGTAATGGCATATGTTTTTGTATCTTAGTCTCATAGAGGGCGCTAATTATACAGTTTGTACGAAGTTTTATTGAACGGAACTTTTTTGAGGTTAGATTTACGAATCAAAACGATCTTTTCTTCTTTTCTTTCTTAGAAAAAAGCGACAGTAATTTAAATACCAAACAACCCTCGTAAAGTAACATTAATAAACGATATTTAGATAACAAATTAAAACCGACTTCTATTATTGTTTGTTTTATGTTTTTCCTAACATAAATTTTATAGTAATAAATCGTCATAATCAAAAAACTTTGATGACACCCTCGCAATATCTATTTTAAAAACGTCGACCATAAAATTTCGATGATTACTTTAACAGACGCACATATACATTTTGTGGGAATACAAAGCGAGTGATTAGGTGTGATAAATTCGAACTACGACAAAAATTTAACACGTCGACTGCCGAAGAAAACATCGACCACGTTTCATTTAAAATAGAAACTATTTTCGGAATTTAGAAACAATGTGTTTGTCCTAAAAACGCAGCCCTTGACATTTCTGTTTATTTCCTTTTGTTAACCTGACACTTTAATTACATAGGGAATCATAAAATCTATTTCGGTTTCTTTTTAAACATCGACCTTAGCCTTTATTTCCTTTTGTTAATGGAACAGTTTCTATTTGAGGTTTATTACTTTGGACATTTCGTCTATTCGGCGATACCACGAGCTCTTATTTTTTTCATTGATCGACGTTCTTTTTATCTACGGGGGGTATCGAAAACATTAGAAGTTTGTATAACAAAAATTACGCAAAAAAAAATCATAAATAAAGTAAATCATCTCGCAATTTTAAAGACTTTCATGGATTAGTTTGAAATTTTGATAGAAGCTCGAAAATGATGCAAATAACAAACCTGGTTTGGTGCCAATGTATGGTTCTACCGCAGGGGTGAATGCCACCCTTACTCGGGGGTGGTAATTTAAAATTTGAAATTTACACCGGGAATCGATAAAGAATTTAATTTTATGAAGAAAATGTGGAATGAAGTTTTTTAATTAACTCAATAATTTATGAGTTATTCGTGATTGAAAATTTAGAAAAAAACCACGGTTTTCAATATTTTTTCACGAAAAACTCGAAAATTACGCATTTTTAGGAAAAAATTATTCTCATCAAAATTGAAGCTTATAAAAAAATAAAGAAATTAGTCAGTTCAAATTGAATTTTTTAAATAATATTCAGCAACTTATGAGTCACTGAAAATCAATTGTTTCTTTTTCGTAAATTTATGCAGAGGTTTGAGCTCAAATAACGGAAAAACTATCAATTTTTCATAAAAATTTGTAATAAACATTTTTAAAGTACTTTTTTAGACCTTTAAAATGAGTTTTTACAAAACTGTCTAGCATGAAAATTAAGCGTGATATGACGAAAATTAAAAAAAAACACGTTTTTCAACATTTTTTTGTGAAAAACTCGAAAATTACGCATTTTTAGGAAAAAATTATTCTCATCAAAATTGAAGCTTATAAAAAAACAAAGAAATTAGTCAGTTCAAATTGAATTTTTTAAATAATATTCAGCAACTTATGAGTCACTGAAAATCAATTGTTTCTTTTTCGTAAATTTATGCAAAAGTTTGAGCTCAAATAAAGGAAAAACGACGAAATTTTTCATGAAAAATTGTGATGAACAATTTTAAAGTACTTTTTTAGATCTTGAAAATGAGGTTTTATAAAACCGTCTAGCAAGAAAATTGAGCGAGTTATGACAAAAATTAAAAAAAAACATGTTTTTCAACATGTTTTCACGAAAAACTCGAAAATTATGCATTTTCTGGAAAAAATTATTCCTATCAAAATTAAAGCTTATAAAAAAACAAAGAAATTAGTCAGTTTACATTAAATTCTTTTAATAACATTCAGCAACTTATAAGTCACTGAAAACCAATTTTTTCTTTTTCGTAATTTTATGCAAAAGTTTGAGCTCAAATAACGAAAAAACGATAAAATTTTCATGAAAAACTGTGATAAACATTTTTAAAGTACTTTTTGAGACCTTTAAAATGATGTTTTATAAAACCGTCTAGTAAGAAAATTAAGCGAGTTATGACGAAAATTAGTTGAGTAACTCGAAATTCAAAATAAAAAAAATGTCTGTAAATTTGATACCATGTGCGGCAAAATTAAAATCAACCGTAGCCCATGTAAAATTATTTTTGTTTAAGTCCCAACAACACGTTCCAAAAGTTTGAATGGTTTGGAACACGTATATTTTGAAAAAAGTTGTTTAACGTGAATTTTTTTTTCGATTTTTAAAAAAAACAACGTTATTTTTTTAAAATATCTCAAAAACTATTGGATCAACGAAAAAATTTATCTCCAACTAAAATTTAACTTTTATTTTACTAAACATTTTGCTTTTTTTTAAACTCACGTACCTTGAAAATTAAACGAGATATAAGCGTTTCAAGTATTGATTTCAATGCTAAGGAAAAGTCTTTTTTACACTTTAACATCAAAATTCTCTAAAGAAAAGGGCCTAGAAGGGTTGCAACTTTCGTGGTTTTGTAGCTTATGAAATTCCCTACAAAATGATGTATGGATGAATGCAAAAAGCTTAAAGGGAAGTCGAGTTATTATTAAAAAACAAAATACATTTTTCCAGAGATGGAAAATCACGAAACGTCAAGTCAAAATCGAAAATAAAATGATTTCATACTTCCAGCCGTTTTTCAAATAACTGTATTGGGGTAGTTTTTAAAGGTAGTTACATTGTAAGGGTCAGATTTCTTATATTTGAAGAAAATAAAATCGAATCTAAGAAAAATTTCATGTTTTTTAAATAATCTTTGTACGAGGGGTTGTTTTTAAGGGTAGGTGAACTGTAAAATATCGAAATATCAAAATCATGATAAAAAACAATCAACATTCATTACATTTGAACACAACTAGAACCAATTACCGGTTTAATTAATTAGTTTTCAATTTATAGGAGTAAAGGGCGATTTTCATCCCTTAAAAATGAAAATCATACTTTGCGACCGAGTCAAGTTTGGAGAGAAGGGTAAGATTAATTCAAAATTTTCAAAAAGATCGGTGAAGGTCTTTAAAATTGCGACGTTTCGGTCGATTTTAAGTTCGAGTGACCGGAATCAATAAATACGAATTTCCGAGATACCTCGTATACACGTCACGAACTAGTTACTACTAAAACATAGTAAATTATAATGTCCCGCTAACGACGCTTAAAAATACAGTTATTTTTATACAATAATTCTTATTAAAAATTGTAGATTCAGTACGAAAAAACTTCTAGACCTAAAACCGTGTAGAAATCTTCGATTACGTTAAAATGTCGGCCTTATCTACTTTAGGAATAAACAAATTACTTGGCGATCCTAATAATATGTTAAAACAAACTTTCTCAACAACAACCCCACCGAAATTACTCAAAAAACATTACAGTGGACATGAGGATTATCACGAAGAGTAAGTTATAATTTTTTAACATATTAACTAGTAATTTTAGGGGTAATTAACCCTTATAAAAATTTATCTACCATTATCTCTTAGTCATCAAACGTCGTTAACAATCAAGAAGAATTGAGACCGAATTACTCAAACAAACACGAGGAGTTGCCGTAGAAGACTTGAGGTAGTTAACCTCAAATTAACACATTTGGAGGATGTTCCTCAATGATTTATTTGTTTGTTTGTTTGTATATAATAAATAATTGATTTTCAGATACCATTACACGAAGAAGAAGAGTCGCAGCATAGCTCTAACCGCTCTAACTTTATTGGCTTTCCTATTTTTCCTTCACATCCTTCAACAATGTCTGCACGATCAAATCGAAATGCAAACAACAACGACTCCATCGACTCTGTTACTTCAAGCTAATATCCAAGCGAAAAATGATATACAAGACGTCGGTAAAAACTCAAATAATAGAGCCGACGACGATCTAGATGTAACTACAACTTCCGTTGACGAAGACGAAATAAAAAACGAAGATCTGTATTGGTACGATAAAATTCATGTTCCCATAAAAACGAAAACTGTTCAATCGGTTTCTAGAATTAAAAAATTGTAATTGGTTTTCAATAAATGTAACTACGACTATTTTTATTTTTTTTTTTTATTATAAAAGTCTTTTCTTAGTGTTAAGAGTTAACCTGTTGGCTATTTACTGTTGTCTTATTGGTCCGGAGGTCTTAATAAGTGTTTCCGAATTGTTTTTGACCCTTTTAACTTGCCCTTATGAAATACTGGGGATGAATTCTTTGTAAGTATTTTCCGTACATCAAATAAAGCATTTGAAGGATTACCACGTACGCCTTTTAGAAGTTACTACCTTATCCCGCTTGACTATTGCCCATTCCTCGATAAAACCATAATCCTTCGACCCCAGATAATTCCGATTTACCTTCCCTTTTAATGTCCGAATAGTATACAATTAAGTTAATCATCTCCTATATACTTGAGGCACGTTTTATGAAAAACCAATATAATTGCATCCCTCTACTTTCTCAATGTACCGTACTTACACAAAACCAGGCGAGGCGTGTCAATATCAATCTGTTTTTTTTTGCTGACTAATTTCATGTTTAGCTTGATAAATTTATATAAATGAATTATAGATTACAAGTTTTCATAGTTAATTAATATACGTAATTATAACATTTTTTATAATACGGCGCCTGAAAGGGTAAATTTCAACCTCCCCTAGTAATAAATCGGATTTTTCACACGTATCTAATATAAATTATGAGGGTGTTGTGATATGTACACCCTCATAATTCATATTAGGTAACATCTTAAGGTCAAAAAATAATGTTTAATAAACCGATATGTAAAACGACAACATGTTTTTCAAAAAAGCGGCGTCTTTGATACCAACTATCTGATAAACTTAGTCGTTTAACATTTAGAGAAAAAAAAAACAGATATTTAATTAGAATGTTTTCATATTAACACCCACTGAAATATATCGTACAATAATACAGTGTGACCAATAAATTATTTACGTAATTCTGAATGAAATCAATTTATTAATACGAAATTATTTTTTCGTAAATCGTACAATATGTCAAATTGACGGGGAAGATTCAGTTAACGAGGTTTGTTTTTCTTATCCTGCAAAAACCCCGGTCGATATTCATTGCAGGGTTTTAACTGATTCAACTCAAACATGGCGTCTTAAACAACTACCGCCATCTATAGGTCAGGATAATTACTATTGGAATTGTCCTCGTATTTCAAAATTTTGCTAAAACCTTTACAAAAAACGTTACAACGAAATAAAACGATTTTTAACATTGAGGGACGAAAAAAAATTATTATATTATTAATTTTATGTAAAATGTAAAAAAACAAAACATCCCTCGTCGCTTTTGGTATTAAAAAAAAAAATAACTAAAAACAATCGTAAATCTCGAAAACCAAAAAAAAACTATTCACCAATTATGTGACGAATTAATTTTAACGCCACCCACAAACTAATCTTGACAGAAGCCGATTGGTTCGGCACAGGAAATGTGTCAAATGCTAATGAGGTGTCTTTAAAATCAACAGGACCCATCTTCCAGTTAATTACATTAACAGTTTGTTCGGTATGTGTAAAGGAAAATCTCGGGGTTCATTCAACATTCGTAATATTGTACAATTACAAGTGTTTATGTCTATATTAAATCGTATTAAATTAATAAAATAAAGTAAGTACATTATGGTTTATTATTTATTGAAATTTATACAAAAAAAAAACTAATTTCTAATGAATTGTAACAAATTGTTTAACTTCGTGGATTTGCCTCCGTCTCATAACACTTTTTTTACGATCCACATTTTTGTTTTTTCAAATTTTTCACCAATCAATCAAAATTACGATTCTTAACGTTCCACAAATTTGATAAATCGAATCGATAGTTTAGTATCCACACTCTCGAGAAAAATCCAAACCTACAATCATCGATAGAATATAAACAAGAAACTCAAGTACGATTTTCAACCAAATTAATAAGCTTAACAACACCTTGGATTTAGCAACGTCCCCAGAAACGACTACCACGACGATGATGGTAATATTTGAACCACCACAGCATCATTTACTAGTTCAAGACTGTTTACGACTCGAAAAGTTTACCGTGGAAAAACTTCTCTAGTCGGAACCATCAAAATCAAATTTATATTATCGCCAAGTGCTTTTTTTTTTGTAAGAAGTTTTTATTTTTTTAATTTCAGATACTTAATAGATATATAAAGTTATTTGAAATGGACCAAACTGTATTCGATGATTTTACTCAAAATTCTAATACTTATTGTCACTATTCGGATCAATTGAAATCGTCTCCGATTTACGAACAATCTACAGACATTCGCAATCAAAATATTTCGAACGATTTTGGAAATTCTTATCAATATCAACAATTTTTATGTTATCTACCCCCCAACGTTAAATATATTAATAATTACTACGAAGATATAGGAAACGTCGAAGGAAAAGAATATTTGGACGCCGCCTCGTGTTCAGATGATTGCAGAGGTAATTTCCAATCACTAAACTTTAGTTTACACTATTATATACCTGATAAAATTAACTTAAAGCCGGCACTGGAATTTCCAAGTTAAGTTTCTTCTTAACACACCCTGTATACGTATATATGTACTTGTACTATACGTTCGTACCCCGTATAACTAAATTATTTTATAACTTTAATAATAAAATTATTAATCTATTATTTCTGATAAACCCTGTATATAAAAAATGCGTCCGTCCAGTATTAAAACGTTTCCAAATACCACCCACGAATAAGTGACTCAAATTATATTACAAATTAGTAGAATTTTCTGGTTGTCACACTCTTTCCATTCATATTTCAATAACTTCTCGTTTTCGAACAGATGGCGTTATAACCGATATTTCATTATTCTTCATCGTTCCAATATTATTGTTTTTACAAGGGGATGATTTATGGGGGTATCCTGTTTTGTAATGTGGGTGAAACTTCCATAAACAAATAAAAATTTACAGATAACAGGGACGTCGAATGTTTGACAAAACCACGGAAAGAACGAACGGCTTTTACGAAAAATCAAATTCGAGAATTAGAAAAAGAATTTTTACATTCGAATTATTTAACGAGATTGAGAAGATACGAGATTGCTGTTGCTTTAGATCTAACAGAAAGACAGGTAACTACAGATTATATAAGTTTACGATTTAACCAAAAGAGTACGCTATTAACACATACAAAATATTACTTTAATAATGTTGAATATAATGAAGAATTATTGTAATAAAATTTCTATAAATTCTTTATAATATTGTATTTATTGAATTTTAATACGCCATCTATATTATCAACTACAAACTTATACGTTGCTTATTGTAGCTTATTATAGAAAACTGTAAAATGTGTCAACATAAAATATAGAGATGGGATTTTTATTTACACCTCCATAACATTGATTAATATTGTTAATATTATACGTGAATTTTTATTTAAGGTGAAAGTATGGTTTCAAAATAGAAGAATGAAATGGAAAAGAAACAAATCTGGAGAGAGGCAAATTAAATCGAAACACGTTAAAATTATTTGATGAAATCAAAATGCCTATAATAAGAATAACTTTTGTATACTTTTTGTAACTATATCCAACTTTAATTTAGTGAATTAATAAAATGGTACTAATTTCGAAAATTCTGTTACATTTTTTTTGCGGTAAAACGTGTTTGAACCAAATATAAATATTTTGGATTTGTTGAAAGACGTTACCAAATTTTCTAATTGCAAATAGCATTAAGTTATGACATTAGTAAATTTAACTTATATTTAATTCAGTAGAAAATACAAGTGAAACGCAGAAGTCTGAAATATTTGTTATTAGATTCAAGTTTTATAATTTTTTGAATACAACTAGTAGTTTTGAAGAAATGAAAATGACGAAGAATAATCTCTCCGTATTTAAAATTTATCTATGGTCATATGTCATTACTTTCTGACTAAAACAAAATGGCAATGGTACGTCATTACCAAATTTTGGTGAACATTATCTATTTCTAACCTCAAAGTAACTGAATATTGTTATTGGATCCCAAATGTTTGAGGCGATTTTTCAAATTTTGACATTATTACAAATAAAACGTATTATGTCGTAAATGATTTGAAATTTTTGAAAACATCACAATCTAGCATTTATAATTTGATTCTATGATTATACTCTGTCATTTTTGACAGGTGCAGTTAGGTTATATATATAGAAAAGGATCAGGATAATGGTGAATAAAATAAAACAAATTTTTTACTTCAGAGTTTATTTTAAAAAATTATTTTTTCGCAGTTTTCTTTTTAGTCTTTGTACTGGTTTTATCTACAGGTCGAGTCAACAACGATTTACCGCGTTTCCTGATTAATTCTCTAGCGATTTTTTTAACAGTGTCTGCGTTTAGGGGTTGGGTTTTCTTCACGTTCTTTTTCGAACTTTTAATTTGCGAAGATTTTTTAATAATCCCAGATTTGGGAGTTTTCGATTTTTTACTCGGAGTTTTCGTTTTTTTACTCGGAGTATTCGCTACTTCTTCACTAGAACTTCCTTCTTGTTTGATAAGAGCTATGTCTATGGGTGTATACGTGGGTTTAACCCCGATTTTTTCCAACCAAGCTAATTTTTTATTCACTTTCGATAACCTAGTAGTTGTCCTTTTTATATGAGTCTGATCATCTAAATTCAAATTTGCTCTATACTGTTTTTCCCTTCTCACTTTCACTGAATACCTCGTCGGTGTATTATGCTTACCGCTAAATAAACCTTTAGGTCGTTTTTCGTAAGGCACATATTCTGCTATAATCCTTTTTTTGAACATCAAATAATTATTCATAGTTTCTGCCGCGATTTTAGCCACATCCGGATTTTCGAATTCGACGTATCCGTATCCTTTACTGTTTCCGGTTCGGCCCGATCTACAAACTTGAACGTGTGTAACTTTTCCGAATTGTTTGAAATATTTATTTAATTCTTCTTCGTAAAAACCGTGCGGTAAATGTGATATAAATATAAGACCTCTGCGTTGCTCGACCGTTAACTTCTTTTCTTTTTCTATATCTTTAGCAGTAATCGTACCTTCCTGTTTTAAAATAAAAAAAATTTCAATTTGAAAACATCGTGTATATATACAAATATCACGTACCTTAAGTTGCTTCTTTAATTGCTTGATTTCTTTCACTACTTCTCTCTGTTTGGAAGTGTCTATCGACAAAACTTCAGTGCTTTTAATTTTACTCATTTTAAATTATAAAATAAACTGAATTTTAAGAAAACCTCGTGGTTTATACTAAAATCAAAATAAAAGGTTAAAAATGTCAATTGTCAAATTATTACTTGAGAGCTAATTTCACGTCTATAAAATAAATTGCTTACATATGAACATAAAATATAGTAATTAGTTATAAAATTTATAGAATCTAATAATTTTTATTCTATTCTAATTAATAAATGAAGATTTTTTTCTCGATACTTTGCAATTGATTGAATAAAGTTTTCCGATATATTTAGTTTTATGACTGAATTCCTGTCACTTGTCAAATCGTTAATACCAAATAATTTAATTCTACGGCCACAATTTATGAAAACCAGAGTATTAATGATATAATTATAGCTAATTATTATGAAATGAATTTCGAAATTCTCCTAAAATTATTATAGGAGTTTCTTCATATATATATTTATGATAGAATTTCTGTCACTTGTCAAATGGGTAATACAAAATTATTTAATCTATGACCTGTCAGTTTTTCTTAAACAAGTGTTAGTGCTGTTGTATTACTAAACGTAATTTATGTTTATAAAATGTGCGGTGGTTTTACTTGTTCAAAAAATGCTCTTATCGCTCTCAACGTCTTATATATCGTAAGTACTAATAACTATCATTAATAAATATAAATTACGAATGGTTTTTTAGGTGGTAGCGTTTGTATTGATAGGAGTAGCAGTATACGGACGTGCCGCTACTTTGGTAACAAACTTACCAATAGTCGGAGGTATTTTAGCATGTGGTATAATACTGATGTTAATATCGGTCTTAGGACTGTTGGGAGCCGTAAAACACCATCAAGTCATGTTATTTTTCGTATCCTTTTCCTAAGAAATAAAAATAAATACAGGAAGTGTAATTTTATCATTTATCAACCCACGTCTTGAATTAACTAATTTAAACAATAAAATTTATATATTTACTATGGAAAATTCCTTAAATAACGTATTTAGTATATGGTTATATTATTTCTTTTATTTCTAATACAATTTTCTGTGGCTTGCGCTTGTCTTGGAGTGAATCTGGAACAACAGACGCAATTAGCCGAAGAAGGTTGGAAAAGGGAGAAGAATATAACGAGATCTAATGTACAGAACGTGTTTAGTTGTTGTGGATTCGATCAGAAAGTCGATAAGGAGGTTGTACCCCCTGATTATACCGCCATAGAGGTAAGTCTTCTTCTACCCCCCGCGTTTTGTTAATTACATAATTGAATTTTAGAATCGTTTATGCGTCGATCCTATTACAACTTGTCATTGTCCTAATTGCATGGAAAAGTTACAAAATACTATTAATTACGCTTTCAAATTGTGCGGTTGGATTGGGTTGTTTTTCAGCTTTACAGAGGTAAGAAAATCGTTAGTTTTTTGGGTAAAAATTGAAAAATGTTGGTGGAATTATGTATATTATAGGATAATTAAGGATTAATATCACATGTTCTTGTCCCAATTTATTTTTTTTTATTAATTTCTAAAAATAAACAATTTTCTATATATTATCGGTTCCAATCGCCCCCACAACTCGATATCTTTCGTAAAAAAATTTGGTTTCCCTCGAATTTGTTCTATAATATTCAATATTCAATTGGGGCATTTTATTCCAATTTTTTAATATCCTTGAGGTACTTTAGGTGCTAGTGTTTCTCATATGTACATTTTCGAAGAAGTTTTCAATAGTAATGAATCAAATTTTTCACTTTTAGACGAAAAAATTGCGAATTGAAACCGCCATTGATGAAATTACGAATTTCTTGTTATATTTACCAACTATGCATCGAATATTACATACTCGGTGACTTTTCTCTGTTACATAACCTTAAAATTTTACTTTGTATATATAAGTTTTCGTTGAAGGGATAAAGGGAGCATGTTAGGAAGAAAATTGAAATTTTTAGATCAAAAACTTTACAAACAAACCTCGTATATTAGTTATACATTTTATTTTAATAAGATTTTTTATAAAACTTCGTATTTAATGGTGTCTGGTTGTTTGATATTAACATTTTTTATATCGACATCGATAAAACATTTGATTATAACAAAAAAATTATATTTCGTTTCAATGGTTGAATTATCTTATTTTTAAAATTTCGTTCATATCCTTCGTGTTATCATTAGTTTAAAGGAAAACTAAAGCAGAATGGCAACGTCGTAAAACACGGTTCGGATATCGATGGCCGACGACTTCTGAAATTCCGCTGTTGCCAGAACTGAAATATTTCTTTAAATATGAATAACTTTAAACCAAAATTACTACCGAAACTTTTTCTTTAGTCGACATTTTATATTTACTAATTAATCCGATAATCTTATTAATTAATTTGTTTCTATTATAATTTATTAGTTGCATAAAACAAAATGTGAAATGCAATCGTCGCCAGTTAAATATCTAAAACAAAAATCAGTATGACAACGCCGCTAGGATCTATCAAAACGTCGGCGATATTCCTGTATTTAAACACTTGTTGTTTTATACCATTGTTGCCAGAACTGAAATATAATCTTACATTGGAAAGATTTTGAAACAAATTTTCATACTTTTCTATTCTCCCATTAATTTTATTTTCATTAAAATTAATTATTCTCACAAAACAAGGTACGAAATTCCATTAATGCCATTTAAATTAATCTTTTGTTTGTTTTTATTAATCTTTTACCCGACGTATTTTTATATCTCGATTGAAGTTTGGCAACAGCGAAGTTCGCGTTCTGTCAAAGTCAACAACTGATCTAGAAGTTTCACGAATAAATTTAGTAAAAACCGTGAAAATATTTGAATCTTTTTATACATTTTGTAGTGTACAAGTGTTTAAAAAATATAGTTTAATCTACATTATAAAAAGTTTTGAAATAAATACAAAGTGGTGCTGGAAAACATTCAACATCGTCGACAATAATATTTCTGAATATCAATTTGATGTAAGTTTTTATAAACAACAATATAAAATCGTTTTATATAGCTAATTAGTTATTTTTATTGTATGCTTATTAACTGGGTTTGTAATTAATCAATTTAAATCTTTAGTAACGATCAACGATAGGTACATAACCTAACTTTTAATCCCGTCGATATTGATAGATATTAATATAGTACGTAAAATGAGTTAGAATTCTCATTTATTCCATAATTAAGTACATTAACGTAAAAATATAGTTAAATATTTCCCTATAATATTTATTTTTATGGTTTTCGAAATTAAAATGAAGTTTTCATTACTACTAACTTTATCTTTAACATTTCAACTTTAAATTCAAAATTATTATTCTATTGGATGCTTTATTTAAAATATTTTCACTTATTTAGTGAAATCTCTCGATATATAAAACAAAAATTGTTTTAAAATATGTTTTATTGTTGTCGGTGTTATAAATACGAGGTGCGGTTAATAAATAACGAGACTGATGATATAAAACATTTTTTTTTTATATTAAGTAAATTTGTTTAATATCAATTTCAATACATCGTGTTTCTATACAAATATTTTTGTGATTTTTTCGATATTTTCACCAGTTTTTGACCTCAAATATTGTTTCTGTCTTGTTATTTAACAATCTTACCTAGTATACTAACAAATTGGTGGTTCGGTTTGCATGTTTCTAAATTTTTTTCAGTTTATGGGTGTACTACTAACAGTTCGTTATCGTAATCAGAAAGACCCACGAGCCAATCCGAGCGCTTTTCTCTAGTGAAATCTAACGGGTGGGTTTCGCATTTATATTAACGATTTAGTAGAAATTTTTAATGCCGAAACTAAAATTTGAACGTTTTTATAGTTGATAGGTTTGGTTTGGACGAGGCATTATCGTAATCTGCATGACCCGAACGAACTGAGAGCAACGGCGGTCTTTCCAAAGCACAACTTTACGTATTGAAACCTAGTCTCGTATAAATTTTTTTTTTATGTTTTCCCGTAGCCATATAAACCAAAGATTTTTTTTACCCTCTATTTTCTATATAATGTGTATTATATGCGTGTAAATCTTTGTAGATATATAGAAAATAGTTTCTAGCAATATTTCGACGGTATGCTGCAGTTTGTTTTTTGATTCTGGTTGTGATTCTTAAAATTGGCCGTGTTGGTACCACTTTTTTGGTTGGTACCACTTTTTTTGTATACGTGCATACGTTTTAATTAGTGTTATCAACCAATCCACATATTTCGTCAGGTTTTTTATATTTTGGTGTACAAAATGGTGTCCTACAATCCAGTTACTATTCCAACAGTATTTTCAATATATTCCTTCATATCTTCCTAGAGTTCTTTGGGCTCCTTATCCATCTGTAAAGGTGCATAAATGCCTCAAGTGTCTTAAAAGTCACGTCATCTTGAACTTGATGTGTTCTTGTATGATTTTCAACGTTTCCTGACTTCCTTCTTTGTCTTCTGTAGGTTCCTTATGCTCCTTGTAACATCTGAGGATCTGTTTTGGTCTAAAATTGCTTTGGGTTCCTCTGGATTCGCACCTGTTTGAATTTATTCGACTTTTGCAGGATTTTCGACGAATCCTGATTCATTTTCATTCTCTTCTTTGTGTTCTTTGGGTTCCTTTTAACACCTGAGGATCTGTATCGGTCTAAAATTGCTTTGGGTTCCTCTGGATTCGCACCTGTTTGAATTTATTCGACTTTGGCAGGATTTTCGACGAATCCTGATTCATTTTCATTCTCTTCTTTGTGTTCTTTGGGTTCCTTTTAACACCTGAGGATCTGTATCGGTCTAAAATTGCTTTGGGTTCCTCTGGATTCGCACCTGTTTGAATTTATTCGACTTTTGCAGGATTTTCGACGAATCCTGATTCATTTTCATTCTCTTCTTTGTGTTCTTTGGGTTCCTTTTAACACCTGAGGATCTGTATCGGTCTAAAATTGCTTTGGGTTCCTCTGGATTCGCACCTGTTTGAATTTATTCGACTTTGGCAGGATTTTCGACGAAATCTGATTCATTTTCATTCTCTTCTTTGTGTTTTTTGGGTTCCTTTTAACATCTGAGGATCTGTATCGGTCTAAAATTGCTTTGGGTTCCTCTGGATTCGCACCTGTTTGAATTTATTCGACTTTGGCAGGATTTTCGACGAATCCTGATTCATTTTCATTCTCTTCTTTGTGTTCTTTGGGTTCCTTTTAACACCTGAGGATCTGTATCGGTCTAAAATTGCTTTGGGTTCCTCTGGATTCGCACCTGTTTGAATTTATTCGACTTTTGCAGGATTTTCGACGAATCCTGATTCATTTTCATTCTCTTCTTTGTGTTCTTTGGGTTCCTTTTAACACCTGAGGATCTGTATCGGTCTAAAATTGCTTTGGGTTCCTCTGGATTCGCACCTGTTTGAATTTATTCGACTTTGGCAGGATTTTCGACGAAATCTGATTCATTTTCATTCTCTTCTTTGTGTTTTTTGGGTTCCTTTTAACACCTGAGGATCTGTATCGGTCTAAAATTGCTTTGGGTTCCTCTGGATTCGCACCTGTTTGAATTTATTCGACTTTGGCAGGATTTTCGACGAATCTTGATTCATTTTCATTCTCTTCTTTGTGTTCTTTGGGTTCTTTTAACACCTGATGATCTGTATCGGTCTAAAATTGCTTTGGGTTCCTCTGGATTCGCACCTGTTTGAATTTATTCGACTTTAGCAGGATTTTCGACGAATCCTGACTCTGTTTCCTTTTTTATAGTCTTCAGGATCCTTCCAACACCTTAGGGCCTATAAACGTTTGTAGTTTTTTTAGGTTCCTCTGGATTTTTTCGTAGTTTTGATGAATTAGTTCAGCTCCGGGGTTCTTCAGAGCCTTTAGTTACATCTAATTTCAACTTAACATATTTTGGAAAGTGATTTTTGAGTTCTTCGAAGACATTAAGATATTTCGAGTCACTTTCTGACAATTTATTCGAATTTTCTAAAATATAAAGTGACTTGTAACAAAATCTGGCGAATATAGTGGTCTAGATGACATCGGGAAAGTTTGTAGGTTAATTTATTGGTTCCTAAAATCCCAGTGGACAAATTTTTTTCTACTACGACTGATTTGGTGTTGAATTTTTTTTATTTCTTTATTCTGTTTTAAGACATTCCAGTGTGTGTTGTAAATTCGAGTGAATTTCGCCATTTCTGTTTTTTTTTTCCATTTAAAAAAATATCTTTCGACGCTTCGCTCTCTTTTTTTGCAATTCTTCCTGCTTACCAAGTGAAAATTGCGGTAATTTCAAAATATAGTGATGAAATTTGAAAAAAAAAGACAGAAATGGTTTTTTTTTACAATTTGTTATGCCTCTTTTTTGTTCTGTTTAATTTTAGAATAAATATTACGATCAAATCAACGTTTTTTTTTTCATTATTTTGACCTTCATACAGGACGTCCTTTCCCCCAATCGTATACTTTATAAAAATATCGCGATCTGTTGATTATATGAAGGATGGGATCGGATTTTATTGACTTTTTACACTTCTCGAGAGAACGAACTAGTTTCATTTCATCAGAAGCTTCTAGAATGAATTTCCAAGTATTCGGAATTGAATTAATCACCTGGATCTGATGATCAAGGACCACGATGAAGATTTAGATCCGATCTTGTTGAAATGCCCCTCGAAACTATCAGATATCGATATAATTCGATATTTTGGAAGCAGAAGACGATAAAATGAACGAAATTACAAGAAAATTGGCGAGGAAACTGAAATGGAAGATTAGAAATCGACTGTATCATAAAGAATTAGCTCCAACTAATAGTGATGGTTACAAGGGGCAAAAAACAAGATGAGTTCATAGAAAAATGAATAGTATGGAATTACATCATCATCAGAAGCTTCTAGAATGAAATTCCAAGTATTTGGAATGGAATTAATCACCTGGATCTGATGATCAAGGACCACGATGAAGATTTAGATCCAATCTTGTTGAAATGCCCCTCGAAACTATCAGATATCGATATAATTCGATATTTTGGAAGCAGAAGACGATAAAATGAACGAAATTACAAGAAAATTGGCGAGGAAACTGAAATGGAAGATTAGAAATCGACTGTATCATAAAGAATTAGCTCCAACTAATAGTGATGGTTACAAGGGGCAAAAAACAAGATGAGTTCATAGAAAAATGAATAGTATGGAATTACATCATCATCAGAAGCTTCTAGAATGAAATTCCAAGTATTGGGAATTGAATTAATCACCTGGATCTGATGATCAAGGACCACGATGAAGATTTAGATCCAATCTTGTTGAAATGCCCCTCGAAACTATCAGATATCGATATAATTCGATATTTTAGAAGCAGAAGACGATGAAATTAACGAAATTACAAGAAAATTAGAATTAGAAGTCGACTGTGTAACGAAGAATCAGCTCCAATTGATAATAATGGTTAGAAGGGGCTAAAATATGACGAATTCATAGAAAAATGAACAATAAAGGACAAGATAATTGAAAAACTCCTTTTCTCAATTAACCCGTGCCAGTTTTTTCCCCATACATTCGAACTAAACCGAAATTTTTGTGAAAAAAATTCGTTTGAGGGATAATAAAATATGTTCGTCACTTGCAAATAAATTTTTTTTATTTCATTTTTTTATACGTTCGATCATACATTTCATAGCAGTCGTCGTCAAGTTTAACAATCGTCATTTTAAAAAATTAAATTAATCACTACCATAAATATTTACATTATACATCATTTAAAAAAAAATAAGTGCTTCTTATTATTTTACGTAAATTGATTTCAAAAAAAAGAAGAAAATCTTCTAAACAACGTCAGTCCCTTATTATTAATTCATACTGTCGATGAACTAATTTTATGGGCACTTGAAAATAAAATACAACAAAAAAGAAGATACACAACTACGTAATTTATAACCTAAAAACAACATTTTTCGTAATACACCTCGTATAATATGATTACAATAAGTATAAATTGTGGGAATCACCCTGTAGTTCATCACATAAGTTAATTCCGCGTGAAAAAAATCCGTATTTACTGCATTTTCTTACTCAAACCCCTATCATTAATAATAATACTTATAAAAGGGATGATGTTTGTAGAAATTGCTGGAATGATGATGTCCCGCCATACTGTTAACGCCTGCTCCATTATTGAGTCCGTACATTGATCCGCTGTTGCCATATTTTTTCTCGCCGTACCTAAACACGACATTATTTTAATATTATAACCCTAAATACAACACTGACAGTTCATAGATATTTTCATTGGTCTAATTACGAGTTTTTAATGTCAAAATTGTAGTTCGCGGTGCGTTCGTTTTTGTATTTTTAGTAACAGTTTCGTATTCACAGGTCGTATCAAATCGTCAGTGGTGAATTGAAATCTTGAACCGGTTCGTAACCGCAACGATTATTAATAGTTCGCGAATATAGTTATTTTTGATATACAGGGGTTGTACGAATTGTTTGCTATGAGGGAATCGTTGAAATAATAGATTTTCGTTGCGGAAAATTTTAATAATACAAAAGTGATATTTGTAAGTATGGAAATAAGTGATTTTTTTGGATAAAATATTATTTTGGTTTATGTTTTTTTCAAAAATTTAGAGATTTAGAGTTGTGGTATATTTTTTTGTGATTTTTATATTTCGATAAAGACTAATATAAAATTTGTTGATTGAAATTTGATTTTCTAGAAAAATTGAGAAAAAAAATCCGAATAGAAAATTTATAATTTTGAAATTTCAATTCCAAAAGGTGGATATATGAAAAAATGACAAAATTATTACATATTTGTCGTAATTTCAAATTAAATTAATTAAAATTATGAATTAAAATATTATTAAACAGTGAATATCAAAAGGAAAAATACATAACCTCAAAAATGGTTATTTTTTTGGTTACATAACCTTAAATAGTTCGAAATTTTGAGATTATGTGCAAAAAGATTTAAATAGGAAGCTATTTCGATACTTGAAAAGATAAAAGGATAAAAGGGGAAGGTTTCTAAGGACGAAATAGTTTATAAAATCAAGTTTTAACATCGATACATACCTTCCTTGGTTAGCATTAGCCTTATCAGCAAGAAACTGTTGTTTAAAGTGTCCCGATTTACCGGCTTCTTCGGCGGAAAATTTACCGATGTCTTTACCTCCCTTGAACGCGGCTCCGGCGTTTTCGCCGAAACTTCCTGCTTGGTTATTGAACAAGTAGTTGCCGCCTTCGTCGTGATCTTCGTCGTAGAATTCTTCAGTTTTGCCCGATTCGTGTTTTTGATGAGAATTTTTGAAACCTTTCATCTTGTGTCCCTTCTTATGACCTTTCATCATACTTTGGACACCTTCGTTTTTACCTTCCTGATCGAATTTTTTGGCGCCGTGATATACTTTACCGTCCTCGTAGATTTTTTTATCGCCTTGGGCGCCGTTGTAATAACCCATATCGCCTTTCATGTCTTTAGCGGCCATTTCACCTTGATTATAACCCGATTGACCTTTGCCGTATTCACCGCCGTGATGACCGTGAGCCTTTTCGTATCTTAAATCGTTCAAATTTTTATTTCCTTTACTGTATTGTCCTTCGTTCATGCTACCACCTCCGTAGCCGTGTATACCGATTCCACCTCCCATACCGCCTCCCATCATACCTCCGCCTCCCATCATACCGGCACCTCCCATCATTCCGCCACCTCCCATCATTCCGCCACCTCCCATCATCCCGGCTCCTCCCATCATTCCGGCTCCTCCCATCATTCCGGCTCCTCCCATCATACCAGCTCCTCCCATCATTTCTCCGCCTCCCATCATTCCAGCTCCTCCTCCCATCATTCCAGCTCCTCCTCCCATCATACTATCTCCTCCCATACCTTAAAATATGTCGTAATGAAATAATTTTTTTTTTATCTTAATGTCATTTAAGTTACCGCCCGACATTCCTGCACCCATCATCGCTCCCTTAGTCATCATACCAGCTCCACCTGTCATCATTCCTGCTCCGCCACCTCCCATCATTCCGGCTCCGCCTCCCGACATCATTCCGGCTCCGCCTCCCGACATCATTCCGGCTCCGCCTCCCGACATCATTCCGGCTCCGCCTCCCGACATCATTCCGGCTCCGCCACCCGTCATCATACCTGCTCCGCCTCCCATCATTCCGGCTCCCATCATTCCACCGCCTGTTCCGATTAGATTCGCGCCTCCGCCGCCGCCGCCCATTCCCATAGATAAATAACTACACAACACATTTTCTAAAAATAAGGTGAAAACTAAGGGAGCACTGATTCTAATCATCTTCTTCCGATTAAACTGAAGATTCGAATGATTCGAAAATGGTCGATCGAGAGTTTTTATACCCGAATCGTTTTCAACGGTCGTTCGAGCGTCTTTTCACGGTTTGTATTGTTGGTCGAAATTTAGGTCTATTAAGACGGGATATACGCTAGAAGAAAAATTAAGGTTATGTCCGTTCTACAACGGAATATTTGGTATCAGACTTTGAATAAAACGGATTAAATTTAATACTGAAATGGACGGTTATTGAAATCGTAAATAACGCGATATTAATATCATCGTTGCGAAAGATTGCGGAAGAGATCAGCGTTTGGTTTGTGGAGGTCTTCCAGATTGACCTTTCGAAAATTAACTCGTCGATTAATTACCAGCCGGAATCCTACCAACTACCACACGAAGTCATCCGCTACTACTAAAGATTGTCGAAGACGTCGACGCGAATTCTGCGGATAACGATTATTGACTCCTGGACTTCGTTTGCCATAATCTGGACTTTGTATTAGATATGGAGAAGCTGGACACAAAAGGAGTTATCAGAAATACCAAATACAAGAAGTTACTTGATGAAAGAACCAAACTCTAAAGTTTTTGTCAACAAACACCAAATCGTAGATGGATAGGTTAGGTTAGGTTAGAAAGCTACCAAACCAAATTGGAACGATGATCTTAAGTTATCGGATACCAGATGTTGTCTATAGACTTTAGTCCATGTGTTGGTAACATAATTTAAGAGTTACCCAATAGCCGATGTCCTCAAGATCAATATTTACTGGTTAACGATGTTCTCCGGGAGTTTGCAGACGCCCGGAAGGTCTTCGGAGAAGTGCAAACTTGGAATATGTTGAAATACGGATGATTAGATTTCGAATTAATTTTTTTTTCTTCCACCATGATAAACATATTTGTTCAAACAATATTTCTCGTTAACAAACCATGAAATTACTTCGATATTTTTTCCTTCCCAACGGTTATGAAATAAATAATTTTTTTCCATATTCCAGGCAATATTTAAGGTCACGAAAATATACCACAATAATTTGTTTAAATCAAATTTTTTTTTCTTCTTCTAATATACAAACTTAATCAACCGACAAATCTATGGTTGTATATATATGTATCGATCCTAAAATCAACATTATCACTTATCGAAAATGTTCTCGACGTTGTTGTTGGTTTTATTTTCAACTGTTTACAAAACAGAAGCGAAATTTTACGAAACCGAATTAGGGCCGTACGGTAAATACAGCACCCAGGAGTACGATCACGATTTGGGGTATCCATATGGTCTGGCTTACAAAAAATATCCTTACGAACACGAAGTTGTTGTACCGAAAAGTGTAGGTTACGCGGGAGGAATCCCAGGATACGGAGGATTGCGTGAGGACGTTGGATATTACGGACGTAAAGGATTAATTGGGGTTCCTTTAGGACCCGGTTACGGGTAATTATTTTTGAAATATTTGTAGTTGTATAATTTATTTAATGGAACAAATATTGTTTATATGTAAAAAAGTAGCGCCCAAATGATTTGTTTGGGTATTTTTAGTTAAAATATCGTCAAACTTTTGATATTGAATGTTTTATTGATCAATCGGCGCCCAAATTAACACGAAATTGTCCAGAATTTGATTATTTTGGTTATTTTCGGTGACGCCCTTACTATAAACTATTTATCTTTAGTAAAAATTCCAATCTAGTGCTACTGTAAGTGATTGTTCAAATTAACGACCAAATTAGGGTCAAATTCTTCCGAAATCAAATAATTTTAGTTGTTTCCAGTATTAATAGTAGTGCCCAAACTATTAATTTTGAATAATTTTTGCTATAAATCTCAAACTTTCATTGCTTCTAGCTATTATTCAAATTGGCGTCCTAATTAGGTACAAATTTGTCCAAAATCTAATAATTTTAGTTATTTCCTGTATTAATAGTAGTGCCCAAACTATTAATTTTGAATAATTTTTGCTATAAATCTCAAACTTTCATTGCTTCTAGCTATTATTCAAATTGGCGTCCTAATTAGGTACAAATTTCTCCAAAATCTAATAATTTTAGTTATTTCCTGTATTAATAGTAGTGCCCAAACTATTAATATTGAATTATTTTTGCCCTAAATCTCAAACTTTCATTGCTTCTAGCTATTATTCAAATTGGCGTCCAAATTGGGTTCAAATTTGTTCAAAATCTAATAATTTTAGTTGTTTCCTGTATTAATAGTAGTGCCCAAACTATTAATTTTGAATAATTTTTGCTATAAATCTCAAACTTTCATTGCTTCTAGCTATTATTCAAATTGGCGTCCTAATTAGGTACAAATTTGTCCAAAATCTAATAATTTTAGTTATTTCCTGTATTAATAGTAGTGCCCAAACTATTAATATTGAATTATTTTTGCTATAAATCTCAAACTTTCATTGCTTCTAGCTATTATTCAAATTGGCGTCCAAATTGGGTTCAAATTTGTTCAAAATCTAATAATTTTAGTTGTTTCCTGTATTAATAGTAGCGCCCAAACTATTAATTTTGAATAATTTTTGCTATAAATCTCAAACTTTTATTTCTATTTGCTATTATTCAAATTGACGTCCAAATTGGGTTCAAATTTGTTCAAAATATAATAATTTCCAGTATTAATAGTATCGCCCAAACGTTTAGCTTGGGTTCTTTTAATTACAATATAGTCAACTTTATTTTTTGATTGATTTCTTGATAAATAGGCGTCCAAATTGGTAATAAATTGCTCTGACTCTGATGATTTTGATTATTTCATTTATTAATAGTGGCGACCAAAAGATTAACTTGGGTTCTTTCAATTAAAATTTCGTCAAAATTTTTTGTTGACCGCTTCGTTTATAGATAGTTGCCTAATTACGGTTGTTTCGTTAGTAAGAGTGTCTCCCAAACTATAAATTTTGTTTTTTGTAAGACAAAATTTTTTTAAATTCCTATTACTGTGAGCTATTGTTCTAATTTACAATCAAATTGTGTTCAAATTTGTCCAAAATATCCCAACTATGGTTGTTTCTATTATTAATAGTGATGCCCAAACATTTAGCTTGGGTTCTATTAATTAAAGTATCGACAATCGAATGTTTTTTCGATCAATAGTCGCTCAAATCGAGTTTAAATTGCCCAGAACCTACATAATTTGCTAATTTTTTTAATTAAAACTGTCACCCAAACTATAAGTTTTGTTTCTTTTCGGTAAAAATATCAAAATCGTACTTCTATAATATCGTTAGTTTAAATTAACGCCCAAATCGAATTATTTTAGTCGTTTCTAGTATTAATAGTAGCGCCCAAACGTTTAGCTTGGGTTCTTTAATTTAAAATATCGTCAAACTTGTGATTTTGATTGTTTTATTGACAAATAGGCGCCCAACTTGAGATGTAATTGCCTAGAATCTGAAGATAGTGTAAATTCACGTTTTTGAAATTGTCGCCCAAACTTATTAACTTAAAATTTCAAATTGCTAGTTCAAATTTGTCCAATATGGATTAATTTTGGTTGTTTCTAGTATTAATAGTAGCGCCCAAACGTTTAGCTTGTTGGTACAAGTAAAGTAATTTCAGTTATGGTCCTGTCGGTTATTCCCACGTAGTCCCCTACGAATCCGGTTTAATAGCAGGACACCCTCCTTTCGGTATATCCCAAATCGACAAAGGAATTTACAGCGATGGTAAACAAAATCTGGTAGGCGAAAAATTCAATTACGCGAAAGGGTATAACGGAGAATTGGTGAATCACGGGGACGCCGGTTACGCCGCGGGAACTGTAGGTTTCAAGGACATCAAAGGGGATTCGTTACATTTTATCGACGCCGACGGTTTAAAAAAAGGACACCACGAAGGTAAACAGTACAACGGGGCGGAATATTTCGATTCGGAGGGTAAACACGGCGACGAGAAAGTTTTGAACGCGAATCATAATAAAGGACACAACATCAAAGGTTTCAAAAAATCGCATCACCTAGACGAAACCGGTAAAACGGAAGAATTTTTCGATCACGACCACGACCAAGGAGGAAACTACGTCTTCGACGGACGATTCGGAAAATTCGGAGAAGCCGGTGGACAGGGATACAAGGGAGGATACAGCGACGGTAGATTTAAAACAGGTATGTTTTTATATGTGAATTTTTTAGGTGAACCTCGTATATTATGAAAAAAAAAATTCGTATTTTCCAAAAATTTCAGTTGTCGTACAGATACAGATACAAAAATTGATAGTTTAAGTGGTATAAATCGGGAAATTTAGTTGGTTAGATTTTCAAAATTTCCCATTATTTCAGTCTGCAATGAAGATAAAAGAAAATAAAAAATACCACGTTGTAGAATAAGTTTTCTTCGATATAAAAGGTCCTTTACACTTTTTTTGTGAAACCAACAGTTTTCTCGGAAAAAATTCTAAATCTATCTAGTCGTTTTTCTAAATTTATAAATACCTCGTATATACGCAAAAATTATCAATTTTTTCCATAAAATTACTTTCGCAGAAGACGTATAATTGAAAATTTTGGAAAATTTCCGAAAAATTTTCAAATAAATTCGTATTTCACGCAGCCAAGCGGGTTTTTGGCGCGCGGGATCCATTAATACTTTCTAGAATTTTTTCCGAGAAAATTACAGCTTTTACAAAAAAAGTGTAGGGGATCTTTTTTATCGAAAAAAACTCCCCCTACAACGTGGTATTTTTTATTTTCTTCTATCTTCATTACATACTAAACCTATTCGATCGGCGTACGATTGAACTTTCCGGACGTGCCTCGTATATATATTCGTTAAATTTGAATGCGTCAATGTGGTGGTAGATTTTTGTTTTTCGTATTATAGGGGAGGCGACTAAAGAAGGTCACGTCGGTAACGAATATTTCCAAGATAAATCTCAAGGAAACCACGGGAAATTCGGCGAAAACAAATTCGCCGAAAACGAAGAAGCGTACGGTTTGAATAAAGGATTCGGCGAACGCGGATTAACCGCCCATCACGAGAACAGCGGTATTTACAAAAAGCATCCCGGTTTCGGTTATTATTGATAAATGATCATGTGATAAAACTTTCACTTACCTTAATATTTTTTTTTTCAATTAAAATATTTATATAAGTAGTTAATAAATAAGGCATTTTAATCACGTATTTTTATTTATAACCTTAAAATAATAATTCGACGTAAAAATAAGTCCGACGGGACTAGATCGGGTGTCGTAGCTGATATCTACAGGATGGTTCGTACTAAACGCATATTTTTCATATTAATCTCGTTAGGGGGTTAATTAGAAGCGGTCTAACCTTAAAATTTCACAAAACTTCTTTATCTGTCACTTGTCAATTCCGAATCAATTGACAGATAAAGAAATTCTGTGGAATTTTGAGGTTAGATCGCGCTTCTAATTAACCCCTTAGAGCGGTTCGAACGACTACTTATAATTATTTAATGCCCTTAATAGTATCACAACAAATTTGGTGTTTAGATGTAGAGGGTTGTGAAGAAATTAATTTTTTTTTTTTCGAAATTTTCGAATTTTATAATTCCTCAAGGATGCAACTTGATTTGGGGGTAAATAGCCCTCATTCGTCATATTTTGGGCTCTTCTAAACATTTCTACCCTTTGTATTCGATTATATTATGTAGGGTAGAGGGTTGAGTTTGAATTTTCATTCCAGTGCTTCTAATCTGTTCAAGATAGATCGTCAAGTTAAAATTCTGAGTTGGAAAAATATATTTACGGCTATTTATCAATATTAAAAGATTTTTTTTTTATTTTCCATCAGGGAAACACCTTTTTTCACATTTCGATTAGAGACAGGACTAAAATTGTACTGAAAACCCACTATATTCATCAAATTAGATCTTCAGTGACTTTTTCTGTTTCCTAACCTTAAAGTGTCACAGAATTTTCTCATCTGTCAGTTGTCGATGTCAAATTTTCGAATCAATTAGCAGATAAAAAAATTCTGTGGAATTTTAAGGTTAGATTAACGCCTACGTTTGAAGATTGAAAGATTTTCTTTTCGATTTTCCATCAGGAAAACAATTTTTTTCACATTTCAGTCAACGCCATGTTTGAAATTGTCCTTACCACCCATTATATTGACCAAACCTGACTCTAAGAAACTTTTTTCTGTTTCCTAACCTTGAAATGTCACTGAATTTTTTCATCTGTCAGTTGTCGATGTCAAATTATCGAATAAATTGACAGATAAAAAGCTTTCGTGACATTTTAAAGTTAGATAGCATCTAATTATCGCCTACGTTTAGAGATTAGAAGATTTTCTTTTCGATTTTCTATCAGGAAAATAATTTTTTTCACATTTCGTCCAACGACATGACTAAAATTGTATTTAAGACCCACTATATTTATCAAATTTGGCCTTTAGTGACTTTTTCTGTTTCCTAACCTTAAAACGTCACAAAATTTTGTCATCTGTCAGTTGTCGATGTCAAATTTTCCAATCAATTGACAGATAAAAAGCTTTCGTGACATTTTAAAGTTAGATAGCATCTAATTATCGCCTACGTTTAGAGATTAGAAGATTTTCTTTTCGATTTTCTATCAGGAAAATAATTTTTTTCACATTTCGTCCAACGACATGACTAAAATTGTATTTAAGACCCACTATCTTTACCAAATTTGGCCTTCAGTGACTTTTTCTGTTTCTTAACCTTAAAATGTCACAGAATTTTATCATCTGTCAGTTGTCGATGTCAAATTTTCCAATCAATTGACAGATAAAAAGCTTCTATGACGTTTTAAGGTCAGATCGCATCTAATTAACGCCTACGTTTGAAGATTGGAAGATTTTCTTTTCGATTTTCCATCAGGAAAACAATTTTTTTCACATTTCGGCTAACGACATGACTAAAATTGTATTTAAGACTCACTATATTCACCAAATTTGGCCTTCAGTGACTTTTTCTGCTTCCTAACCTTAAAATGTCACAGAATTTTATCATCTGTCAGTTGTAGATGTCAAATTTTCCAATCGATTGACAGATAAAAAGCTTCTGTGACATTTTAGGGTTAGATCGTCTCTAATTAACGCCCTCATTTGAAGATTAAAAGTTTTTTTATTGGATTTTGTGACTTTTTTCTGTTTTCTAACCTCAAAATTTCCATCGCAAGAGAGATATTTTGGTCAGACGTGTACATGAAAGCCAATTTTGAGTCGACAGTCATTATTTAGAAAAAAATAATTAGTCTATAGAAATGGTTTGAAATTATTCGAAATTTTTTTTTTTTGGATATTTTTTATTAAGAAAATTTATAAATTAGAACCTGGATGATGTTTCCAAAACGTACTAGATCCGCTATACTCCCCTAGATCTCCATTATTCAAAAGTTTATGTTCCCCGAACGATTCTCCACCTCCATTAAATCTATTTTCCCCAAAATGTTCTTCTTCTTTACTAATTTGTTTCGACTCCGTACCTTTGTCGATGTCAGCGATTTTTTTCTTTTCTTCGGTAACCGATCCTTTATCCAAATAACCTCCTTGGTACCGCGACGATCCCGATTCCCCAAATCCCCCCGATTTTCCTACGAATTCTTCATTATCCGCTTCGTCGTGTGCTTCATCGTAATATTCTTCCGTTTTCCCGGATTCATCGTTGTGATGCGATTTCGAAAACCCTCTGATTTTGTGACCCCTACGATGACCGTGTATGGCCGATTGTTCGTCCCCAGATTTTTCTATTCACACACATATAAATTAAAAAAATTGAATAATGAAATACCTCGTATAAATAAATACCTTTTTTATTAAAATGATGTCCTTCGAAATAATCCTTTTCGTCTACGTGTTGATTTTTGTTACCATCTTCGTTCAATATAGAAACTGATTCGCCTTTCGAATTTTTCAAATTTTCTTCGCCGTTAAAACCGCCGAAATTACCTCCAAAATAATTATTTTCTTTGAAATTTTCGTTACCCTCTTTGATATTCAAATGGGGTCGAAACAAACCGAGACCTTTGAATTGATAATGCGAATTCAGGAACCTCGGATCGGGATAATTGTACAAATCGAATTTATCGAAACCGAATACGTTTTTCAAAATTAAGAAAATTATTGAAAATAATTGTTGTTTCTTCATGATTAAAATAAGGATAATTTATGCAGGAAATCGCTTATTTATATAAATCAATACACGCTTCAGTAAATTAATAATTACGAGTTTGTTTGTTTTTTTGTTAACCTTCGTAAAGTAATTAGATTGAGGTTATGGGAAAGGTGAAGGGACTAACTACATTTAACACATAAATCGTATTACGATCGAAAATCGATTTTATTCATCTCGGGAGAAAAGAAGTAATTAACTTTGTCTATTCAAACAACCCCTGTATATAAATTAACAAAATATTTGAAGTACGCTAATAAAAATTGTTTGAGGTCTTCTGAACAACGTTGCCAGATTTAAAAAAAAAACAGTATAAAAAAGAAATTTGTAAATACGAATAAATTTGGGATTTCTACTATTTTTTAACCCAAAAATTTATTGATGATTCAATTTTGAAGGGTTAAATTAAATTTTCATAAAAATTTTAATTGAATTTTCTACAATTTCATTTGATATAAGATTCGACATGTTTGTGAAAATATTTGTGTATTTAGTTATCGTTTATTTTTGGGAGAACCCCTGTAGCTACAGCTACCAATCAAGTCTCAATTGGAAGCTAATAAAATTTACTACAATTTTATTAGTAACGAAATTTGACGTGGGGTGCGTATTTTGGAAGATATTTCACAAAATAAATGACAATTTCGAAAAAAATTATGGTAAGAAGTCACGTAGTTTAAAAAACTGTATTTCGGGAACCAATGACTTTATGAGGCCCGTTTTGGTCTCAAATTGTAGTAAATTCTGTCTTCTTGAAAAATGTTCTGGATAACTATAACGATCAAATTCTTTCTTCATTGAGATTTTGAGCAAAAACTAAAAAATCCAACAATTTTATGTTGTTTGAAATCCACCGCCACATTTTAGTTATCGTCCGTTTTTGAGACAACCCCTGTATGTATAGAAACCAATCAAGTCTCAAATGGAAGCTAATAAAATTTACTACAACTTTATCAGTAACAAAATTTGAGGTGGGGTGTGTATTTTAGAAGATATTCCACAAAATAAATGACAATTTCGAAAAAAATTTTGGTAAAAAATCACGTATTTTCAAAAAGCTGTATTTCGGAAACCAATGACTTTATGAAGCTCGTTCTTATCTCAAATTGTAGTAAATTCTGTCTTCTTCAAAAGTGTTTTAGATAACTATAACGATCAAATTCTTTCTTCATTGAGATTTTGAGCAAAAACTAAAAAATCCAACAATTTTATGTTGTTTGAAATCCACCGCCACATTTTAGTTATCGTCCGTTTTTGAGACAACCCCTGTATGTATAGAAACCAATCAAGTCTCAAATGGAAGCTAATAAAATTTACTACAACTTTATCAGTAACAAAATTTGAGGTGGGGTGTGTATTTTAGAAGATATTTCACAAAATAAATGACAATTTCGAAAAAAATTTTGGTAAAAAATCACGTATTTTCAAAAAGCTGTATTTCGGAAACCAATGACTTTATGAAGCTCGTTCTTATCTCAAATTGTAGTAAATTCTGTCTTCTTCAAAAGTGTTTTAGATAACTATAACGATCAAATTCTTTCTTCATTGAGATTTTGAGCAAAAACTAAAAAATCCAACAATTTTATGTTGTTTGAAATCCACCGCCACATTTTAGTTATCGTCCGTTTTTGAGACAACCCCTGTATGTATAGAAACCAATCAAGTCTCAAATGGAAGCTAATAAAATTTACTACAACTTTATCAGTAACAAAATTTGAGGTGGGGTGTGTATTTTAGAAGATATTCCACAAAATAAATGACAATTTCGAAAAAAATTTTGGTAAAAAATCACGTATTTTCAAAAAGCTGTATTTCGGAAACCAATGACTTTATGAGGCCCGTTTTGATCTCAAATTTTAGCAAATTTAGTCAACTTCAAAAAAATATACGATAGACAAAAATTAGAACCACCGTATTTTAGTTATCTTTTTTTTTGTTTATTTATATTAAAAGGACTGTTCACCCTGTAATAATTTCTCGAAATTAGCCCCATTTTCTTACCTACAGTGACATATTCAATTCAAAAACTCTTTCCCAAATACGTCTACGAATAAATATCTTCCATATGACGTTATATAATTTAACCGAAAAAAAAATCCAACGTTATAAAATCTGGTAATTGAAGTGGTCATTCTATTGAATCTCTTTTGGGAAAAAGAATGTTGACAAAACTCAATCAATCACTCAAAGTTAGTCAAGTGTTTACTAAAGCTTAGCCTAAGTTTTCACAAGCGCTTGGATGTAGTTCACATGCTCGCGAGCGCGTTAGTGAACACTACGAGCAGGTTTTGTGGGAGCAAATACAGCAGACGTCGATTATTACGTTGATATTGACAGATTTTCATACAAAAACAAAAATTTCGACAAGCTCGCGTAAGCCAAGTTCACACGTCTGTATTTACGAACATCTACCGAACGTGTAAACGCAGCTTTACCGATTTCTTTTAATTTTGAGGAAGTTTGTGTAAGAAATCGTGTCAATGCACCCACACAAAGGTTAAATTTAGTTCCATACTAATTAGTTTCATCATTGTATTAATCCGATCGAGCAGAAATACCAACTTTATAAAAATAAAGTGGAAATTTACGTCTGTCCACATACGAAGTCAACTCCCATCATGATTAAGCTCGCCAGGTTATTAGTCGGGGGTATTTTATTGTATATTAAATACGTTTCGGGGATGATGTCGATGGGTGGAATGGGAATGGGTGGTATGGGGTACGGGGGTAAGTATATTCTACTTATTTATCAATTATCTAGTTAAATGTGTCTTCTTAGGATCCGGAATGGGTTACGGTGGAGGTATGAACCTCTTCGGGGGTAGTGAATCGAGTGGCGGTTCCTTCGGACAGGGTAAAAAAATGTTCGACGATATTTTTTTCAAAAAAGGTTTCGGTAGCCAAGAGGGAGGTTTCGGAATGGGTCAATCCGGATACGGAAGCGACGACGTTTTAGTGAAAGACGTTAAAGGGGAGATGGGGTTTCACGGTGGTCACCATGGGGGGAAAAATATAATGTCAGACGGAAAAGGGTATTTTGGTACCAATCATATTGGTCATGAAGGTTTGTAAACGTATTTTGGGTGATAGAAATTTTCTTTTTATGTTAATAATCGTAGGAAAGAACGCGGGAGCTGTAAATAAGAAAGAAGGTCATAAAAAAGGTCGTACCGTTAAAGGTTATCACACGCAACACGAATCTAACGAAGCCAGTAACACCGAAGAAGTTTACGACGAAGAACATGACGAAGCTGATAAAAAAGCACTAAAGAAAGTCGAAGGTAAGTAATTTTCGACTTCCACTGTATATACAGTTAATTTTTATTGAGATTTACATTTTTTTCGTATTTTTCCTCGATTTTACATAATTACAATAACAGTACGAGGGATGATTAGAACATATGCACAACGTTATATTTTAAACACCCCTCGTATTATTTATCGGTGTGGTTTTTAGGGGAGTTTGGGGAACAGGGCGTGGACGCTTACAAAGGAGAAGAAGGCGACGCTAAATTTGCTTCGGGACAAAGTGGAAGTACCGGGAAATTTGAGAAAGGTGCTAAAGAAGGGAAAGCTATCGCCGAGGGGGGACAATTTGGGGGGAAGAAATACGGGGCTAATGATAATAATTATGTTGTTAGTGAAGGAGGTAACGTTAATGGAATGGCTGGGCATCACGGAGCTAATAACGTGTTCAAAACCTTTAAACCTTAATTATTTATATATTAATTTTGTTTGAAAAATTATTTAAATAAAATGCAAATATATATGGACGTTATTTGATTTTATTTATAATTTTTGGAATATTTCCAATTGATATATTCCTCACTGACTAAAATATCGAACATAAAATGAAAAAAATTAGGAGTACAAAATACAACTGGTATTTTTGAGAGAACCCCTGTATGTACAAAAACCAATTTGGTATCAAATTAAAGTTAATTGAATTTACAAACTTTTTCTTGGATATAATTTTCGACGTGGGATGCATATTTTGAAAGATATTTATAAAAATAAATGACTATTTCGAAAAAAAAATTGTTTATTTTACGAAAAAATCTGGTATTTTTAAAAAGTTGTATTTCGAAAACCAATTGCTGTATGATAGTCGTTTTTATCTCAATTCGTCCCGAATTTACTTTTCTTTAAAAATATATGAATTGATTATAAGGATCAGATCCTTTTTTATCGAGATATTGAAGAAAAACTGAAAACACTTCAATAATTTTATCAATTTTTCGAATATTATCACATTTTAATTAACTGGTATTTTTGGGAGAACCCCTGTATGTACGAAAACCAATTTTATATCAAATAAAAGCTAATTGAATTTACAAACTTTTTCTTGGATATAATTTTGGACGTGGGATGCATATTTTGAAAGATATTTATAAAAATAAATGACTATTTCGAAAAAAAATTTGTTTATTTTACGAAAAAATCTGGTATTTTTAAAAAGTTGTATTTCGAAAACCAATGGCTGTATGATAGTCGTTTTTATCTCAATTCGTAGTAAATTTAGTTTTCTTTAAAAATGTATGAATTGACTATAAGGATCAGATCCTTTTTTATTGAAATATTGAAGAAAAACTGAAAACACTTCAAGAATTTCATCAATTTTTCCAATATTATTAAACTTTAGTTAACTGGTATTTTTGAAAGAACCCCTGTATGTACAAAAACCAATTTTGTATCAAATTAAAGGTAATTGAATTTACAAACTTTTTCTTGGATATAATTTTTGACCTGGGATGCATATTTTGAAAGATATTTATAAAAATAAATGACTATTTCGAAAAAAAATTTGTTTTTTTACGAAAAAATCTGTTATTTTTAAAAAGTTGTATTTCGGAAACCAATGGCTGTATGATAGTCGTTTTTATCTCAATTCGTAGTAAATTTAGTTTTCTTTAAAAATGTATGAATTGACTATGAGGATCAGATCCTTTTTTATCGAGATATTGAAGAAAAACTGAAAACACTTCAAGAATTTCATCAATTTTTCGAATATTATCACATTTTAGTTAACAGGTATTTTTGAGAGAACCCCTGTATGTACGAAAACCAATTTTGTATCAAATTAAAGCTAATTGAATTTACAAACATGTTCTTGGATATAATTTTTCATAAAGGATGCATATTTTGGAAGATATTTACAAAAATATGGGAGTATTTCGAAAAAAATTTGTTTTTTTACGAAAAAATCTGGTATTTTTAAAAAGTTGTATTTCGGAAACCAATGGCTGTATGATAGTCGTTTTTATCTCAATTCGTAGTAAATTTAGTTTTCTTTTAAAATGTATGAATTGACTATAAGGATCAGATCCTTTTTTATTGAAATATTGAAGAAAAACTGAAAACACTTCAAGAATTTCATCAATTTTTCGAATATTATCACATTTTAGTTAACTGGTATTTTTGAGAGAACCCCTGTATGTACGAAAACCAATTTTGTATCAAATTAAAGCTAATTGAATTTACAAACATGTTCTTGGATATAATTTTTCATAAAGGATGCATATTTTGGAAGATATTTACAAAAATATGGGAGTATTTCGAAAAAAATTTGTTTTTTTACGAAAAAATCTGGTATTTTTAAAAAGTTGTATTTCGGAAACCAATGGCTGTATGATAGTCGTTTTTATCTCAATTCGTAGTAAATTTAGTTTTCTTTTAAAATGTATGAATTGACTATAAGGATCAGATCCTTTTTTATTGAAATATTGAAGAAAAACTGAAAACACTTCAAGAATTTCATCAATTTTTCGAATATTATCACATTTTAGTTAACTGGTATTTTTGAGAGAACCCCTGTATGTACGAAAACCAATTTTGTATCAAATTAAAGCTAATTGAATTTACAAACATTTTCTTGGATATAATTTTTCATAAAGGATGCATATTTTGGAAGATATTTATAAAAATAAGTGAAAAATTTCGTTTTGAAGGAACCTCTGTATATACAAACGTCGACGTCGTCGCCATGGCGTCTCGATAGCCCTAACCGCCTTCCTCTTATTCCCGAAAAATTGACAATCGGTCGAATTGACATTTTTCTGTAATGAATTAACGATTATGTCAAGATTTTACGAGGGGTGTTCTCATTTTTGAATAGAATTTCGACAGCTGATTTCTTGATATAAAAATCGAGAAAAAGTTATGTAAATATTATCCTGAAAGGTTAAAAATAGCACTAACAGAAAATTTTATTATTTTACGTAGGGAAAAGGAAAAAAATTATCGAATAAAAATAGAAAATAATTGGTTTTATTAATTATATAAAAAAAAAACAATTAATACATAACTGATACCTCATTGGAGCTTAATATCGTCAACAAAAGTACAAACTTAACAACTAAATAATAAATTAAAGAGAAGTAGTTTTGTTTTTTTTTGTCACAAAACATCGATACAATGGCAATCAAAACTTTCCGTCGCTATTTTTTCAAATCCAAGAAATAAAAAAAAAAAACATTTTCCCAATTTCTAAGGTTGGTAAAAAGGCACCACCAACGGGTGAGACTTGACGAATTTACTAGACTCCTCGTGCCCTAAAAGACTCTGTTCGTCCGCCCCCGTTTTATACCCAAACAAAGCTTGATTTCCGGCGAATTTATTCTCCCCGTATTTTCCTTGATCGCCCTCGACTTTTTCAACGGAATGCTTATTCTCGAACTGTCCCTCTTTTTTAGCTTCCGCTTGATTATATTTCGAATCGTGATGACCGCCTGAAAAAAATTTATATATACATATAAAAAAAAAAAAACTACCCCTAACAGGTGATTAATCGTCATTACCCTTAAAACCTGACGCTCCTTGTTCTCCGAAACTACCCGATTGACCATTAAACACGTAGTTACCCCCTTCGTCGTGAGATTCGTCGTAATATTCTTCACTTTTACCGGTTTCGTCCTTGTGATGGGAATTTTTAAAACTCTTCACTTTATGTCCCTTTTTGTGTCCCTGTTTCGCCGTTTTCTCCTCCCCGCTTTTACCTTCTTTATTGTAATGTTGCCCCCCTTGATATTCCTTACCGTCTTCGTATACTTTCTTCTCCCCGTTTACGTTGTTATAACGCCCCGAATCGCCTTTGAAATCTTTAACTAGAACCTCCCCTTTAGCGAAACCGGCTTTATTATGATTCAGTTCATCCCCTTTTCTACCCTCGCTTTTTTCGAATTTTTCATCGTTCGCGTTCTTCTTCCCCGAACTGAATTGACCTTTGATGATTTCTTCGCCTCCGATATGGTGTGGATGATGTTGTAGACCTCCGTATAAACCTCCCAACGTACCAACACCACCGTGGATGTACTGCGGGATAATCTGTCCTCCGAAGGTTGTTCCCAAAGGAACGGCTTGACCTAGCGCTACATTAGGACCTAGAAATTGACCACTACGGAACCGATATTATAATAAATTGATGCGGTAACTGATAGTTTAGTACAAACCTGAATGCTTGGTTACCCAATGGCGATCCCGCGAAACCGAAACCTCCGCCAGCTGCTCCGATTTGTGGATAGTAACCACCTTCCACGACGTGATATCCTCTAACCGGTAAATTCGAAGCGGCGGTTTTCATCAGATCTTCAGTTTCGTATCTGATTTGTAACAAAATTCAATTAAAAAAAAAATTTGGTTTTGATATATAAATGTTAGTAGGTTTATGGAAACTCTTTGGGATGTACCTGAGTAGATCTACTGTTTTTAAATGAGCCGAAGATTTCAAAAAAAAGGCAGCGAATGAGCTTCGTGATTTCGGAATATTTCTAATTGATATATTCCTCACTGACTAAAATATCGAACATAAAATGAAAAAAATTAGGAGTACAATACAATTGGTATTTTTGAGAGAGCCCCTGTATGTAGAAAAACCAATTTTGTATCAAATTAAAGCTAATTGAATTTACAAACTTTTTCTTGGATATAATTTTTGACCTGGGATGCATATTTTGAAAGATATTTATAAAAATAAATGACTATTTCGAAAAAAAATTTGTTTATTTTACGAAAAAATCTGGTATTTTTAAAAAGTTGTATTTCGAAAACCAATGGCTGTATGATAGTCGTTTTTATCTCAATTCGTAGTAAATTTAGTTTTCTTTAAAAATGTATGAATTGACTATGAGGATCAGATCCTTTTTTATCGAGATATTGAAGAAAAACTGAAAACACTTCAAGAATTTCATCAATTTTTCCAATATTATTAAACTTTAGTTAACTGGTATTTTTGAAAGAACCCCTGTATGTACAAAAACCAATTTTGTATCAAATTAAAGGTAATTGAATTTGCAAACTTTTTCTTAGACTAAATTTTTGACCTGGGATGCATATTTTGAAAGATATTTATAAAAATAAATGACTATTTCGAAAAAAAATTTGTTTATTTTACGAAAAAATCTGGTATTTTTAAAAAGTTGTATTTCGAAAACCAATGGCTGTATGATAGTCGTTTTTATCTCAATTCGTAGTAAATTTAGTTTTCTTTAAAAATGTATGAATTGACTATGAGGATCAGATCCTTTTTTATTGAAATATTGAAGAAAAACTGAAAACACTTCAAGAATTTCATCAATTTTTCCAATATTATTAAACTTTAGTTAACTGGTATTTTTGAAAGAACCCCTGTATGTAGAAAAACCAATTTTGTATCAAATTAAAGCTAATTGAATTTACAAACATTTTCTTGGATATAATTTTTGACCTGGGATGCATATTTTGAAAGATATTTATAAAAATAAATGACTATTTCGAAAAAAAATTTGTTTATTTTACGAAAAAATCTGGTATTTTTAAAAAGTTGTATTTCGGAAACCAATTGCTGTATGATAGTCGTTTTTATCTCAATTCGTCCCGAATTTACTTTTCTTTAAAAATGTATGAATTGATTATAAGGATCAGATCCTTTTTTATCGAGATAAAGAAGAAAAACTGAAAACACTTCAATAATTTTATCAATTTTTCGAATATTATCACATTTTAATTAACTGGTATTTTTGAGAGAACCCCTGTATGTACGAAAACCAATTTTATATCAAATAAAAGCTAATTGAATTTACAAACTTTTTCTTGGATATAATTTTTGACCTGGGATGCATATTTTGAAAGATATTTATAAAAATAAATGACTATTTCGAAAAAAAATTTGTTTATTTTACGAAAAAATCTGGTATTTTTAAAAAGTTGTATTTCGAAAACCAATGGCTGTATGATAGTCGTTTTTATCTCAATTCGTAGTAAATTTAGTTTTCTTTAAAAATGTATGAATTGACTATAAGGATCAGATCCTTTTTTATTGAAATATTGAAGAAAAACTGAAAACACTTCAAGACTTTCATCAATTTTTCGAATATTATCACATTTTAGTTAACTGGTATTTTTGAGAGAACCCCTGTATGTACGAAAACCAATTTAATATCAAATTAAAGGTAATTGAATTTGCAAACATTTTTTTAGACTAAATTTTTGACCTGGGATGCATATTTTGAAAGATATTTATAAAAATATGGGAGTATTTCGAAAAAAATTTGTTTTTTACGAAAAAATCTGATATTTTCGAAAAGTTATATTTTGTAAATTTTGTTTGGGTGTTGTCGACGAAGAACTAGTCTTAGAATACGCGTTGTATAATGCTATGCCCTCCTGGCTGTAGAACGTAAAAATTGGAGGCATGAAGAATGGGAGAAAGCTTAATGCAGACTCAAAGTTTGAGGTTTTCGGGTCTATAAGTAGAGTAATTTACCGGTGACGGTTTGGGGATTTTTAAAACTGGAGAAAATTGAATTGATTTTGAAGAGAGAAGGCACCAAAAACGAAAAATTCATCTCCTAGCATGACAAAGATCATTTTCCATGAGTGAAGGAAGATTTGGCCGTCCGAGTAGACGACGATTATTTTTCGAAATAACTGGGGGGGAACCACTAATGAAAATACCAATATAAAACGCGAATAAACAAAAAAAATTATATAAATCAAATGTTTATACCTAAATTTGTACACCGGGTGATTGGTAACTTGCACGCAAACAACAATCGGTAAAATCAACAATAAACCAAACTCTTTGTCCATGTTTGGTATTAAGAAAACGAAAATAAACACTAACTGTGTAATTTGTCTTAATTAGATATTTATAGTTGACGATTTTGTAAAGTAACGATACGCTTCGACGGATTTTCCTTCGTACAGGGTTAATCATCTGACAAGTCACTTTCTTCATTTCATTTTTCCGGTTCACCGCCACTGAATAAGGAGACGACGAATGGTTTTAATTGTTAGTTCCACCGATTGGGGCAACGAAATCATTTCGATTCGACAATTAAATATATACGCAGTGATATAACCTAACAACAACAAAAAATACTTTCGAAACTTCCCCTTTATATTTTCATTTACCCCAGCCCCAATATAGAAGCTGTAGAAACGGTAAAACATCGTTTAGACGAGACCGGACGACCTTCGAAGACCAAATTAGGCGACGAATCCAGAAAATCTCCCCCTCGGCTTATTTTCTGTTACCAGACTTGAAAAAATGTCGCGGTGGTCGAAGATTTTCAAAAAAATGAAGGATCTTGACGATTCTCGCTTTTCAGTCCATCGTTTTTGTTCAAAATTTCTATGTTTTCTGATTTTGCGAGTTCAGCATCTCGCACGATAATATTTAAATAACTTTTCTTCGGTTTCTTGTAGTTTAAAACGAATTTTTGTAAAGTAGTTGAATAAATATCGAAGGATGAAGGAAAACGATACAAATACAACATACCTTTTTCGCTTTGGCAACGCTGCTTTATTTGCAAATTGATTTGCTACAGTTTTTGGCGTATATCCTAAACGGAAATCATCTAATCAACAATACTTCGATTCCGATATAAATTTAAGGTGTGGTATCGGAAAAATCATCATTCTACATCAGACAGTCTCGAGAATAAAGAAAAAAAATCGCGATGATCAAATTTTTGTTAGTCCTTTTTTGTTATTTTTATTTTAGCCACGTGGATGCCCGGAAATTGATCGGGATGGCCATACGACCAATGGGAATGATGAATATGGGTCCTATGGGCATGGGAATGGCGGGTGGCAGTATGGGAATGGGTATGTCCGGGATGGGTATGGGCGGTTCCAGGATGGGTATGTATGGTATGAGAGGCGGTATGGGGATGTCGAAAATTGGTATGATGATGTAATAATTATGGTGAGTATGAGTTTTTTTTTTCGTAAAAGAAGGTATGGAATCATCTATTTATTTATTTTTAGGTTTTGAAATCATTTCGAAGGACGATTGTCGTGATTAATTTAATTAAAAAATTATATTAGATATGAATTAAATAAATAAATTTTCAAATCTCAAAATTAGTGTTTAATTTTTATATTATGGATCCGATTGAGTTTTTTATCGTAATTTAAATATTTAGTTTTCGATTTTTGTCTGTTTTTAATATTTTTAATCCATAGGCGTACAAAGTAAAAATTTTTTTAATTACAAATTTTAATTTCAACTTTCACCCTGTATAATTTCTACTAATACGAAATTGGAAAAATAAAATTAAGATAAATATTTAGATCCGTCTTTTCTCTATCTAATGCTGTGGTTTTTGACATTTCTAACTTCAATAGTTTTGGAGTTATAGGAAGTTATATAAAAGTATGTCGAATTTTTTTTGTTTAAATTATTGAAATTTTATAGAAAATGTGACAAAAAAATCATAATAATGTGAACTAATATATAAAATGAAAATTTCGTTTTCGATTTTTATCTATTTTCAATATTTTTAATCCATAGGCGTACAAAGTAAAAATTTTTTTAATTACAAATTTTAATTTCAACTTTCACCCTGTATAATTTCTACTAATACGAAATTGGAAAAATAAAATTAAGATAAATATTTAGATCCGTCTTTTCTCTATCTAATGCTGTGGTTTTGACATTTCTAACTTCAATAGTTTTGGAGTTATAGGAAGTTATATAAAAGTATGTCGAATTTTTTTTGTTTAAATTATTGAAATTTTATAGAAAATGTGACAAAAAAATCATAATAATGTGAACTAATATATAAAATGAAAATTTCGTTTTCGATTTTTATCTATTTTCAATATTTTTAATCCATAGGCGTACAAAGTAAAAATTTTTTTAATTACAAATTTTAATTTCAACTTTCACCCTGTATAATTTCTACTAATACGAAATTGGAAAAATAAAATTAAGATAAATATTTAGATCCGTCTTTTCTCTATCTAATGCTGTGGTTTTTGACATTTCTAACTTCAATAGTTTTGGAGTTATAGGAAGTTATATAAAAGTATGTCGAATTTTTTTTGTTTAAATTATTGAAATTTTATAGAAAATGTGACAAAAAAATCATAATAATGTGAACTAATATATAAAATGAAAATTTCGTTTTCGATTTTTATCTATTTTCAATATTTTTAATCCATAGGCGTACAAAGTAAAAATTTTTTTAATTACAAATTTTAATTTCAACTTTCACCCTGTATAATTTGTAGTATTACGAAATTGGAAAGATAAAATTAAGATAAATATTTAGATCCGTCTTTTCTCTATCTAATGCTGTGGTTTTGACATTTCTAACTTCAATAGTTTTGGAGTTATAGGAAGTTATATAAAAGTATGTCGAATTTTTTTTGTTTAAATTATTGAAATTTTATAGAAAATGTGACAAAAAAATCATAATAATGTGAACTAATATATAAAATGAAAATTTCGTTTTCGATTTTTATCTATTTTCAATATTTTTAATCCATAGGCGTACAAAGTAAAAATTTTTTTAATTACAAATTTTAATTTCAACTTTCACCCTGTATAATTTGTAGTATTACGAAATTGGAAAAATAAAACTAAGATAAATATTTAGATCCGTCTTTTCTCTATCTAATGCTGTGGTTTTGACATTTCTAACTTCAATTGTTTTGGAGTTATAGGAAGTTATATAAAAGTATGTCGAATTTTTTTTGTTTAAATTATTGAAATTTTATAGAAAATGTGACAAAAAAATCATAATAATGTGAACTAATATATAAAATGAAAATTTCGTTTTCGATTTTTATCTATTTTCAATATTTTTAATCCATAGGCGTACAAAGTAAAAATTTTTTTAATTACAAATTTTAATTTCAACTTTCACCCTGTATAATTTGTAGTATTACGAAATTGGAAAAATAAAATTAAGATAAATATTTAGATCCGTCTTTTCTCTATCTAATGCTGTGGTTTTGACATTTCTAACTTCAATATTTTTGGAGTTATCGGAAGTTATATAAAAGTATGTCGATATATTTTTTTGGAAATTATTGAAAATTTATAGAAAATGTGACAAAAAAATCATAATAATGTGAACTAATATATTAAATGGAAATTTCGTTTTCGATTTTTATCTATTTTTAATATTTTTAATCCATAGACGTACAAAGTAAAAATTTTTTGAATGAAAAATTTTAATCTCAACTTTCACCCTGTATAATTTCCAGTATTACGAAATTAGGGAAACCAAATTTAAATGAATATTTAGATCCGTCTTTTCTCTATCTAACGCTGTAGTTTTGCCATTTCTAACTTCAATAGTTTTGGAGTTATCAGAAGTTATATAAAAGTATGTCGAATTTATTTTTTCAAAATTATAGAATAACTTCTAGGATATTTATATTGAGACATTCTGTATAGGCAAATTGCACTAATGAAGGTTACGAGAACTTTCATTATAACTGACTTATTAGGGGATATGGTGCGCCGTTCGAATCCTGCGTTGGAATCCTGCGACTACAACGATAGATCCTGCACGTATTCCAACCAATAGTAAACGTCGTCTACGAAGCGCCCGCATTTGTAGAGATGGGAAATCATTTTATAAGAAAAAAAAAACTGTACAGAGAACGATTATTTGTGTGTGGAAACTATTTTCAAAATCTTAGGTCCACCACTACACTTTCAAACGACCTCTAAACCTCTATAAGACGATTTCTGATCTTTGGAGCTCCTATAAAACGGTTTCTGATCTTTAGAGCTCATTTCGAATTACATTAATACGTTTTCTGATCTTTACAGCGCACTTCGAGCTCTTTTAAAACGGCTTCTGATCTTTAGAGCTCATTTCGAATTACATTAATACGTTTTCTGATCTTTAGAGCTCCTATAAAACGACTTCTGATCTTTACAGCGCACTTCGAGCTCTTTTAAAACGGCTTCTGATCTTTAGAGCTCATTTCGAATTACATTAATACGTTTTCTGATCTTTAGAGCTCCTATAAAACGGTTTCTGATCTTTAGAGCTCATTTCGAATTACATTAATACGTTATCTGATCTTTAGAGCGCATTTCGAGCTCCTATAAAACGGCTTCTGATCTTTAGAACCCACTTGAAGCTTCCGTAAGACAATTTTTGAGTTTAAGAGCTCATTTTGAATTAATTTAATACGGTCCCCACCCCGAAACGTGCAAAAAAACCGATCAGAATATCCCGCTTTCTGAGAGTTCTAATGTAACCGTTACATGAACGGGATAACGGACCGTTCCCATCTCAATACGTTTCAGTGTGTTCGATTCTGAGTCGCACCCTATTTGATTGTTTATCGTTTTTAGTTCAATTAGATTAAAAAAATATGTGTAGATTTTGTTGAGATTTTGATAGAGTGAAAATTTTACTTCCACCCTAATCCTTAGTGATTAATATTCGTTTTCGACGTTTCCTCCAGGCTTCAAAATTTTCTTCAATATGTCTATATCCGAGGAGGAGAGAGACGAGTAAGTTTCATTTTTTTTTTTTATTAATAAAAATTGAGTTTTTATTCAATAGAAAAGGTTCTAGTTTACACGCGTATGTTGAATCATACAAAATTGAAAATAATTGAAAAAAATTTGTCACATAACCTCAAAATTATCGTAAAAATACCAAACGAATATATTTTTAACTTTCTTAAGGGATGAATAAGTTTTTTTTTTATTATATTTACTGTTTTTTTTTTCTTTTAAACGAAATTTAATAAGGGACATCCTGTATAGATTGTACTTTAATGGTATTTTCCAATCGAATTGCCACATTTCTCTTAAGATCCCTCTATCAATCAATATTTATCTATTGACTCACAACCGATGAGATTTGAGGTTAATTTTTATTTTTTATTAAATTCCTCTACCAATTTATATTTATCAATGTTCTCTTGAAAGACTACATAGAAAGTTTGTCTATAATTTGTTACTTTGGAACCCTCTATGACTATATTTTTATCTATGATCCTTTGATAACTAATTGGAATGAAAGTTTGTCTATAATTTGTTACTTTGGAAACCTCTATGACTATATTTTTGTCTATGATCCTTTGATAACTAGTTGGAATGAAAGTTTGTCTATAATTTGTTACTTTGGAACCCTCTATGACTATATTTTTGTCTATGATCCTTTGATAACTAGTTGGAATGAAAGTTTGTCTATAATTTGTTACTTTGGAACCCTCTATGACTATATTTTTATCTATGATCCTTTGATAACTAGTTGGAATGAAAGTTTGTCTATAATTTGTTACTTTGGAACCCTCTATGACTATATTTTTATCTATGATCCTTTGATAACTAGTTGGAATGAAAGTTTGTCTATAATTTGTTACTTTGGAACCCTCTATGACTATATTTTTATCTATGATCCTTTGATAACTAATTGGAATGAAAGTTTGTCTATAATTTGTTACTTTGGAACCCTCTATGACTATATTTTTATCTATGATCCTTTGATAACTAATTGGAATGAAAGTTTGTCTATAATTTGTTACTTTTGAAACCTCTATGACTATATTTTTGTCTATGATCCTTTGATAACTAGTTGGAATGAAAGTTTGTCTATAATTTGTTACTTTGGAAACCTCTATGACTATATTTTTGTCTATGATCCTTTGATAACTAGTTGGAATGAAAGTTTGTCTATAATTTGTTACTTTGGAACCCTCTATGACTATATTTTTATCTATGATCCTTTGATAACTAGTTGGAATGAAAGTTTGTCTATAATTTGTTACTTTGGAAACCTCTATGACTATATTTTTGTCTATGATCCTTTGATAACTAATTGGAATGAAAGTTTGTCTATAATTTGTTACCTTGGAAACCTCTATGACTATATTTTTGTCTATGATCCTTTGATAACTAGTTGGAATGAAAGTTTGTCTACAATTTGTTACTTTGGAACCCTCTATGACTATATTTTAATCTATGATCCTTTGATAACTAATTGGAATGAAAGTTTGTCTACAATTTGTTACTTTGGAACCCTCTATGACTATATTTTAATCTATGATCCTTTGATAACTAGTTGGAATGAAAGTTTGTCTACAATTTGTTACTTTGGAACCCTCTATGACTATATTTTAATCTATGATCTTTTGATGACCAAATAGAAAGAAAGTTTGTCTACAATTTGTTACTTTGGAACCCTCTATGACTATATTTTAATCTATGATCCTTTGATAACTAATTGGAATGAAAGTTTGTCTACAATTTGTTACCTTGGAAACCTCTATGACTATATTTTTGTCTATGATCCTTTGATAACTAGTTGGAATGAAAGTTTGTCTATAATTTGTTACTTTGGAAACCTCTATGACTATATTTTTGTCTATGATCCTTTGATAACTAGTTGGAATGAAAGTTTGTCTATAATTTGTTACTTTGGAACCCTCTATGACTATATTTTTATCTATGATCCTTTGATAACTAATTGGAATGAAAGTTTGTCTATAATTTGTTACCTTGGAAACCTCTATGACTATATTTTTGTCTATGATCCTTTGATAACTAGTTGGAATGAAAGTTTGTCTACAATTTGTTACTTTGGAACCCTCTATGACTATATTTTAATCTATGATCCTTTGATAACTAATTGGAATGAAAGTTTGTCTACAATTTGTTACTTTGGAACCCTCTATGACTATATTTTAATCTATGATCCTTTGATAACTAGTTGGAATGAAAGTTTGTCTACAATTTGTTACTTTGGAACCCTCTATGACTATATTTTAATCTATGATCTTTTGATGACCAAATAGAAAGAAAGTTTGTCTACAATTTGTTACTTTGGAACCCTCTATGACTATATTTTTGTCTATGATCCTTTGATAACTAGTTGGAATGAAAGTTTGTCTATAATTTGTTACTTTGGAACCCTCTATGACTATATTTTTATCTATGATCCTTTGATAACTAATTGGAATGAAAGTTTGTCTATAATTTGTTACCTTGGAAACCTCTATGACTATATTTTTGTCTATGATCCTTTGATAACTAGTTGGAATGAAAGTTTGTCTACAATTTGTTACTTTGGAACCCTCTATGACTATATTTTAATCTATGATCCTTTGATAACTAATTGGAATGAAAGTTTGTCTACAATTTGTTACTTTGGAACCCTCTATGACTATATTTTAATCTATGATCCTTTGATAACTAGTTGGAATGAAAGTTTGTCTACAATTTGTTACTTTGGAACCCTCTATGACTATATTTTAATCTATGATCCTTTGATAACTAATTGGAATGAAAGTTTGTCTACAATTTGTTACCTTGGAAACCTCTATGACTATATTTTTGTCTATGATCCTTTGATAACTAGTTGGAATGAAAGTTTGTCTATAATTTGTTACTTTGGAAACCTCTATGACTATATTTTTGTCTATGATCCTTTGATAACTAGTTGGAATGAAAGTTTGTCTACAATTTGTTACTTTGGAACCCTCTATGACTATATTTTAATCTATGATCCTTTGATAACTAATTGGAATGAAAGTTTGTCTATAATTTGTTACCTTGGAAACCTCTATGACTATATTTTTGTCTATGATCCTTTGATAACTAGTTGGAATGAAAGTTTGTCTACAATTTGTTACTTTGGAACCCTCTATGACTATATTTTAATCTATGATCCTTTGATAACTAATTGGAATGAAAGTTTGTCTATAATTTGTTACCTTGGAAACCTCTATGACTATATTTTTGTCTATGATCCTTTGATAACTAGTTGGAATGAAAGTTTGTCTACAATTTGTTACTTTGGAACCCTCTATGACTATATTTTAATCTATGATCCTTTGATAACTAATTGGAATGAAAGTTTGTCTACAATTTGTTACTTTGGAACCCTCTATGACTATATTTTAATCTATGATCCTTTGATAACTAGTTGGAATGAAAGTTTGTCTACAATTTGTTACTTTGGAACCCTCTATGACTATATTTTAATCTATGATCTTTTGATGACCAAATAGAAAGAAAGTTTGTCTACAATTTGTTACTTTGGAACCCTCTATGACTATATTTTTGTCTATGATCTTTTGATGACCAATTGGAATGAAAGTTAGCCGACGTCTCATTTCTTTTAGAAATACCTCTATCAATATATTTTTATCGATGTTCTCTCAACCGATTCTTCTTTTTTATCTCAATATAAACATCGTTAATTATAGTATTTGAAGTTCCTTTCAAGATTCCTCTATGAATATACGTTTGCCGATGTTCCCTGGACGAATTCTTCTTTTTCTCGTTTATATAAATCAATTGGTTCATCGAATTCAAAGAAAAATATGAGGAAATGAATGTCCAGCAATAACAACAATAAGAATTGTCTTCAAGGACTTGGTTAAGTTTCGATATTTATTACAAAACAGTTGATCGTATTTATTTAGAATCTACCGGAATCAATTGTGAAATCGAAACTGTATTTTACGGTATTTAAACTTTGTGGTTATGGTAATTCAATTCAAATCCAAGGTCACTGAATCGTTTACAATACACTGCGATTCAAAACTGTAAATTAGTACGAAATAGAAAAAAAACAAAGTAATTAGTATCAGTTTATTGAAATCTAATTTAGAATATAATGATACATGGTGATTCAGAAAGCATTGTAAAGTCATTTCTGACCACTAAAGCTCATTTCGATCCGATTTTGAACTTTTTCAAGACGATTTCTGATCTTTAGCAGTTATAGAAACGAATCATGACATTTAGAGCTAATTTCCAACTTTTGTCATATTTCTGACCTCCATACCTCATTTCTAACACTCATTAGACGTTTTCTGAACTTTAGATCTCATTTCGAAGCAATTTCTGAGCTCATAATCGATTTGTTTGAGGCTATTTCCGACCTTTAAACTTATTTCGTCCTTATGTTGAACAATTTATGATTATTAAAGTCATTTCGCAGTTCTGTAAGACAATTTCTGATCTTTACTGTTCATTTCGAACTTATTTAAGGTTATTTCTGATATTTAGAGTTCATTTCGAGTTCCCTAAGACCTCTTCCGATCTTGGTAGCTCAATATGAACTCTCTTAAGCGTTTTCTGATCTTTAGAACTCTCTTCGACCTTTATTAAGACGATTTCTGATCATTAGAGCTTACTTCGAACGTCTTTTCTGATCTTTAAAGCTCGTTATGAGCTCCTTTCTGAGGTTTAGAATCCTCTTCGACCCACCTTCAGACGATTTCTTATCTTTAAAGCTCGTTATGAACTCCTTGAGACGTTCGCTGATCTTTAGAATCTTCTTTGACCTTCTTTAAGACGATTTCTGATCTTTAGAGTCTACTTCGAGCTTCTATAAGGCGTTATATGGGCTCATTTTCTGATCTTGAGAGCTCTTTCAGACACTTTATAACCTTTAAAGCTCGTTATGAGCCTCTTTAGGCGTTTTCTGATCTCAAGAACCGTCTTCGACCTTTATTTAGACGATTTCTGATCTTCTGGACGATATATGATTATTAGATCTCATCTCGAAATTTTGCAAGGTGATATTTCAATTTTGGAGATCGTTTGAACTTCTTTTAGGCGTTTTAAAAACTTTAGAGTGCATCATGGACTGCTTTAAGGGTTTCTGATCTTCAGAACCCTCTTCGATCTTTAGTAAGACGATTTCCGATCTTTAGAGGCCACTTTGAGCTTTTCTGCCGATTTCTGATCTTCCGAGTTCATTTTTCTAATCTTTGAAGGTTGTTATGAACTCCTTTAAGAGTTTTCTGATCTTTAGAACCCTCATCGACCTCCTATAAGACGATTTCTGACTTTTAGAGATCATTTTGAACTGCTTCAGGACGATTTATGATTATTTAGAGCTTCTGTAAGACGATTTCTGATCTATAGACGTTTTCTAGCATATTAAGGTTATTTCTGATTTTTAATTGAACGTTTCCGACCTTTAAACTTCATTTCGTTCTTCCGTGAGACAATATCTGAGGTTTGGAGCTTCCTTACGACGATTTCTGATCTTTAGAGGCCACTTCGAGCTTTCATATGGCAATTTCTGATCTTCCGAGTTCATTTTGACTTTCTTTAAGATGTCTTTTCTGATCTTTGAAGTTTGTTATTAACTCCTTTAAGAGTTTTCTGATCTTTAGAACCCTCATCGACCTCCTATAAGACGATTTCTGACTTTTAGAGATCATTTTGGACTTCTTCAGGACGATTTACGATTATTTAGAGCTTCTATAAGACAATTTCTGATCTATAGACGTTTTCTAGCATATTAAGATAATTTCTGAGTTTTAAATGAACGTTTCCGATCTTTAAACCTCATTTCGCGCTTCTGTGAGACAATAACTGAGCTTTAGATCTCATTTCGAGCTTCCGTACGACGATTTCTGATCTTTAGAGGCCACTTCGAGCTTTCATATGGCAATTTCTGATCTTCCGAGTTCATTTTGACTTTCGTTAAGATGTTTTTTCTGATCTTTGAAGTTTGTTTTTAAGTCCTTTAAGGGTTTTCTGATCTTTAGAACCCTCTTCGACGTTTAGTAAGACGTTTTCTGATCTTTATCGCTCACTTCGAGCTCCTATAAGACGATTTCAAACTTTTAGAGATCATTTTGAACTTCTTCAGGACGATTTATGATTATTTAGAGCTTCTGTAAGACGATTTCTGATCTTTCGAGCTCATTTTAAATGTCGGCGAAATAATTTCTGATCTTTAGACCTTATTTCGAACCTTTTCGCGCTTATTTAAGACTATTTATGATTATTAAGTCTTATTTCGCAATTTCGTGTTGTTGATGAGGAGTTTATTGGAATATTATTATACAGGGTTATTCAGGAAATATTGTAAGTGAGGGGGAAATAAAGGAAAGCGATTAAAATCAGTTTTATTGAAATATAATTTAAAATATCGTTATACAGGGTGATTTAGTACGAATAATGTATAAAGCAAGATGTGAAATGTCATTTTTTCGCTGGTAAACCGAATAATTCGGGTCGAAAATGTTCCAATGACGTAAGTACCAAAGTTGCTTTATCTCGTATCGGATGACGAGGATCCAGATCCGGATTTGGTACCATAACGACTTGCATACCGGCGTTCAGAGCTGCCAAAACACCATTTGGGGAATCTTCTATTACGAGACACTGAAATTGGATAAATACCAACCGTATATTTAATTAGAGCGGGGGTGAAATCGAGTAAATTAGCTTTACCTTAGACGGATCGGGGTTTTCTGGGAACCTAGAAGCGCAAACTAAAAATATATCGGGCGCTGGTTTATTATTTTTAACGTCGGGATCCGAGCTACCGCACACGACGTGATGAAACAAATCGACCAATCGCCGATGAGGTTTCGTCTTCATTTCCATTATATCCTGAAATTTCAATTACATACAGGGCGAGTCGTCGATATAGTCGCCGATTACCTGTCTAGAAGACGTGGCTATCGCTATAGGAACCGCGTGTTTGTGCAAATGTCCGACGATATCTTCAACGCCAGGCAATAATGCCGGATGTCGAAGTTCGTTCAACACTTTTTCTTCGTATTTTTTCAAAAATTCCCCCGGACTTATCGGTAGATTTAATTCGTCGACAATCGTTTTGCACGTTTCGAATTCCGGGGTTCCCATTACTTTAGATTTGAGTTGTTTGCTGTACGTTTTACCGTATTCTTGGGCGAGATCTTTTGATATTTTTTCATAAATCGTTTCGGAATCTAGAAAATGTTAAATCGACACCAAATTTTGATATAGTAAACTGTAACATTCTACAGAGATCAATTTTTATTGTTTGATTTACAAATTTACGAACTTTACAGCTCGCAATAACGATTTATGATCTTTAGAGCTCATTTAGAACTTCCATGAAACAAAATATGATAATTGGACCTAATTTCGAAACGCTGTGAGGCGATTTCTCATCTTTGGAGCTCATTTTGATTTATTTAAGGTCTTTTCTGATCTTTGGAACCAATTTAGAACTTCTATAAGAAAATTTTAAATCTTTTCGAGTTGATTTAGAAGTCCCGTCAGGCCGTTTCTTATCGTTCGAGCTCATTTCGAAATTGTGTGAGGTGATTATGATATTTAGAGCTCATTTTAAACGCCTGCGAAATAATTTTTGATCTTGAGAGCTCATTTCAAGCTTCTGTGAAACCATTTCTAATATTTAGAGCTCATTTTAAACGCCTGCGAAATAATTTTTGATCTTTAGAGCTCATTTCAAGCTTCTGTGAGGCAATTTATGATATTTAGAGCTCATTTTAAACGCCTGCGAAATAATTTTTGATCTTGAGAGCTCATTTCAAGCTTCTGTGAAACCATTTCTAATATTTAGAGCTCATTTTAAACGCCTGCGAAATAATTTTTGATCTTGAGAGCTCATTTCAAGCTTCTGTGAAACCATTTCTAATATTTAGAGCTCATTTCAAAAGCCTGCGAAATAATTTTTGATCTTGAGAGCTCATTTCAAGCTTCTGTGAAACCATTTCTAATATTTAGAGCTCATTTCAAAAGCCTGCGAAATAATTTTTGATCTTTAGAGCTCATTTCAAGCTTCTGTGAAACCATTTCTAATATTTAGAGCTCATTTCAAAAGCCTGCGAAATAATTTTTGATCTTTAGAGCTCATTTCAAACTTCTGTGAGGCAATTTATGATATTTAGAGCTCATTTCAAAAGCCTGCGAAATAATTTTTGATCTTTAGAGCTCATTTCAAGCTTCTGTGAGGCAATTTATGATATTTAGAGCTCATTTCAAACGCCTGCGAAATAATTTTTGATCTTTAGAGCTCATTTCAAGCTTCTGTGAGGCAATTTATGATATTTAGAGCTCATTTCAAACGCCTGCGAAATAATTTTTGATCTTTAGAGCTCATTTCAAGCTTCTGTGAGGCAATTTATGATATTTAGAGCTCATTTCAAACGCCTGCGAAATAATTTTTGATCTTTAGAGCTCATTTCAAGCTTCTGTGAGGCAATTTATGATATTTAGAGCTCATTTCAAACGCCTGCGAAATAATTTTTGATCTTTAGAGCTCATTTCAAGCTTCTGTGAGGCAATTTATGATATTTAGAGCTCATTTCAAACGCCTGCGAAATAATTTTTGATCTTTAGAGCTCATTTCAAGCTTCTGTGAGGCAATTTATGATATTTAGAGCTCATTTTAAACGCCTACGAAATAATTTTTGATCTTGAGAGCTCATTTCAAGCTTCTGTGAAACCATTTCTAATATTTAGAGCTCATTTTAAACGCCTGCGAAATAATTTTTGATCTTTAGAGCTCATTTCAAGCTTCTGTGAGGCAATTTATGATATTTAGAGCTCATTTTAAACGCCTGCGAAATAATTTTTGATCTTGAGAGCTCATTTCAAGCTTCTGTGAAACCATTTCTAATATTTAGAGCTCATTTCAAAAGCCTGCGAAATAATTTTTGATCTTGAGAGCTCATTTCAAGCTTCTGTGAAACCATTTCTAATATTTAGAGCTCATTTCAAAAGCCTGCGAAATAATTTTTGATCTTTAGAGCTCATTTCAAGCTTCTGTGAGGCAATTTATGATATTTAGAGCTCATTTCAAAAGCCTGCGAAATAATTTTTGATCTTTAGAGCTCATTTCAAGCTTCTGTGAGGCAATTTATGATATTTAGAGCTCATTTCAAAAGCCTGCGAAATAATTTTTGATCTTTAGAGCTCATTTCAAGCTTCTGTGAGGCAATTTATGATATTTAGAGCTCATTTCAAACGCCTGCGAAATAATTTTTGATCTTTAGAGCTCATTTCAAGCTTCTGTGAGGCAATTTATGATATTTAGAGCTCATTTCAAACGCCTGCGAAATAATTTTTGATGTTTAGAGCTCATTTCGAGTTTGTGTAAGGCAATTTCTCTTCTCTAGATCTCATTTCGAGGTTCTTTGAGGTAATGTCTGATCTTACGAGTTTCATTTCTGATCTTTAGAGCTCTTTTAGAATTCTCGTAAGACAATTTTTGGTCTAAGATCATAAGAGCTTATTTCGAGAACTATTTTTTTTTTATTTTTAGAGCTCATTTGGAACTTTAAACCTTTAAATAACCATAAAAAAAACAGTACATCATATGAATTCAATAGTTATGCTATTTCGAATCCTATATTTATTCAATCTCGTATCTCGACGAAAAGAAAACGAAACTTACCGATGATGATGCCATCAAGATCGAATAGAACGTGCGTCACAGGAAAAATACGGGATTTAGAACAAATAGTTGCATTACTTGTCATTTTATTAAATGATACGTCAACTAGAACAAACGACATGCCTTTAGTTTACGTACGAGAACCGATCATTCAATAATCTGATTATTTTACAACTATAAATAAATAATTTGATAATTAGTTAATAAGGGTTTAAGGGACGTACGGAATCGCTTAACTACGACGTTGGTTCCCATCAGTTTACACGTTAATATGAGACAAAAATCAGGCAATCTGAGACGATTAACCTCCTGCTTGATATTAATGAAAATTTTGTAAAAAAGTCAAGCAAAATATTTTTTATTTTATCTAATTCAAAAAAGTGTTTGTATGTAGTTTTTCGCTTACCGTGTCGTTACGGCTCCGTTGGAAACACAAAGAACAATAAAAAAATGTTTATAATCAATTACAATTTATATATTTATAGATTTTGATTTATTTAACGAGATCTTATCGTCAGTAAATATCATATTGAAGTCACGCTGTTAAAAGTTCATATGCAAGCACGTGTCATCACAATAATACATTGAACAATTTATTTTTCACGGCGATTCGAAACGTGATAACGAAGTGTCATTATCACTCGAAAGTTCATCAAAATTTTTTTTTGTACTCGGTATCGAGATAACAACTGGATGTATTCGAAAAAAATAAATATTCCACTATCGATATATTTTACGAGGATTCTTCCACTAGTACGGATTACGGTCTCGAAAAAAACTAGACTACAATCTGACAACACTGCCGCGCGCGCTTAAAACGCTCCGCGTTCGCTTGACAGCTGTCGTACGTCAATTAAAACCATCGAATTAATTCGAACAAACCACGGCGTGCAATGCAGATCGAGAAAGAAGATTCGAACCGACATTGTACGACGTACGTTTCGATAATCGAGTTATCGTCTTCAGAGACCGAAGGTTAACAGAACTATCTTTCATTTGTTGTTCTCCTGTAGATGGCGTTCTTGATAGATCTCTTCGGAGTGTTATACGGTTTATAAAATGCGACAAAAAATAAATTGACATAACCTCATATTAATTAGCTGGATACAACAGCGATAAGGAACGAAATAAAGTTCATCCTACCACAATAATGGTGTTTAAATTATAATAATTACGCAAGAATGTGTTGTTGTTTAAAGATATAAGATCATTACACTTTTTTATGTACTAACAATTTATTTATTTGCGTTCCATTTACAGGCAAGGTCGTGGCCTTGGAAATTAATAGCTTTCGCTTTTTTTTTCTCGATATTGTGGACATTCAACCGCCCCATTGCAATTCCGAGGGGTCCTAATCGTATTTTGCGTGGCGGATTCGCGCATAGTCTCCTTTCCGATAGTTGTACACTCTTTGTACTATCTTTGCTTTCATTTGAGGTGTTCCTGTCTACGATGTATAGCTCGGTACTTGCTTATGAAGTACTTTATCCTCTTACGCCCTTAGCGAGACGCGCCTCGCTTCGGTGGGATCTTTCCAGCTTGTTACCACCTCACCATGTTGTTTATGGTATTTTCGAGTTATATTATAACTTTTTACCTCGAAATAATCGTTTAAAGTACGAGGGTTATCGATAAAATAACGAGATCCCAACGAGATGAAAGTTTCGACGAGACTGGAATATGTAGGTTGGATTCTTTTCTTTGATTTGTAGGATTTGGGTATATGAAAACCCTCGTAAATATTTTCAATTACGTCAAATAATAAAAGATCGTGCAATTATTTTGTCTAAATATGATAAATAATTAAATTTGACATTGGCATTAATTCGATAAACGTTCTATTTCGAAATATCTATCCCAGTAACCTAATTTATCATTTCGGTATCGAATTTTCGGATAGCGTACGTGTTCGTTGAGATATGATGCAAAAAAACGGTTTTTCGAACTATAAAAACGGTGAAAACGATCGTAAAAATGATATTTCCGATTTTGGGAATAACCAAATTGAAAATGAGGAAGATACGCAGTAAGTTTTTCAATATTTAATTCCTTTCTTTTTATTTAAATACATCGAAATTATATAATTTATTTATAAATCTAATAAAGGAGTAATAAACCATATCTGACCTCATGCAAAACCAATACAAGGTGAAACAACAAAGTAATGTTAATAAAGATCGAAATAGTTCGAAACGTCCTTTTTTAAAATTAATTTTCTATTAAAACAGACCTAAAATTGAGAAAAAGAAGATTTAAAAGCAGTAAAAAATGTTGAAAACGAACCGAAATTCGTCCTTGGATCGGTCAGGTTAACGCGCGTCCTCATACCGCGCGTCTCACGCTCGATACAACATCGGAAATGGAGTGGGAGGTACTGGAACAGTCCCCCAACAGTCCGGATTTATCACCCAGCGACTACAACGTGTTTAGATCGCCGAAATAATCTCTCGTAGGTCAAACATTCAACACCTCGTTTGTTTATGTGTAATCGAGCAAAAAAAAATGTTGAAAACGAACCGAAATTAGTCCTTGGTTCGGTCAGGTTAACGCGCGTCCTCATACCGCGCGTCTCACGCTCGATACAACATCGGAAATGGAGTGGGAGGTACTGGAACAGTCCCCAACAGTCCGGATTTATCACCCAGCGACTACAACGTGTTTAGATCGCCGAAATAATCTCTCGTAGGTCAAACATTCAACACCTCGTTTGTTTATGTGTAATCGAGCAAAAAAAAATGTTGAAAACGAACCGAAATTCGTCCTTGGATCGGTCAGGTTAACGCGCGTCCTCATACCGCGCGTCTCACGCTCGATACAACATCGGAAATGGAGTGGGAGGTACTGGAACAGTCCCCAACAGTCCGGATTTATCGCCCAGTGACTACAACGTGTTTAGATCGTCGAAAGAAGCCCAGGGAAGTGAAAATTTCAACACCTGCATGAAAAAACCTTCCGGGGAGGTAGGAAATGATAAAAATAAAACGAATTTAATCCTTGGTTCGGTCAGGATAGCGCGCGTCCTCGTACCGCGCGTCTCACGCTCGATACAACATCGGAAATGGAATGGGAGGTACTGGAACAGTCCCCCAACAGGCCGGATTTATCGCCCAGCGACTACAACGTGTTTAGATCGTCGATAGAAGCCCAGGGAAGTGAAAATTTCAACACCTGCATGAAAAAACCTTCCGGGGAGGTAGGAAATGATAAAAATAAAACGAATTTAATCCTTGGTTCGGTCAGGATAGCGCGCGTCCTCGTACCGCGCGTCTCACGCTCGATACAACATCGGAAATGGAATGGGAGGTACTGGAACAATCCCCCAACAGTCCGGATTTATCGCCCAGCGACTACAACGTGTTTAGATCGTCGATAGAAGCCCAGGGAAGTGAAAATTTCAACACCTGCATGAAAAAACCTTCCGGGGCGGTAGGAAATTATAAAAAGAAAACGAAATTCGTCGTTGGTGGGGTATGAAAGCTTCAAGTATTTAAAAAAATTTGATAGCAATGACGATGATCGTTATTTTATACATACGATTCGGTCGCAATCAAAACGGCGCGACGCGATTAAATAGAGGGAAAAAAAATAGTAAAACTAGCAACCGATGTCAAAGAAACGTCATTCGTCAAAATCCAAATAAATATCTGTAAATATTGCATTTATTCACGATACCTTGAACCGAGATTAAGTAACGGTTGATACTGTATTATCGAGAATTATAACGATAAATTCCAGTTTAGATTTCCGCAGTATATTCTAGTAGAAGCAACAAATAAAAACAGTTTTTTCATTATTATTCGATGATATGGATGATACGGTAACTGAAAATGACGATAATACATCAGAAGAAAACGAATCTCACATAGGTATCGACAGGTGAGAAATAATTTGATTCCTTATTAAATTTCATACGTTAATCGAAAGCAAAGGTCAAAGTTATTATCATTATCTTCGATGATATAAATAGTTATTAGAATTGAGAAAGATACTAAAAAAACTGAAGGATTTAATGATGAAACTATAGATAATTCAATTTGAAAGCGTATAATTTTTAATCTCGACTTTTTGCTTATATTATTTTCATTTTTTTCGAATCTTTGTTCTTGGTGTAGTTTCTTTCATCTGTTTTTAATTTCTTCGCTGACTTCTTCCATCCGGATCTTGTTATCAACAGCGTGGAGGCCAATTCTGGTCACCACCAAATCGGAAAATGACACGACCAGGAGCAAACTCGAGCAAAATTTGATATTTTACGAACGGTATGACATGTGGCACCGTCTTGCTGAAACTACACGTCGTCGAAATCAATTTTTTTTAAATGAGACACAAGAAAATGTGTTTAGAAGAGCGTAGAGGCTAGTTCTGGTCACCAAATCGGAAAATGACACGACCAGCAGCAAACTCGAGCAAAATTTGATATTTTACGAACGGTATGACATGTGGCACCGTCTTGCTGAAACTACACGTCGTCGAAATCAATTTTTTTTAAATGAGACACAAGAAAATGTGTTTAGAAGAGCGTAGAGGCTAGTTCTGGTCACCAAATCGGAAAATGACACGACCAGCAGCAAACTCGAGCAAAATTTGATATTTTACGAACGGTATGACATGTGGCAACGTCTTGCTGAAACTACACGTCGTCAAAATCAATTTTTTTTAAATGAGACACAAGAAAATGTGTTTAGAAGAGCGTAGAGGCTAGTTCTGGTCACCAAATCGGAAAATGACACGACCAGGAGCAAACTCGAGCAAAATTTGATATATTACGAACGGTATGACATGTGGCAACGTCTTGCTGAAACTACACGTCGTCAAAATCAATTTTTTTTAAATGAGACACAAGAAAATGTGTTTAGAAGAGCGTAGAGGCTAGTTCTGGTCACCAAATCGGAAAATGACACGACCAGGAGCAAACTTGAGCAAAATTTGATATTTTACGGACGGTATGACATGTGGCACCGTCTTGCTGAAACTACACGTCGTCGAAATCAATTTTTTTCAAATGAGACACAAGAAAATGTGTTTAGAAGAGCGTGGAGGCCAATTCTGGTCACCAAATCGGAAAATGACACGTCCAGGAGCAAACTTGAGCAAAATTTGATATTTTACGGACGGTATGACATGTGGCACCGCCTTGCTGAAACTACACGTCGTCGAAACCAATTTTTTCCAAATGAGACACAAGAAATTGTGTTTAGAAGAGCGTGGAGGCCAATTCTGGTCACCAAATCCAAAATGACACGATTAGGAACAAACTCGAGCAAAATTTAATGTTTGACGGACGGTATGACATGTGGCAACATCTTGCTGAAACTACACGTCGTCGAAATCAATTTTTTTCAAATGAGACACAAGAAAATGTGTTTAGAAGAGCGTGGAGGCCAATTCTGGTCACCAAATCCAAAATGACACGACCAGGAGCAAACTCGAGCAAAATTTGATATTTTACGAACGGTATGACATGTGGCAACGTCTTGCTGAAACTACACGTCGTCGAAATCAATTTTTTTCAAATGAGACACAAGAAAATGTGTTTAGAAGAGCGTGGAGGCCAATTCTGGTCACCAAATCGGAAAATGACACGTCCAGGAGCAAACTTGAGCAAAATTTGATATTTTACGGACGGTATGACATGTGGCACCGTCTTGCTGAAACTACACGTCGTCGAAACCAATTTTTTCCAAATGAGACACAAGAAATTGTGTTTAGAAGAGCGTGGAGGCCAATTCTGGTCACCAAATCCAAAATGACACGATTAGGAACAAACTCGAGCAAAATTTAATGTTTGACGGACGGTATGACATGTGGCAACATCTTGCTGAAACTACACGTCGTCGAAATCAATTTTTTTCAAATGAGACACAAGAAAATGTGTTTAGAAGAGCGTGGAGGCCAATTCTGGTCACCAAATCCAAAATGACACGATTAGGAACAAACTCGAACAAAATTTAATATTTTACGGACGGTATGACATGTGGCAACGTCTTGCTGTAACTACACGTCGTCGAAATCAATTTTTTTCAAATGAGACACAAGAAAATGTGTTTAGAAGAGCGTGGAGGCCAATTCTGGTCACCAAATCCAAAATGACACGATTAGGAACAAACTCGAACAAAATTTAATATTTTACGGACGGTATGACATGTGGCAACGTCTTGCTGAAACTACACGTCGTCGAAATCAATTTTTTTCAAATGAGACACAAGAAAATGTGTTTAGAAGAGCGTGGAGGCCAATTCTGGTCACCAAATCCAAAATGACACGATTAGGAACAAACTCGAACAAAATTTAATATTTTACGGACGGTATGACATGTGGCAACGTCTTGCTGAAACTACACGTCGTCGAAATCAATTTTTTTCAAATGAGACACAAGAAAATGTGTTTAGAAGAGCGTGGAGGCCAATTCTGGTCACCAAATCCAAAATGACACGATTAGGAACAAACTCGAACAAAATTTAATATTTTACGGACGGTATGACATGTGGCAACGTCTTGCTGAAACTACACGTCGTCGAAATCAATTTTTTTCAAATGAGACACAAGAAAATGTGTTTAGAAGAGCGTGGAGGCCAATTCTGGTCACCAAATCCAAAATGACACGATTAGGAACAAACTCGAACAAAATTTAATATTTTACGGACGGTATGACATGTGGCAACGTCTTGCTGAAACTACACGTCGTCGAAATCAATTTTTTTCAAATGAGACACAAGAAAATGTGTTTAGAAGAGCGTGGAGGCCAATTCTGGTCACCAAATCCAAAATGACACGATTAGGAACAAACTCGAACAAAATTTAATATTTTACGGACGGTATGACATGTGGCAACGTCTTGCTGAAACTACACGTCGTCGAAATCAATTTTTTTCAAATGAGACACAAGAAAATGTGTTTAGAAGAGCGTGGAGGCCAATTCTGGTCACCAAATCCAAAATGACACGATTAGGAACAAACTCGAACAAAATTTAATATTTTACGGACGGTATGACATGTGGCAACGTCTTGCTGTAACTACACGTCGTCGAAATCAATTTTTTTTAAATGAGACACAAGAAAATGTGTTTAGAAGAGCGTGGAGGCCAATTCTGGTCACCAAATCCAAAATGACACGATTAGGAACAAACTCGAACAAAATTTAATATTTTACGGACGGTATGACATGTGGCAACGTCTTGCTGAAACTACACGTCGTCGAAATCAATTTTTTTCAAATGAGACACAAGAAAATGTGTTTAGAAGAGCGTGGAGGCCAATTCTGGTCACCAAATCGGAAAATGACACGTCCAGGAGCAAACTTGAGCAAAATTTGATATTTTACGGACGGTATGACATGTGGCAACGTCTTGCTGAAACTACACGTCGTCGAAATCAATTTTTTTTAAATGAGACACAAGAAAATGTGTTTAGAAGAGCGTAGAGGCTAGTTCTGGTGACCAAATCGGAAAATGACACGACCAGGAGCAAACTCGAACAAAATTTAATGTTTAACGGACGGTATGACATGTGGCACCGTCTTGCCAAAACTACACGTCGTCGAGAACTTCCTCCAGGCCATATTGCACACCATACAGTGACCCGTCGTGGATTTTCCACGTCCCAAATGCCTCAATTTTGCCTATGCCTTCAAGGTGATCATCACTAAACATGTTTTTGTTTGTATAATGAACAGGTTGCTCAAGGATCCAACTGGTGAGTTCTATTGAGTCAGTTGAATTTTGTAGATATGCCGCTGTTAATATTTAGTAAGATGTCCACTGAAACGTCCACTTCTTGTCGTCGTGGTGGTTTGTTCTGAACGACCTCTACGCAGCTCGGAAAGAGCAAAAGAAAACGATTTTTACGATCAATTTCATATCTCAATTTATGTTTTATACACGAATAATCTTTGTCGACAGATACCCTGATGGATCAGTACGATTACGAAATCCGCACATCGAACTCATGGACCAAGATATTTTGTATCATCTCGCTTTAGGTAGCGAATCTCACGACCTCGTCGAAATGTTCGGCGACGTGAAGGTAAAGTATAAAATATTATATTCCTCATATACCCCGTAGTTTCGTTAACCTAACAACGATCGGAGCGAGCAGATGAGCGAACATCCTGGCCATAGAACCTCATCAACGCGATCATGTAAAACCCCCCCATCGTATCCACTATAAATCTGTTATAAACTCTCGTATTTAATCACCGATGTTTTTTTTTTTTGCTCGAGACGAACCATTTTGATACGTACTATACTCTTGAGAATAATCGAATTTTTTTGTTTTCCAGTTTGTATGCATGGGCGGTACGCCGAAAAGAATGGAAAGTTTTGCCGAATATATAATGAAAGAAATCGGTCACAAATTACCGACTGGTACCCAACTGATGGACATAAGTCAGTATTCCTACAGATACAGTATGTATAAAGTCGGACCGGTATTATCTATCAGTGTAAGTATGCTATTTCCTATATCAAATACTTCCCGAAGGCTTTCGACACGAATCTTGGCGAATGGAGACGACAAGACTACCAGTCATTCACACTCTCGGTTTTTTCATTTACTCGCGGCATATAAATTGGACTTAGAAAAACAGTTACGTCAAAAAATGATCGAAAATAGACGCGGCACAATCAGCCGAGGCGTGACAATGCTCTAGTGCACTCAGCTTCTATTCCCAAGGCCTCTGTACACAAATAAGTCTTCGCGAAGATTGAAGACCCGCCATCTAATACCTCCTGAAGGTTTTCGACTCGAATATTACCGATTGGCAACGACAGGAGTAGTAGTCATCCACACTCTCGTTTTTTCCACTTGCTCGTTACTCTTACTATACAATTAACGTGTATAAACGTCTCGATTATTTCATTCTCGGTTTAGATTGACTTCAATGAATATAAGTTTTATTTAGTGAGACAGTCGGGTCAATAAATTATCGAAAACAAGCGCTGCACAATCAGCCGAGGCGTGACAATGCTCTAGTGCACGCAGCTTCGATTTCCAAGGCCTCTGTACACAAATAAGTCTTCGCGAAGATTGAAGACCCGCCATCTAATACCTCCTGAAGGTTTTCGACTCGAATATTACCGATTGGCGACGACGGGAGTAGTAGTCATCCACACTCTCGGTTTTTTCACTTGCTCGTTACGTTTACTATACAATTAACGTGTATAAACGTCTCGATTATTTCATTCTCGGTTTAGATTGACTTCAATGAATATAAGTTTGATTTAATGAGACAGTCGGGTCAATAAATTATCGAAAACAAGCGCTGCACAATCAGCCGAGGCGTGACAATGCTCTAGTGCACGCAGCTTCGATTTCCAAGGCCTCTGTACACAAATAAGTCTTCGCGAAGATTGAAGACCCGCCATCTAATACCTCCTGAAGGTTTTCGACTCGAATATTACCGATTGGCGACGACGGGAGTAGTAGTCATCCACACTCTCGGTTTTTTCACTTGCTCGTTACGTTTACTATACAATTAACGTGTATAAACGTCTCGATTATTTCATTCTCGGTTTAGATTGACTTCAATGAATATAAGTTTGATTTAATGAGACAGTCGGGTCAATAAATTATCGAAAACAAGCGCTGCACAATCAGCCGAGGCGTGACAATGCTCTAGTGCACTCAGCTTCTATTCCCAAGGCCTCTGTACACAAATAAGTCTTCGCGAAGATTGAAGACCCGCCATCTAATACCTCCTGAAGGTTTTCGACTCGAATATTACCGATTGGCAACGACAGGAGTAGTAGTCATCCACACTCTCGTTTTTTCCACTTGCTCGTTACTCTTACTATACAATTAACGTGTATAAACGTCTCGATTATTTCATTCTCGGTTTAGATTGACTTCAATGAATATAAGTTTTATTTAGTGAGACAGTCGGGTCAATAAATTATCGAAAACAAGCGCTGCACAATCAGCCGAGGCGTGACAATGCTCTAGTGCACGCAGCTTCGATTTCCAAGGCCTCTGTACACAAATAAGTCTTCGCGAAGATTGAAGACCCGCCATCTAATACCTCCTGAAGGTTTTCGACTCGAATATTACCGATTGGCGACGACGGGAGTAGTAGTCATCCACACTCTCGGTTTTTTCACTTGCTCGTTACGTTTACTATACAATTAACGTGTATAAACGTCTCGATTATTTCATTCTCGGTTTAGATTGACTTCAATGAATATAAGTTTGATTTAATGAGACAGTCGGGTCAATAAATTATCGAAAACAAGCGCTGCACAATCAGCCGAGGCGTGACAATGCTCTAGTGCACGCAGCTTCGATTTCCAAGGCCTCTGTACACAAATAAGTCTTCGCGAAGATTGAAGACCCGCCATCTAATACCTCCTGAAGGTTTTCGACTCGAATATTACCGATTGGCGACGACGGGAGTAGTAGTCATCCACACTCTCGGTTTTTTCACTTGCTCGTTACGTTTACTATACAATTAACGTGTATAAACGTCTCGATTATTTCATTCTCGGTTTAGATTGACTTCAATGAATATAAGTTTGATTTAATGAGACAGTCGGGTCAATAAATTATCGAAAACAAGCGCTGCACAATCAGCCGAGGCGTGACAATGCTCTAGTGCACTCAGCTTCTATTCCCAAGGCCTCTGTACACAAATAAGTCTTCGCGAAGATTGAAGACCCGCCATCTAATACCTCCTGAAGGTTTTCGACTCGAATATTACCGATTGGCAACGACAGGAGTAGTAGTCATCCACACTCTCGTTTTTTCCACTTGCTCGTTACTCTTACTATACAATTAACGTGTATAAACGTCTCGATTATTTCATTCTCGGTTTAGATTGACTTCAATGAATATAAGTTTTATTTAGTGAGACAGTCGGGTCAATAAATTATCGAAAACAAGCGCTGCACAATCAGCCGAGGCGTGACAATGCTCTAGTGCACTCAGCTTCTATTCCCAAGGCCTCTGTACACAAATAAGTCTTCGCGAAGATTGAAGACCCGCCATCTAATACCTCCTGAAGGTTTTCGACTCGAATATTACCGATTGGCGACGACAGGAGTAGTAGTCATCCACACTCTCGTTTTTTCCACTTGCTCGTTACTCTTACTATACAATTAACGTGTATAAACGTCTCGATTATTTCATTCTCGGTTTAGATTGACTTCAATGAATATAAGTTTTATTTAGTGAGACAGTCGGGTCAATAAATTATCGAAAACAAGCGCTGCACAATCAGCCGAGGCGTGACAATGCTCTAGTGCACTCAGCTTCTATTCCCAAGGCCTCTGTACACAAATAAGTCTTCGCGAAGATTGAAGACCCGCCATCTAATACCTCCTGAAGGTTTTCGACTCGAATATTACCGATTGGCGACGACGGGAGTAGTAGTCATCCACACTCTCGTTTTTTCCACTTGCTCGTTACTCTTACTATACAATTAACGTGTATAAACGTCTCGATTATTTCATTCTCGGTTTAGATTGACTTCAATGAATATAAGTTTGATTTAGTAAAACTTTTAATTTTTAGCACGGTATGGGAAGTCCATCTATCGGTATTTTGTTGCACGAAACAATCAAACTTATGTATCACGCTAAATGTAAAGATCCGATCTTCTTCAGAATCGGAACTTGCGGTGGAATCGGCTTGGAAGGTGGTACCGTCGTCATATCCGACGAAGCGTGTGACGGCATGCTGAACAAATACTATCAAGTGGTAATTATATTTAATAAATTCACTTCTCTTATTGTTAAATCGCTTCGAACACTAATTTTCTCGGCACTTAAATCATTTTTAATGGTATTTCAGTACAAACAACACGCGTGTTTGTATGAATGTAAATACCGAACGAAAAACGCGACAAAAATTTTTCTAAAATTATTTTTTATGTCCTTATCTATTAGATAGTATTAGGAAAAATGATGAGAAGACCAGCGAAGCTCGATAAGAAACTCGTGAGGGAATTAAAAGCCTTAGCTAATCCCGACGATCCATACGATACCGTTTCCGGTACGACCATGTGCGCCGACGATTTTTACGAAGGTAAATTTGAAAATAATAATCGTGGGATTTATTTATTTGATTATTTAAGGTCAGGGAAGGTTAGATGGCGCTTTCTGCGAATACACCGAAGCGGAAAAAATGGAATATTTAGAACGTTTACGAGCAGGGGGTGTGAAAAATATCGAAATGGAATCGACCATGTTTGCCGCCCTTACCCATCACGCCGGAATCAGAGCTGGGATCGTGTGCGTCGCTTTACTCGATAGGCTCAAAGGAGATCAGGTAAAAAAAACTTCGCGTTTTGAGGTTATGTTCGGTTTATGTCACTGCTTTCGTTCGTTCATTTTTCTTTTCGTATAATTTATTTTTTATTAGTATAATTAATTCCAAAAAGTGTTAATATCATTCAATTTCACCTTTATATAATATAATTATCAGAAAAATTGATGAAGAAATATTGTTTTTTCGATGTTTTTTCATAACAAAATACTTGAGACACGATTTGACTTTACTAACATAACCTATTTTTTACTCTTATTAAAATTAACGAAACTATATAACCATTAATATCGTTAATACGTATATCGTTTCTGGTTTTCTTAACAAAAATATATTGTACTAGAATCTAATTCAAATTAATATTGTTTTCGTAGTGTATATTTTGAAAATTACAAACAGCTATTGAACTATATTCAACCATATCTATTTATACGTTAAAAGTAATATATAGATAAAAATTACGATAGTTTCTATTCACTTATTCAACGTTGAAATACTGATAATAAGATTATTGATACATATTTAACAAAACGTAGTACGAATCCCACAAATTTTAAGTTAATATAAGTACATGCATTGTTGGGACTCACCTATAGAATATTATTCCTTATAATTTCGCTATTTATTTAATACTAATACTACACTAATAAAAGTAAAGCACCGAATAATATAGTTATAAATAAAAAAGTTTTTAAATTCAAAATAAACACAAATAACACAACATAACATACTAAAACATTAATCGCCTCTTGACAATATGGCGGTAGCGGTCACGTGATGTGGTCTCTGCTCTAGTTACCTATCATCTCCATATCACAGACATCGCTTTAATATGATTGTACAATTTTATTATATATTTTTAGATTAATCTCAATTTTTGGGTAATTTAAAGACTAATCAAATTGTTTTTTATTTCTATAATATAAAACTCGTTATAATATATTTATATATGTATTACATTTAAAGTCCGGCAACGTTGTAGAATTGATGTGACGAGATTTTTTTGACACACGTGTTATTTCAGGTGTGTACTCCGAAAGAGGTGTTGACAGAATGGCAACTGAGACCGCAAATTTTAGTAGCGCGTTATATTAAAAGATATCTACAGACTAAAGGACGACTCTCGTTCGACGGACACGGATCGATGTCTGTGAAGAGCCCCAGAAGATTTAAATTGGTCCAACAAGAATCTCAAACTTTCGAATGAAATAATTCTCGAACGCCAAATTTCATTGACGGATATCTCATGATAATTATATATTTATAAATATATATTTTTTTTTATTTAATTTATAGGTTAAAAATTATGATGATTTTAGTCAAATAAATTCATTAATCATGTGGAGATTATATGGAAACTGCTAGAAATGGTAGACGATTTTTAGTTTTGAAGTTAGGATTTAGTCTACCGTCTCTTGTTACTTGTTTTACGCACATAATTCATTTTTCTAAATAAAAAAAATCAATTTCTATACAATTAATGTCGTAATGAGTCATTAACCAAATTACGAGACGTATTTCTGGTAAATTTAAAAATATGTAGAATCGAAAATGATAATTACTTCGCCGTGGCAGTATAAATGTGAATTAGAAAGCTTGAAATTTCAAAAACTGATTTTTTTCATTTCCTAAATTATATTCGAATTTTAAAAATTATAAACACAATGTGTGAAATGTATGCAACCAACATTTACTTCAGCTGACGTTTTACATCGTTGCCACGTTGTAATTTTTTTCCACTTGATGATATTAAATTATATTGTAAGGACCATTGTTACAATTATTTCAACTAATAGGAAATAAGAGAAATAATTTTAGAATTTTGAATATTGTTAGTATATCATGATATCAAAGTTTGAAACTTTAATTTCTATAAACAAATAATTTTTAATGTTTTACTCGATTTTTATGAGAATAAATTTTACAACACTGAAAACCGATGCTACACGGTTGCCAAAACATAATTTCATCTGATACAGGAGGAAGTTTTTATTTACTTTTAGTATATGTAAATTGTGTTCAATTGCTACGAATTGGAAGAGTTTCCACATACATATCATGAAAAATTATCAAAAAAAACTGAGACAGACCACATAACCAATGTTTTTTCAAAATAGCGATAGGGTAAATGAATTTTTGAACTAGATCGCTGTTTTGGACAAACTGTATACCAGATACATATTATAGAGATAAGATAAATTGTAATACTTCATTTTTCTTATTATTATAATGATATTTGATCCCAGAACGTTCTAAAATATCTAAAAGTCAAGTAGTTTTCTTATTAAATTTATATATACAGGGTTGTTGAGAAATGAGTCGAAAATTTGGTTCACCAGGTACAATTTATACCATATACGATGTTAATAGAAGCAGTTTTTTATTCTGAATCGAATGGTTCCTCGTTTTCACCATCAGGAAACGTAAAAAAAGAGCCGAAAACCACTAAAACTCATAAAAATGACTAAACACTTTATCTTAATGCCAAATCTCATCTAACCTAACCGAACCTAAAGTAAACTAGAAGAGTTCAAACCATTCTAACCTAACTTATTCGAACATAACCTAATTTAACATAACCCAATCCACCCAACTCAACACATCCTATTCTTAATCAATCTAACTTAACGTAAATTATCATTGTAAACTGATTCATATATAAATCATCGCGAAAAAAACTAATATAACTTAACCTGACCTAACCAAATATAATCTAAACCAACCTAACCTGCTCTAAACTAACTTAAACGAATCTAACCTAACCTACTTGAACCTTACCCATCCTAACCTAACCTTCAGTTATTGGTCCTAACCTTGATTAAATTCAACTAACCTCAAATGATGTGTAAACGCAAATGACATTCATATTATAACATTTGCGTTAGATTATTTATCTGAAGAATCAAGCATGCTACAAACAACAACTTTATACTACAAAATTTTGACGTTTTTCTAAATAATTTGACAATGTCAATAACCCTGGAATGGGCTGTAGTCGCGTAGTTATATAGATAAAGGCCGAAATATAGGAAAGAGAAGAATAACCTATATGACGTTCAATGGTACAACTTCTGTACAAATAAATTTGAACTTGGTTTTTTTATATATAAAACCGTATTCTGACGCTGATATAAATTGATTCGAGTGATTCAAACAATTATTACTTACTAGAAATTAGTTAATTATCTACAATTCTTATCATTTTACGGAATATTTTTTTATCGACGAGTCACCCTGTATAATAGAATCATATTTAAAAGTTTTATTACTCACTATAATCTATTAGATACGCATCTTATACACTTTGCGCTAGTACTAACTTAAATATTTTAAACAATTTTGTAAAATTATTCTTTTCTACTTTTAATGGACGTTGGTGAATATTTCATTTTGTTTTATATACGACATTGTTGTGTTTTATAAATCTACAAATAAATGCGTTGTTGTTACCGACGAATGTTGATTTTTTTTATTACAAATTGTTGTTAAACGATGTCTTGCTAAATTTTATAGTTTATAAGTGTATTGATAATTAAAAATAAAATCGGTGTGTAGTGTAAGCTTATTACTGAATGTTGCTATGAGAATTAAAAAAACGTGTTCAAACAATAAAGTTGTTTTATTACTATTTAAAATGAGATACTTCGAATTCGTCCTTTTCCTGAGTTAAATTAAGTGATAAATTGTTCAATTATTCAATTATAAATGTATCAATAATTTAATAATAAAAAGATATTTTTATTATTATATAAATTATTGTATAGACAACACACATTACGTAAAAGTATTAGTGTTTATTTTCTTAAAGTTACCTAACCTGACGTAACTATAATAATGTCAGTTGTCTTACGTCTTCCTATCCCCGTAGAACCTCCTTCGTTAAAAAAGTTGCCAGTGATTAGTTTATACGAAGTTATTTTTAACGTAAATGTTAAAAAAATCAACGAAAAGGACATCATTTCGGATGACGGCTGACAGTTAAATTTTGACTTGTGTTTTAAATCAGTTTTTCAACATCAAACACACATGTATGTAATGCTTATTAGCACTCGGATGTTAGACCAATTATATCATTTCCTCCTTTTTATTCGTAGGAATACTGAAGAAGATGACAATTCTAGAGAATGATGTGATTCCTATGCGCAACAAATTATCTCTGACAAAAACAAAATACAAAACAAGCGATCAACTGAAAAGAAAATACGCCTTCGAAGAAGATTCCATTCCGGCTAAGAAACAAGCATTTAACGAAATGTTGAACGGTTATAGAGGAGAGCAGCGTAGCAACGGGGACTCTTCCCAAGATCCTCCGGTCGCTACTTTATCGAATATGGGAAATACTTGTTATTTGAATAGTGTTTTGTATACTTTGAGATTCGCGCCTACGTTCTTGCATAATTTACATCATTTGATCGGCGATTTATCTCTAGTCAGTTCGAAATTGAATCAAACTAAAGCCAAGACGTCGTCTTTAGGTAGAAATATTGGGTCAATTACGGGGCCGAGTTCCCGTAGTACGAGCAGTAAAGACTTGTTATCTTTAGGCAGTTCGTGTGACATTATTCCCAAATCGAAAGTGCAAGTGGTTACTGAAAAATTACACGAATTATTTATGACTATGCACACTTTGGAAATGAAAGAATCCAACGATCCCTATCAACCTGTGGCTTTGTTACAAGCCGTAAGGGAGGCCAATTCCATATTTGAAGGAAACAATCAACAAGTAAGTCATTAAATTACTTTTTTCCACTCATAATAATCGACATTAAAATTTTATATTTACTTGTTTTCTTTTAACATCTAGTGCCTAATTTCTTTATTACATTTTTCATATTTTCATTGAATTTCATCAAAAAAGTGAATTCCTGCATGTGATTGATTAGTAAACGTATTAAATTTAATATATTTTGATGATTTAATCACTTTTGTTTGGATTAAAATAGTCAAATCTTGTCTAAATTTGTGTCCTAAATGAATTTGAACAATTACAAACCTATATTCTAGAAATTTTCATTGAATTTCATTAAGAGGATTGGAAATCATGCAAGTGTGTATGGAATTTATGTTAATTTTCAAAAATCAATGTTTTGATTACTTCTAATTTGCTAGAAGGCTAAAAATTCGTACCCACCTGTATATTAGTTGATTATTGTTTCTCCTGGAATCGAGTTTCAAAAATTTTCATTGAATTTCATCAAAAAAGTGAATTCCTGCCTGTGATTGTTTAATGAAAGTATTAAATTTGATAGATTGATGATTCATTCACTTTTAACTCAACTAAGTGACTTAAATTTTGTCTAGAGTTGTGTCCTAAATGTAATTGAACATTTGTGAACCTAAATTCTTGAAATTTTCATTGAATTTCATTAGAAAAGATTGAAATTCATGAAAGTGTGTGTGGAATTTAAATTTATTTTGAAAAATCCATATTTTGACTACTTTTAATTTGCTAGAAGGCTGAAAATTCGTATGCACCTGTATATTAGTTGATTATTGTTCCTTTTGGTATTGATTTTCTAAAACTATCATGGAATTTCATAAAAAAAATGAATTTATGCTAGGAACTGTAAGCAGTTGCTTGGAAATCATATTAATTTGGGTAAATCAAAATTTGAACTACTTTAAGTTCAGCTAGGAAGTTAAAAATTGGTATCCACCTGTATATAAGTTGACTGTAGCAATTTGTGTTTTTGATTTTCGAAAATATCCATCAAAATTTATGAAAAAACTAAATTTATGCAAGTAAATGCTTGAAAATGAACGGAACTCATAGAAATTTTGATAATTTTTATTTAGGCTACTTTAAGTTCAGCTAGAAAGTTAAAACTTCGTATCCACCTGTATATTGGTTGACTGTAACCATTTGTGTTATTGAATTTTGAAAATTTTTGTCAAATTTCATTAAAAAAGGGAGTTCATGCGAGAGTGTGTGAATAGATGTTTGGAAATCATACTAATTTCATTAATCAATATTTGGACGACTTTAAGTTCAGTTAGAAAGTTACACGGTTGCCAAATCTCCGTCTACATTAATGCTATTAAATTCATAGGACGCTCACGAACTCCTTGTATATTTATTGGACAATATTCGTGAAACCTGTGATGTTTTAACCCAACAAGTTCAACAGAATCCCGAATTACTCACCGAAACCGAAGCCCTACCTACAGTAAATAGCAGCAAAATATGGAACGTTCGAAATTCTTGGAAAAAGAGCCTCAAAAAGAAAGACAAATCAACAAAAGAATCCATTACGGAAGAGCAAGTTAGTTTAGCTCTTTATCTCCCAAAATATTAATAATATTTATCAATAATCCCTTAGGTAAACGGTTCCCATATAACCGACGCCGAAGATGCGACTTCGGTGGACGGCTCCAACAGCTCCACCAAGAGGAAACTCTGCTACAATTTCGTAGCCGAAGATTTCGAAGGAATAACGTTGAGACGCACCAAGTGTTTGGAATGTGAAGGCGTCACCGAACGCAAGGAACCTTTCTACGACATACCCGTGCCCATATCGTTGAAGGACGAAGACGCCGAAGACGTCAACGTCAGCGATATATTTCGAAGGGCGTGCGTCACTACCGAGAAATTGTGCGATTCCAATAAATATCTTTGCGAAAATTGCGAACGTTACAACGAGGCCAGCAGGGAAGTGCTGTTCGAGAAATTGCCTAACATCATGGTGTTGCAATTGAAGAGGTTCACCACGTCTACGATGGGCGTACAAAAAGTTAATACTTATCTACCGACGCCGTTGGCTTTGGAATGTTTTTGCGAGAGTTGTTGTAAGGTAAGATCTTTTTTTTTTAATAATTTCATTGTTGATTTTAATGTTTTTTATTGATATTTTGATTTATTTGTTTATTTTTGATAGCTCCCGGTATATTCTTTCACGTTAAAGTATCAAAATCTTCTAATTTGGTCGTAGAATTTCAGAAAAAATTTCCTATCCTACTAAACTGGAGTCAAAAATTGCGAAAACTTCAACGACATTTTGATACTAGATCATATACAGAGTGTTTGAAAATTATTATACATTTTTAGTTGGAAAATTTTGATTCCTTAATGTTTTTTTATCATTTTTGTGTGATTATGTTTATTTAATTTCAGTTTTTCAAGTGAAAATTGTAATTTTAGATCATTAAATTTGTTCAATTCGAGAAATGTCTTTCGGTACACTCCCCATATACTATTTTATGTAAAAATATCGGAATCTTCAAATTTGGTCGTAGAATTTCGGAAAAAATTTCCTTTCCTACTAAACTGGAGTCAAACATTACAAAAACGTCAATAAAATTTCAATACTTGCTCATATACAGGTTGTTCTAGGAATTTGTCATTAAAAATTTGATTAAAGTGACAAAAAATTTCATTCATCATTCTATTTATATTATTTTTTCACCTGCTCTTGTGTTTGATTCCTCATAATGTATTTTTAAACTTGGTTTTATTGATAATTCAATTTGGTATGAATCTATACAACTCTCTCGCTATACCCTGTATACTGTTTTTGATAAAACATCAAAATCTCTATATTTGATCGTAGATTTTCGCAAAAAAATTCGTTATCAATTAAACTGATATCGCAGAATACGGAAACGTTGACTAAATTTCGATACGAGCTTATATACAGGGTTATTAAAAAGTAATTGGCCCTAAAAATCTTGTTTGTTACAGTTTATTATTTCTAATTGCACTTTTTCCAATAAGTATTTTAAATTAATTCAAATTTCGTTTTATTAAAAATTCATTTTGGTATATATTCTTGTAACTTTCTCACTTTACCCCGTATACTGTTTTAATAAAATATCAAAATTCTTATATTTGGTCGTAGAATTTCGAAAAAAAATCCCTTTCCAACTAAAATGATGTCGAAAATTACGAAAACGTTAACCAAATTTCGATACGAGTTTATATACAGGTTGTCCGAAAAATATATTTGGTCGTTTGGCTTATAGGTGGAAGAAAATCAATCGCGCATCCACCGATACAAATTGTGTTGCGTTATAATGCATTTGGGGGGTACGATGGCATCCGGACATTATATAGCGTACGTCAAAGCTACGGATCATTTGGAAGATTATACGGATTGTACGAGGGATTTACCGAAAGGTAGTTTATCGGCCAGCAGTAGCGAAAAATCATTGAATATATTGAAATTTTTGAAACCGAGATCGTTGGGGGGTTCTTTGATTGATAGCAGGAACGGTTTGACGTCTAGGAGCGTCAATTCTATCAGGACCTGCAAGAGTATGGATTGTTGTGGGGTAAGTGACGTAATTTTCATTTCGACGGTCGTTTTTTTTTTATTTTAATAATTTGTTGTCATTTTCATTTGTATAGGTCAAAATTTAAAGATAAAAATTATTTGAAAAATGGGAAACTTATATTTGGAATACTAGAAATTTTGTGTTGTTTATAAAAAATTTGAAAAACTGGAAAGTAAAAATTTTACTCGTTTTTTTTTTTTAATTTTTAGAATTACTTGATATTTTTTTTGTTTAGGTTAGGTTAGGTTGTATTTAAAAAAAATCATAACAATAAGCCTAATTTGACGTTTTTATTATTTTTTGGGTGATTATTTTAAATTTTTTTCGGTATTTTTCAAAAAAAAATCAAAGAAATACCATTATTTTCGATATTAAGCAGTTTTTTTTATTTTTTAGAAATTAATTACAAATTTCTATTTGGATATTATAAAATTAGTTAAAATGTGTTAGAAATTGTTATTTTGGAAGTTTTTTGAAAAAAATTTCATAAAATATTTTTTTCTATATTTTTTTGCTCTCATTTTTTTCGTATAAACTTGTCAGATTTTTATATTTTGGATATTTTTTATTTTTCTAAATTTTTTTAATCCTCTTATTGTTTTCGAAATTTTTAAAAAGAATAGTTTTCAAATTTTCAAAATAAAAAGGTTTTTTTTTAAATAAATGAAATTTGTGGTTCTCTCAATTAGTACGATAAGTTCGTATTTTTCTAAATGTTGATTTTTGAAATTTTAATTAATAAATAAAATAAGTTTCACCAAAATTTCTATTTTGAAGCATCTAAAAAATAATTTGTGCATTTTCTAAAATTAAATGATTTTTCAAATTTTTTCGTAAAATAAATTTTTCGAATTTTTCTTCATTTTAACTTATAAAAAAATCTAAAATACCGAATTTTTTCTTTAAATTTTTCGTGTATTACTTTTTTCTTATTTTATAAATTTTTTTGCATTTTTTCGAAATTGATTCCCTCGGATTTAAGAAATAAAATTTTTAATAAATTTCAAAATTAAAGTACGATTTTTTCCAATTTTCTCAGTATATTTATTCAAATTTTTTCGTAAAATAAATTTTTCGAATTTTCTTCATTTTAACTTATAAAAAAATCTAAAATTCCGAATTTTTTCCTTAAATTTTTCGTTTATAACTTTTTTCTTATATTAAAAATTTTTTTGCATTTTTTTCGAAATTGTTTCTCTCTGATTTAAAAAATAAAATTTTTAAAAAATATCAAAATCAAAGCACGGTTTTTATCATATTTTTCATTTTTTTTGTTAAAAAATTCCAATTTTCTCAGTATATTTTCTATTTTTAAACTTTTCGAAAAAATATCGTTGTTTCTTGAATTTTTCACGTACAATTTTTTTTATTTTAAAAATATTTTGCGTTTGTTTTTCGAAATTTTTTTTCCATTTGAAAAAAAAACAAATAATTATGAATTAAAATATATCAATTAAGATTCTTTATAGGTTAAAATCAACAAAAACGTCGTGGAAAACGTGATAAACAGTTTTTCGCGTAAAATTGTCCACGATTACAAATGGCATCCGAATAATAATTGTGCGTCGTCGCCTTCCTCTGAAGATATGTGGTTGGAATGCGACGACGAGAACGTTAGGGCGTTAACGACTCAAGAATTCATCGAAGAGTTGGCCCACAAACCGAATTCGACGTCGACGCCCTATTTACTCTTTTACGCCAAAATAACCGACCAACATACTGAATAGTGATATGATGGTAGATAGTTCGATAGGTTTATTCAAAAGTTAGATGTGGATATAGTACAAAAAGAGAAAAGTTATATTGTATTATACTTATATATACATATATATATATATTTATGAAAAAAAAAAGAAAATTTCGGTTTCTCTTGTATATGTATATTTTTTCTTTCTTTTCGTTTGGTAAAAAATCACATTCCTTTTTCCCGTTGCCGAAAAAAAAAATTATTTTTATAATTTCTTTACTGCACCCTGTATACGATTTCACGTTAATATACCGAAATCTACAAATTTGATCGTAGAATTTCGGAAAAAATTTCCTTTTCCACTAAACTGACGTCAAAAATTACGAAATCGTCGAGGAAATTTCGATACTTGCTCATATACAGGTTGTTCGGAATTTAGTTGACTTTTTAAAGTTGAAAAATTTCGTTTCATCAATTATTTTTTTGGGATTTTTGTCATAAATCACAGTTTTTCATATGAAACGTTCAATTTCGATTATTATATTTGTTCAATTTTTGAGAAATGTCTTTCGGTGCACCCCCTGTATACTATTTCACGTTAATATACCGAAATCTTCATATTTTATCGTAGAATTTCGGAAAAAATTTCCTTTCCCGCTAAACTGACGTCAAAAATTACGAAATCGTCAAGGAAATTTCGATACTTGCTCATATACAGGTTGTTCGGAATTTAGTTGACTTTTTAAAGTTGAAAAATTTCGTTTCATGAATAATTTTTTTGGGATTTTTGTCATAAATCACAGTTTTTCATATGAAACGTTCAATTTCGATTATTATATTTGTTCAATTTTTGAGAAATGTCTTTCGGTGCACCCCCTGTATACTATTTCACGTTAATATACCGAAATCTTCATATTTTATCGTAGAATTTCGGAAAAAATTTCCTTTCCCGCTAAACTGACGTCAAAAATTACGAAATCGTCAAGGAAATTTCGATACTTGCTCATATACAGGTTGTTCGGAATTTAGTTGACTTTTTAAAGTTGAAAAATTTCGTTTCATGAATAATTTTTTTGGGATTTTTGTCATAAATCACAGTTTTTCATATGAAACGTTCAATTTCGATTATTATATTTGTTCAATTTTTGAGAAATGTCTTTCGGTGCACCCCCTGTAGTATACTATTTCACGTTAATATACCGAAATCTTCATATTTTATCGTAGAATTTCGGAAAAAATTTCCTTTCCCGCTAAACTGACGTCAAAAATTACGAAATCGTCAAGGAAATTTCGATACTTGCTCATATACAGGTTGTTCGGAATTTAGTTGACTTTTTAAAGTTGAAAAATTTCGTTTCATGAATAATTTTTTTGGGATTTTTGTCATAAATCACAGTTTTTCATATGAAACGTTCAATTTCGATTATTATATTTGTTCAATTTTTGAGAAATGTCTTTCGGTGCACCCCCTGTATACTATTTCACGTTAATATACCGAAATCTTCATATTTTATCGTAGAATTTCGGAAAAAATTTCCTTTCCCATTAAACCAACATCGTAGATTACGAAAATTTGAACGAAATTTCGATCCGGTGTTGCCAAGTCTGTATATAGGATGTTCGTTGTTTAAAAATTTTGATATTTCCGAAAGAAAATTATAATTTTGTTTTCGATAGTTGAATTTTGTTGTTTGTGGATATAATTCCAATCCGGTCCCTTTTCTTTATATTAATTTACAGTTGATTATACCGAATTAAGCTGATGATTTGACTAAAACATTTTTTTTAAGAAAAAAATTTCTTTTATCATCAATTCGACGATGATATGTTTATTATATAACGAGTTGTTGTTCCACATTTTGTTTTCGCCGTTTTTTTTGTATTTTCAACTTTATTCATTTTATAATAAATATTCATCATTGCTAAATAGATTTTTTTCATTTATCTCACCCAGAAACGATTCCTCGTAACCATCAATTACTCCAAATCTTTCATAAATAATTACGATATTATCGAAATTATGATGCCAGCTATAGAAAAATAAATTTTACTATATGCGACGTTGCCAAATCTAATTTTTTTCCGAAAATTACCGGATTTTTATGTTTCTTTTTATTCGAATTGAATCAAAAGGTGAATTTTACCATTTTCGACGTTGCCAAATCAATTTTTTCTAATTTTCAAATTAATTTAGTAAAAATACTTTTTGAATGGAATAATTTTATTATGCAGATTACGTGCAACATGAATAAATTATATAAATAGAAAAAAAAAATACAGACACATATTTAAGTACATATCGCATTTCGAGGCGCGTCATTAAGATCATCGACATCGTTTTTTGGGCTAAAACATTGATACGCGAAACCCAAAATCGAATCGCGACCACAAAAAAAAAACTTTTTTCCCGTACCTCGTAAAACGATTAGGGTAATAAATGTTCTTTGTGACGCTCCCCGTATAACGTTCCTCTATTTAAATCTGTTTAAAATATTTTCGATTTCGTCTGCGTGCGTCTGGTACCATTGGACGTTAATTTTAACAGTTTCTAACGATTGATCGACGCCCTTTCTAACATCCGAGAAAAGTTTCTTATTTTCTTCCAGGAATTTCTCGAACTGTAACAAAAAAATTCCATATCAAAACTTTCCTTTTCCAAATTTCAACTATTTTCATCGAAAAATTTCATTTTTCTTCCATAAAAATACCTAAAATACGAAATTTTCATTCGAAAAGACGACATTTTATCCAAATCACCCTGTATACTTCGCAATATGTCATTTGTCATTGATTAACCTCAAAAGTTCAATCCTCGATGGAGATACAACCGTTATCGGCGTTACGTAACGTATGTATCCAGTCACCGTTATAAAATTATTTACGCCATCTCTACGTCAAATGTCAATCACGCCGTTATTTCTATTTTCGACACAAAATGGCGTTTCTTGTCGTTACTTCTTGTGTATGCAATCATCGTATCAAAATAACTGTCAGTTACGCCATCTCTACTTCGAATAACGATCTCCAAATGTCATTTACTTCGTTATTTTCATAAAGTTGAATCAATATTATAGTTTTCCTTGGATTTTGGTCATAAATTCCACTTTTTCATATGAAACTTTCAATTTCGATTATCTAATTATGTTTTATTTGAGAAATGTCTTTCGGTGCATCCCCCGTATTCCGTTTCACCTTAAAATTATAAAATCTTCAATTTTCATCGTAGAATTTCGGAAAAAATTTCCTTTCCTACTAAACTAATGCTAAAACTGACGAAAAATTCAACCAAATTTCGATACGAGTTCATATACAGGCTGTTTCAAAATAATTTGACATTCTAAGCTGGAAAACTTTCCTTCTTAATTATTTTTTTTTCTCGTTTCTCTGAGATTTCGATCTTAAATTACAGATTTTCATATAAAAATTTTAACTTTGATTGTTTTTTTATTCGAGAAATGTCTTTCGCTACATCCCCTGTATACTTTTTCTCGCTAAAATAGCGAAAACTTTAAATTTGATCGTAGAATTTCGTAAAAAAGTTCCATTCCCACTAAACCGATATCCAAAATTACGAATACGTCACCGAAATTTCGATACTTGGTCATATACAGGTCGTTAGAAATTTTGTTGGCTTTCTAAAGTTGAAAAATTTTACTTCTTCAATTATTTTTTATCATTTCCTGGGATTTTGGTCATAAAGTACAGTTTTCCATACGAAAATTTCAATTTTACTTATTTTTTCTTGAGAAATGTCTTTTCTAACCCAACCCCCTGTATACTGATTCACGTTAAAATACCGAAAACCTCAAATTTGATCGTAGAATTTCGGAAAAAATTTCCTTTAGCACTAAACTGAAGTCAAAAGTTACGAAAAATCAAAATTTCGATACGAGTTTATATACAGGTTGTTCGAAAAATAGTTGACATTCTAAATTGGAAAACTTTCCTTCAATATTATTTTTTTTCTTTCGTTTTTCTGGGATTTTGAGCATAATTACAGTTTTTCATAAGAAACGTTCAATTTTGATTACTAAATTTTTTCAATTTTTGAGAAATATCTTTCGGTGCACCCCCTGTATACTATTTCACGTAAAAATACCGAATTCTGTAAATTTCATCGTAGAATTTCGGAAAAAATTTCCTTTCCCACTAAACTGACGTCAAAAATTACGAAATCGTCAAGGAAATTTCGATACTTACTCATATACAGGTTGTTCGAAATTTAGTCGACTTTTTAAAGTTGAAAAATTTCGTTTCATAATTATTTTTCAGGGATTTTTGTCATAAATTACAGTTTTTCATATGAAACGTTCAATTTCGATTATTATATTTGTTCAATTTTTGAGAAATGTCTTTCGGTGCACCCCCTGTATACTATTTCACGTTAAAATACCGAAATCTGTAAATTTCATCGTAGAATTTCGGAAAAAATTCTCTTTCCCACTAAACGAACATTGTAGATTACGAAAATCTCAACGAAATTTCGATACGGTGTTGCCAAGTTTGTATATAGGAAGTTTGTTCTTGTCTATTGTCGTTACTTCTTGTGTATCCAATCATTTCCGCCATTATTTCTAAGATGTCGAATTAAATTTCGACCCAAAATGGCGTTTCTTATCGTCAATTTTGGTTTATATAATCGTCGTACCAAAATAACTGTCAGTTACGCCACCTCTACTTATGACACATAGTATTAACTCAATTATCGGCCACCAGGGGAATGAAAACAATCAACAACGTTGCCAAGTTGCTGATATTTCCGCTATTCAAATTAAAACGGCATCTCTACGGTTAAATATGAATTATTCTACGGTAAAATAAAAGGAAAATGTAAAAAAATATTGGAAACTTACCTCTTGTTGTTCTTTAACGTTGGTAATTTGGGAGGACAACGGTGACAAGTATCTTGTGAGCGTTTTTTTATTGGACAAGAAACTAGAGGGGAAAAAATTGAATTAAAACATTTTTTTTATGGAAAAAAAAAAACGAATACACTCACTATTTATGTATCTTATCGATGTTATTGTAGAAGAAATTCTTGGCTATGAAATATCCGACGTTGTTTCTCGTCACCGTACCGAATACCGAACTACTGTCCTGTTTTCTGATGGTGGTATCGTTCAGAGACCAATCCAGATATCTGGATAATAACCAAATCTCCTCGGTACAACCCAATGTACTGAGTATACTATTTTTTTCGGTGGCGACGTTGGAATTTTGGTATTTCTTCCATAGCAACTCCCATTCGGATTCCCCGCCGTGTTTTAGGCTTGTACAATAAACGGCGCCGCGCAAATCTTTCGGTATACTAAAAATCCATACGAAACGAATCGAATTTTCATCATTTTGTGTCGGAAAATGGAAAATTTACGCTCCTAATTGTGAAAAATATGAGTACGGCACTGGACTATTTCCCCAATATCGACTTTGTTTAATTAGATCAGAATAGGAGACGTCGAAAATGATAGAAATTGAAGAAAAAATAATTTCCGGTCTCTAATTTTTTTTCATAAGACTTGTAGTTTCACCAGAAATCGAGTAAAACCGTTTTTTACACCAAAAAAATCACCTACATACCTTTCCCGACCTCAGATCTCCCTTAAATTATTTTTCCTTCCGTTTTTATCATACTCTCCTCCTTTTCCAATTTAATTTCCTAATTTAAACCCCTTATCAATAGAAAAACGCACGTCACTGTTATGTTTTATCATACACTCGTAACGAAAAAAAATCGGCAACACTGTATTCAATTGACGTGCCATAACCAATTATATTTAGAAGAATATTTAATCAGTGTTGCCAAGATTATAGAATTTCCTAGATTAAAAAATTTCTATACGAATTTGAAATATTTAAAAAAAAGTATATTTAACAAATATATCATCTGTTCAATTAATTTAAATTTTTTGTATTTTCATTTTTTGGGTAAAATTATTTTATTATTTCCCCCACCCGCCACTGTTTAGAACGATATAAAAAAATCCTATCATACAGTTGAAGGAAGTTAAAGAAAATCTGACAACACCGAGTTTAATTTAGACGCGATGATCGACTGTCAAGATTCCGTTGATATGTGAAAGGTTAGAATTTTGTAGTTCTCAACATTGTTTTGAAATTTTATCGTGTTAGTGTTAAAAAATAATTATAAATGTAAGTAAACTAAGTAATTTGCAAATTTATATAAGTACTTACGAATCTTCTTGTTTTAGTTTAATTTTATTAAACAATTCTTTCGCTTTAGTTACGCATTTGGGTACTTCGAACAAACAAGCTCTACTCACAATAAGAGCTTGCAATTTAATAGAATCTAATTTATCGGGATCGTTCATTACTTCGAAACCGTCGACTTTTTCATACATAGGCGTCAATAGACGCTTCATATATTCCTTAAAAAATAACCAGACAATAAACATTCCATCTTAAAAAAAAATTATAACTCACCTTATATTTACCGTAAATGGCGGATTTTTTTAATTGTTTCGTAATAACATCGGTTTTTTCTATAGCCGCTTTCCAAGGCATATATTCGTCTTCTTGATTCAAATATTTAAGTAAATTAAAAAACACTTCGTACTTTATGGTACCTATATAAGCCAAATCAGCGGCGTCGCTTATTATTTGAACCCGATTTAAAGTCGGTATTTTACGAAAATCGGGACCTTGTAAATATTTCGTTATCATTTCCCAATTTTTTTCGTCGTAATTCACTTTATATATTCCTACAAAAAAACAAATAAACAAACCCCTTTAGAAAAAGGAAATGATGAAAGCCGTGACGTGGCGTAGACACGTAACCAAAATGGTAGTAAACGGAAGTAGGTAAATAACAAAAGCAGTGACGTGGCATAGGCACGTCACAAAAATGGTGGTAAACGGAAGTAGTAAATAACAAAAGCAGTGACGTGGCGTTAATGTAAGTGTGATATTATCAGTGAAAAAACAATAATAGTGTAAAAACAAAAGTGATAAAGTGAACGTAAACGGAAATGTAACAAAAACCAATGAGTTAACAAAAGTGATAATAAACGGAGGTGACAAAAGCGGTGACGTGGCGTAGACACGTAACAAAAATGGTAGCAAACGGAAGTAGTGACGTGGCGTAAACGAAAGTGTGACATTATCAGTGAAAAAACAAAAATAGTGGGAAAACAAAAGTGAACGGAAACGAAATGTAAGACAAATCAATGAGTTAACAAAAGTGGTAATAAACGGAAGTGACATAAGTAAGGAAAGTGAATAGCAGAAACAGTGATAAACGAAGGGATAACAAAAGTGTCGATGTGTGATTGTGTGGAAATTCCGTTTCTTGTTGCGAGTTGAATCAAATTTACACGTACACTTTGAAAGGTAAATTTTCTACATTCACGTAATGTTACTATGTTTCCATAACCTTAAAAATATTGAAAACAGTTTAACGATTTTCCCACATTAAAAAACATACCATTTATATTGTTTTTCGTTATTTTACCTGACATTTTATTATTGAATATAACCCATTCTTCTCCTTTAGCTATATTTTCGATTATATGCTCGTGTTTAGGACACGCCAGCCAATCGTCTGGTACGGTTTTGTTAAATTTTTTATTCGATTCAGTTGAATAAGTCAGAGGTACCCACCAACATGAATTTAGTTGATCTTTAGTATTTATAATGTCTCTTAAATGTCGATTCTAAAAAAATACAATATAATTTGTTAATCTGGAAATTCTCGAAATTGATTTTCTATTTTAATTTATTGTTTTTTTTTGCAAATCAAAATCTAATATACCGGGTCATACAGTCTTCATCATTTTTGGTGTGTTTTAACCTATTTTTTGGTAATATAAAATTTTTATTTTTAATATTTTCAAAGACACTTTTTTGATCAATAAAAAATGCAAAAACCACAATTTCCTCGATTTGTCTACAGAAAACTGTACTTGAAACTTTTTTTCCAAAGAACATCGAGTGATCTACCCTCAAAAATTATTTCCATCTATACAGCTTGTCCCAAAACAGATAAAACATTTTGAAAATATACAGGGTGTGCCAATTGAAAATAAAAAAGTAATTGATATTTGAATGCAGCCAAAGTGGACATCCTGTAGAACTGAAAATTATTACCTGAGTGATTTCCGCGGTTTTTTTTTCGTAATTTCTCGTTATCGTTATGAGCGGATAACCTGTTTGTAATGTCCACGTGTCCATAATCACTTTCACCGTCAAATTCGTCGGCAGACTTTTTTGTCTGTGAGCTTCTTCGGTCAAAGCCTGCCACAGATCGTCCTGCTCGGCGTTGCCGTATTTATGTTTTTTCAAATAATTACTGACGCCCCTTCTCAATATATCTTCGCCCAAAAATAACGTCATCATCCTGATCAGAGAAGATCCCTTTTTATAAGATATCGTATCGAATATTTCGTCTATTTCCTTAGGATTACCTATCGGTACGGAAACCTTAAAAAAAATTTGAGGTTAAGTTAATAGTTAGTACGACTAACCTCGATCTAGATTGATCCTGGTTCACTCCGAAGCATGTGGCCCATTTTGTTACCCCCAAATTTGAGGTTATACACATGATAAATTAGAATTTGAGGTTATAAACACAATCAATTCATATTTGATGCTATAAACTCCGATATTTCAGCTTCGAAATACAAATAAATTGATATTTGAGGTTATAAATATCGACGTTTGAAGTTATACACGCAAAAAATTGTTAATTGAGGTTGTAAAAATCGATATTTGATCCTAGAAATACAATAAATTGATATTTGAGGTTATAAACATCGATATTTGAGGTTATAAACGCAATAAATTGATGTTTGAGAATCTAATCGCAATAAATTGATATTTGAGGTACTACACATAGAAATTTGAGGTTATTAATGCAATTAATTGACAATTGAGGTTACAAACATCGTTATTTGAGGCTATAAATACAATAAATTGATACTTTATGTTAGAAACTTCGATATTTGAGGTTATAAATACAATAAATTGATATTTGAAGCCTAAAACTTCGATATTTGAGGTAGAAATACAATAAATTGATATTTAAAGCTAGAAACATCGATATTTGAGGTTATAAATACAATAAATTTATATTTGAGGTTAGAAACTTCCATATTTGAAGTGAGAAACACAATAAACTGATATTTTATATTAGGAACTTCGATATTTGAGGTTATAAATACAATAAATTGATATTTCAAGTTACAAACATCGATATTTGAGGTTAGAATCACAACAGTTTGATATTTGAGGTTATAAACGCAAGAAATTGTTATTTGAGGTTACAAACATCGTTATTTAAGGCTATAAATACAATAAATTGATATTTTATGTTAGGAACTTCGATATTTGAGGTTATAAACATCGAAATTTGAGGTTATAAACGCAATAAATTGATGTTTGAGATTATAATCGCAATAAATTGATATTTGAGGTACTACACATAGAAATTTGAGGTTATTAATTGATATTTGAGGTTACAAACATTGTTATTTGAGGCTATAAATACAATAAATTGATACTTTATGTTAGAAACTTCGATATTTGAGGTTATAAACATCGAAATTTGTGGTTATAAACGCAATAAATCGATATTTGAGGTTATAAACATCGAAATTTGAGGTTATAAACGCAATAAATTGATGTTTGAGAATCTAATCGCAATAAATTGATATTTGAGGTACTACACATAGAAATTTGAGGTTATAAACACAATAAATTGATATTTGAGGTTAGAAACTTCGATATTTGAAGTTAGAAACTTCGATATTTGAGATTAGAATCACAACAGTTTGATATTTGAGGTTATAAACGCAAGAAATTATTATTTGAGGTACTAAACATCGAAATTTGAGGTTAAAAACACAATAAATTGATATTTTATGTTAGGAACATCGTTATTTGAGGTTATAAATACAATAAATTCATATTTTAGGCTAGAAACTTCGATATTTGAAATGAGAAACACAATAAATTGATATTTTATGTTAGGAACTTCGATATTTGAGGTTAGAATCACAACAGTTTGATATTTGAGGTTATAAACGCAAGAAATTGTTATTTGAGGTACTAAACATCGAAATTTGAGGTTATAAACATAATAAATTGATTGATTTATACTTACCGGATGTGACGTTCTCAATGAATCGAATGAGAAAACGTTCAACATATTATCGGCGTCTTCTTCTTCCAACGAATTCCATTGCGGAAAGAGAGCTCCTAATGCCAAGCTCGCCATATAAGTAGCGAAACCTTCGTTCAACCATAGATCCGTCCACCAATTCATCGTAACCAAATTTCCGAACCATTGATGGGCCAATTCGTGAGCTATGACGCTGGCGACGTTGTTCTGACTAGTTTTCGAAGATATTTTGGGATCGTATAATAAATAAGTTTCTCTATAAGTGATCAGACCCCAATTTTCCATAGCGCCGGCGCTAAAATCCGGTATGGCGATCATATCTTGTTTCGGTAGGGGATATTCGATATCGAAGAATTTCTCGTAATATTCCAAACATTTCGGACCGACTTCGGCAGCGAAATCCACCTAAGAAATAATTATTACTTCCAATAATGATTTATTTTTTAATTTAGTCATCCTCGACCTCTTCCTTTACGAGCTACTACTACCTCAGGAAACGTTCGAGGTCCAGCAGATTCTGTGGCGAGGTCTCCCACCTCTTTACAAGGCACTGCTTCCTCAGGAAACGTTCGAGGTCTAGTAGAGTATGTGGGGAGGGCACCCACCTCTTTACAAGGCGCTGCTACCTCAGGAAACGTTCGAGAGGTTTGGCAGATTCTGTGGCGAGGTCTCCTACCTTTTTACAAGGCGCTGCTACCTCAGGAAACGTTCGAGGTCTAGCAGAGTATGTGGGGAGGTCTCCCACCTCTTTACAAGGCGCTGCTACCTCAGGAAACGTTCGAGATATATGGCAGATTCTGTGGCGAGGTCTCCCACCTCTTTACAAGGCGCTGCTACCTCAGGAAACGTTCGAGAGGTTTGGCAGATTCTGTGGCGAGGTCTCCCACCTTTTTACAAGGCGCTGCTACCTCAGGAAACGTTCGAGAGATATGGCAGATTCTGTGGCGAGGTCTCCCACCTCTTTACAAGGCACTGCTTCCTCAGGAAACGTACGAGGTCTAGCAGAGTCTGTGTGGAGGGCTCCCACCTCTTTACAAGGCGCTGCTACCTCAGGAAACGTTCGAGGTCTAGCAGAGTCTGTGTGGAGGGCTCCCACCTCTTTACAAGGCGCTGCTACCTCAGGAAACGTTCGAGGTCTAGCAGAGTATGTGGGGAGGTCTCCCACCTCTTTACAAGGCGCTGCTACCTCAGGAAACGTTCGAGGTCTAGCAGAGTCTGTGTGGAGGGCTCCCACCTCTTTACAAGGCGCTGCTACCTCAGGAAACGTTCGAGGTCTAGCAGAGTCTGTGTGGAGGGCACCCACCTCTTTACAAGGCGCTGCTACCTCAGGAAACGTTCGAGATATATGGCAGATTCTGTGGCGAGGTCTCCCACCTCTTTACAAGGCACTGCTTCCTCAGGAAACGTTCGAGGTCTAGCAGAGTCTGTGTGGAGGGCTCCCACCTCTTTACAAGGCGCTGCTACCTCAGGAAATGTTCGAGGTCTAGCAGAGTATGTGGGGAGGTCTCCCACCTCTTTACAAGGCGCTGCTACCTCAGGAAACGTTCGAGATATATGGCAGATTCTGTGGCGAGGTCTCCCACCTTTTTACAAGGCGCTGCTTCCTCAGGAAACGTTCGAGGTCTAGCAGAGTCTGTGTGGAGGGCTCCCACCTCTTTACAAGGCGCTGCTACCTCAGGAAACGTTCGAGAGATATGGCAGATTCTGTGGCGAGGTCTCCCACCTCTTTACAAGGCGCTGCTACCTCAGGAAACGTTCGAGAGGTTTGGCAGATTCTGTGGCGAGGTCTCCCACCTTTTTACAAGGCGCTGCTACCTCAGGAAACGTTCGAGGTCTAGCAGAGTATGTGGGGAGGTCTCCCACCTCTTTACAAGGCGCTGCTACCTCAGGAAACGTTCGAGATATATGGCAGATTCTGTGGCGAGGTCTCCCACCTTTTTACAAGGCGCTGCTTCCTCAGGAAACGTTCGAGGTCTAGCAGAGTCTGTGTGGAGGGCTCCCACCTCTTTACAAGGCGCTGCTACCTCAGGAAACGTTCGAGAGATATGGCAGATTCTGTGGCAAGGTCTCCCACCTCTTTACAAGGCACTGCTTCCTCAGGAAACGTTCGAGGTCTAGCAGAGTCTGTGTGGAGGGCACCCACCTCTTTACAAGTCGCTGCTACCTCAGGAAACGTTCGAGAGATATGGCAGATTCTGTGGCGAGGTCTCCCACCTCTTTACAAGGCGCTGCTACCTCAGGAAACGTTCGAGAGGTTTGGCAGATTCTGTGGCGAGGTCTCCCACCTTTTTACAAGGCGCTGCTACCTCAGGAAACGTTCGAGGTCTAGCAGAGTATGTGGGGAGGTCTCCCACCTCTTTACAAGGCGCTGCTACCTCAGGAAACGTTCGAGATATATGGCAGATTCTGTGGCGAGGTCTCCCACCTTTTTACAAGGCGCTGCTACCTCAGGAAACGTTCGAGGTCTAGCAGAGTATGTGGGGAGGTCTCCCACCTCTTTACAAGGCGCTGCTACCTCAGGAAACGTTCGAGATATATGGCAGATTCTGTGGCGAGGTCTCCCACCTCTTTACAAGGCGCTGCTTCCTCAGGAAACGTTCGAGGTATAGCAGAGTATGTGGGGAGGGCACCCACCTGTTTACAAGGCGCTGCTACCTCAGGAAACGTTCGAGAGGTTTGGCAGATTCTGTGGCGAGGTCTCCTACCTTTTTACAAGGCGCTGCTACGTCAGGAAACGTTCGAGGTCTAGCAGAGTATGTGGGGAGGTCTCCCACCTCTTTACAAGGCGCTGCTACCTCAGGAAACGTTCGAGATATATGGCAGATTCTGTGGCGAGGTCTCCCACCTTTTTACAAGGCGCTGCTACCTCAGGAAACGTTCGAGGTCTAGCAGAGTATGTGGGGAGGTCTCCCACCTCCTTACAAGGCGCTGCTTCCTCAGGAAACGTTCGAGGTATAGCAGAGTATGTGGGGAGGGCACCCACCTGTTTACAAGGCGCTGCTACCTCAGGAAACGTTCGAGAGGTTTGGCAGATTCTGTGGCGAGGTCTCCTACCTTTTTACAAGGCGCTGCTACCTCAGGAAACGTTCGAGGTCTAGCAGAGTATGTGGGGAGGTCTCCCACCTCTTTACAAGGCGCTGCTACCTCAGGAAACGTTCGAGATATATGGCAGATTCTGTGGCGAGGTCTCCCACCTTTTTACAAGGCGCTGCTACCTCAGGAAACGTTCGAGGTCTAGCAGAGTATGTGGGGAGGTCTCCCACCTCTTTACAAGGCGCTGCTACCTCAGGAAACGTTCGAGATATATGGCAGATTCTGTGGCGAGGTCTCCCACCTTTTTACAAGGCGCTGCTACCTCAGGAAACGTTCGAGGTCTAGCAGAGTATGTGGGGAGGTCTCCCACCTCTTTACAAGGCGCTGCTACCTCAGGAAACGTTCGAGATATATGGCAGATTCTGTGGCGAGGTCTCCCACCTCTTTACAAGGCGCTGCTTCCTCAGGAAACGTTCGAGGTATAGCAGAGTATGTGGGGAGGGCACCCACCTCTTTACAAGGCGCTGCTACCTCAGGAAACGTTCGAGAGGTTTGGCAGATTCTGTGGCGAGGTCTCCCACCTCTTTACAAGGCGCTGCTTCCTCAGGAAACGTTCGAGGTATAGCAGAGTATGTGGGGAGGGCACCCACCTGTTTACAAGGCGCTGCTACCTCAGGAAACGTTCGAGAGGTTTGGCAGATTCTGTGGCGAGGTCTCCTACCTTTTTACAAGGCGCTGCTACCTCAGGAAACGTTCGAGGTCTAGCAGAGTATGTGGGGAGGTCTCCCACCTCTTTACAAGGCGCTGCTACCTCAGGAAACGTTCGAGAGGTTTGGCAGATTCTGTGGCGAGGTCTCCTACCTTTTTACAAGGCGCTGCTACCTCAGGAAACGTTCGAGATATATGGCAGATTCTGTGGCGAGGTCTCCCACCTTTTTACAAGGCGCTGCTACCTCAGGAAACGTTCGAGGTCTAGCAGAGTATGTGGGGAGGTCTCCCACCTCTTTACAAGGCGCTGCTTCATCAGGAAACTTTCGAGGTCTGGCAGAGTCTGTGGCGATTGAAATAGATTAAGAAGATGTACGTACCTGATCCAAAGCGTCTTTTCTCGCCCAAATTCTAAACGTAACATTGTTGTGCTCGACCGGTTGGCCTTTTTTGTATTCGAAATCGGATACGACGTAAGCTACTAGATAAGTCGACATGGGAACCGACGTATCGAAATGATCCCAATACCAACCCGGTTTTTCTTTCCTGAAATACATATATATCCGAACGTCAAATTTCGTTAAATAATAAAAATAAATTTCGACTCACAATGGTTGTGTGTTGATTAGAGGCATGTTACTGATGGATTTGTAGCCTTCTCTTCTACCTATGCTGATATCGAAAGTTGCTTTCATCGCCGGTTCGTCGAAACAAGGAAAAGCCATTCGAGCGCTTATAGCTTCGAATTGCGTTACCCCCAACCATTTCTTTCGACGTTCTTTTTTGTTATAATAACTGCTTCTATAAAAACCTATGAGAAAAAATAGCTAGGACAGTCTAGACCCGTCTGGAAGATATCCAACAATGGAAAATCAAATTTCCCAGCAGTCTTGAGGGTTTACTCCAAAACGGTTCAAAGAATCAATATTTTAGAGTAAATAGAAAGAGAAAAAAATAAGATCAAACCTAGAACAACAGCAAGAAACGCAATATCTTGAAAATGCGGTTTTACAACAACCTGGAGAAACCTCCGAATGTCTTGGAGGTGTCTTTTCGAATTATTCCTAGTTTCCTCTCGGAAAGTTCAGATTGTGGAACGTCCGCAGCTACCATCTTTTATTTCGTAGTTCCCAGGTGTAGTGCTTCGGAATTCCGTAGTTTTTCAAACTTCAAGATGAAGGTGAAGATAATCTGCTAATGCGTTGAAGCATTAGTGGGTGTTGGGTTGAAAAAACGACAAACGAAAAACCAAGAGGAGCGTCTACGAAGAGTGATTGTTTGGTATTTGGTGTATCAACGTGATAAGCAATCTCCTGAACAGGAGACTCCGATCTATACTGAATAATGGAGCCATAGATCGCACAAAAGGATCCAGGAGGAGTAGCTCGGCTGGAGCGGGTTTCCTCGGAGGAAAATCCAAAATGAACGAAACTTTTTCGCTTGGGGAACAAAGTATGAGGTGGATCCACTCCACTGGGATCACCAATGGACCTAGAACTCCTCCTTGGTGTAGCTACAAGTCTCTGGATTCTCTACGGTTTGTTTGCAAAACGGGCTCCGCAATTATGGAGACAGTGATGTAGCGAATGGAAAAATGGTGTAGCAAATATTATACGAGGTCGTATAGATATTATCTTACCTGCCAAACCGTCGTCGAGTTTACCAGAAAAACCAATATAAATTTCATATTTGCGACGTTCGGGTATTAAATTTTTATCCAGAACCAATATTAGAAAATCGTTTTCTTTCTCAAAAACGACATCCGATATTTCGATCGATTTCAAATCGTCGTTCGATTTGACGACGATCGTATCCTTATTTATATTCAAATTTTTCGAATGCAACGTTATATTTTGAGTTGGATTCAAACAATTCACCTGCAAAGAAAATATTCGTTTTTGTTTTTGTTTTTTTTTTTTTCGAAACTCGATTCATTTGAATATTGGGTTAACTGTGGACGTTATCGTAATCAAGGTCGCTATAAAATACGTTAACAAGAACGCGCGGACAATTTACGCGAGGTTAGTGACACAAATTTTACGGTTTCTTCAAGTTACGAACTTGACCTTAACGTACAAGTGGCTCAATATAATTTTATTCGTACTTTGCACGTCGAAAAAAAGAAATTTCGTTATAATACTGAAGTTATTTAACTCGCTATTCCTTCTAATGTTTAATTACATATATCTTTGCTTAAAAGATTGTTGTTTGAGCAACCTCCTCCTATCAAGTTTTTTTTCTTCAAAAAAACCTTTCCTGGTATCATTCGTGTCTTTCTTGCATCTTTATACCCTTTTGGGATCAAGAGATAAGGAAAATCGTCTTCCCAGTCAACCTTATCAAGGTGGATGACTTTAAATTTGCTTCTGCACATTTGGGATGGTTAACCGCGTTTCGTTGCTCCCCAGAATCCTTGTTCGAGAGCCTCACGTTTACTTGGGGTAGTTATGATGAAAAAATTTTAATTCCCGAATCATGTTTTAGTAATCGAAAATATTTTTGGATCATTTTAGAGTCATTAGAATAGTCAAAAACGGTTTTTGGGTTATTTTAGACTCGTCAAAGGCAACCAGAAGAATATAGAATTATCAAAAACCGGTTTTCGGTTATTTTAGGGTCAATAAAAGCATCCAAAGGAATATAGAATCATCAAAAACCGGTTTTCTGTTATTTTAAAGTCATTAAATGCATCGGAACGAATATAGAATCATCCAAAACCGGTTTTCTGTTATTCTAGGGTCATTAAAAGCAACCTGAGGAATATAGAATCATCAAAAACCGGTTTTCGGTTATTTTATAGTCATCAAAGGCAACCCAAGGAATATAGAATCATCAAAAACCGGTTTTTGGTTATTTTAAAGTCATTAAATGCATCGGAACGAATATAGAATCATCCAAAACCGGTTTTCTGTTATTTTAAAGTCATTAAATGCATCGGAACGAATATAGAATCATCCAAAACCGGTTTTCTGTTATTCTAGGGTCATTAAAAGCAACCTGAGGAATATAGAATCATCAAAAACCGGTTTTCGGTTATTTTATAGTCATCAAAGGCAACCCAAGGAATATAGAATCATCAAAAACCGGTTTTCGGTTATTTTAGAGTCATCAAAGGCAACCCAAGGAATGTAGAATCATCAAAAACCGGTTTTCTGTTATTTTAGAGTCATTTAAGGCAACCCAAGGAATATAGAATCATGCAAAACCGGTTTTCTGTTATTCTAGGGTCATTAAAAGCAACCTGAGGAATATAGAATCATCAAAAACCGGTTTTCGGTTATTTTATAGTCATCAAAGACAAGCCAAGGAATGTAGAATCATCAAAAACCGGTTTTCTGTTATTTTAGAGTCATTTAAGGCAACCCAACGATTATAGAATCATCAGAAACCGGTTTTCGGTTATTCTAGGGTCATTAAAAGCAACCTAAGGAATATAGAATCATCAAAAACCGGTTTTCAGTTATTTTAGAGTCATCAAGTGCAACCCAAGGAATGTAGAATCATCAAAAACCGGTTTTCTCTTATTTTAGAGTCATTAAAGGTATCGGAACGAATATGGAATCATCCAAAACCGGTTTTCTGTTATTTTAAATTCATTAAAAGCAACCCAACGATTATAGAATCATCAGAAACCGGTTTTCCGGTTATTCTATAGTTATTAAAAACAACAAAAGGATTTTATTATCATTCTCGACCAAAATATCATTATTTGTATGATCCTTAGATGCTATTTTTAACTTACAGTTATCCAAACTTTTCCATCGAAATTAAAATTGTTCTCTTCTTCTCCCAAATACGAAATGATTTCCAATTTGTAATGTTCGGGAAGGACGTCATTAGGCAATCGATAACAAATCGATATATGTATTAAAGTCAGCAAAAATATCAATCGAGACATAATCCGAAACGAATCTGAAACGAAATAACACTGTCAAATAACGTATTCCACGTATTGAGACAGCGTGACGTAAAAAAAAAGAAGTTGGTAACACTGATTTGTACACAACGATGACGTTGTTGACGTTTTTATCTGTGGCCGATTTTAATTGCGTTTAAAAAAAGAAGAAGAAAATGAAATCTGTACTTATAAAAGTGAATACAATTGAAATGGTTGATAGAGCACGTAAATTGAGGTTATGGAATCAAGAAAAAAATATAAATAACGAAATAACTACTTGAGCATGAATAAATATTATACGATGTGAGTTGCAAGTATAAAAACATCTGAAAATTTATTAAATTATCGTTTTGTAATCCATATTTAATAATTGTGCAAAATTTCAAATTAATCTGACGATTTGAAATGGGAAAAAATCGAGTCCAAAAGTTGCTTTACGTGTTTCCCTATTGACCTGACTACGATAATTTCACGAATTTATTAAATTATCATTTTGTAATCCATATTTAAGAATTGTGCAAAATTTCAAATTAATCTGACGTTTTGAAGTGAAGAAAATCGAGTCTAAAAGTTTCTTTAAGTGTTTCCTTATTGACCTGACTACGATAATTTCACGAATTTATTAAATTATCATTTTGTAATCCATATTTAAGAATTGTGCAAAATTTCAAATTAATCTGACGTTTTGAAGTGAAGAAAATCGAGTCTAAAAGTTTCTTTAAGTGTTTCCTTATTGACCTGACTACGATAATTTCACGAATTTATTAAATTATCATTTTGTAATCCATATTTAAGAATTGTGCAAAATTTCAAATTAATCTGACGTTTTGAAGTGAAGAAAATCGAGTCTAAAAGTTTCTTTAAGTGTTTCCTTATTGACCTGACTACGATAATTTCACGAATTTATTAAATTATCATTTTGTAATCCATATTTAAGAATTGTGCAAAATTTCAAATTAATCTGACGTTTTGAAGTGAAGAAAATCGAGTCTAAAAGTTTCTTTAAGTGTTTCCTTATTGACCTGACTACGATAATTTCACGAATTTATTAAATTATCATTTTGTAATCCATATTTAAGAATTGTGCAAAATTTCAAATTAATCTGACGTTTTGAAGTGAAGAAAATCGAGTCTAAAAGTTTCTTTAAGTGTTTCCTTATTGACCTGACTACGATAATTTCACGAATTTATTAAATTATCATTTTGTAATCCATATTTAAGAATTGTGCAAAATTTCAAATTAATCTGACGTTTTGAAGTGAAGAAAATCGAGTCTAAAAGTTTCTTTAAGTGTTTCCTTATTGACCTGACTACGATAATTTCACGAATTTATTAAATTATCATTTTGTAATCCATATTTAAGAATTGTGCAAAATTTCAAATTAATCTGACGTTTTGAAGTGAAGAAAATCGAGTCTAAAAGTTTCTTTAAGTGTTTCCTTATTGACCTGACTACGATAATTTCACGAATTTATTAAATTATCATTTTGTAATCCATATTTAAGAATTGTGCAAAATTTCAAATTAATCTGACGTTTTGAAGTGAAGAAAATCGAGTCTAAAAGTTTCTTTAAGTGTTTCCTTATTGACCTGACTACGATAATTTCACGAATTTATTAAATTATCATTTTGTAATCCATATTTAAGAATTGTGCAAAATTTCAAATTAATCTGACGTTTTGAAGTGAAGAAAATCGAGTCTAAAAGTTTCTTTAAGTGTTTCCTTATTGACCTGACTACGATAATTTCACGAATTTATTAAATTATCATTTTGTAATCCATATTTAAGAATTGTGCAAAATTTCAAATTAATCTGACGTTTTGAAGTGAAGAAAATCGAGTCTAAAAGTTTCTTTAAGTGTTTCCTTATTGACCTGACTACGATAATTTCACGAATTTATTAAATTATCATTTTGTAATCCATATTTAAGAATTGTGCAAAATTTCAAATTAATCTGACGTTTTGAAGTGAAGAAAATCGAGTCTAAAAGTTTCTTTAAGTGTTTCCTTATTGACCTGACTACGATAATTTCACGAATTTATTAAATTATCATTTTGTAATCCATATTTAAGAATTGTGCAAAATTTCAAATTAATCTGACGTTTTGAAGTGAAGAAAATCGAGTCTAAAAGTTTCTTTAAGTGTTTCCTTATTGACCTGACTACGATAATTTCTCGAATTTATTAAATTATCATTTTGTAATCCATATTTAAGAATTGTGCAAAATTTCAAATTAATCTGACGTTTTGAAGTGAAGAAAATCGAGTCTAAAAGTTTCTTTAAGTGTTTCCTTATTGACCTGACTACGATAATTTCACGAATTTATTAAATTATCATTTTGTAATCCATATTTAAGAATTGTGCAAAATTTCAAATTAATCTGACGTTTTGAAGTGAAGAAAATCGAGTCTAAAAGTTTCTTTAAGTGTTTCCTTATTGACCTGACTACGATAATTTCTCGAATTTATTAAATTATCATTTTGTAATCCATATTTAAGAATTGTGCAAAATTTCAAATTAATCTGACGTTTTGAAGTGAAGAAAATCGAGTCTAAAAGTTTCTTTAAGTGTTTCCTTATTGACCTGACTACGATAATTTCTCGAATTTATTAAATTATCATTTTGTAATCCATATTTAAGAATTGTGCAAAATTTCAAATTAATCTGACGTTTTGAAGTGAAGAAAATCGAGTCTAAAAGTTTCTTTAAGTGTTTCCTTATTGACCTGACTACGATAATTTCTCGAATTTATTAAATTATCATTTTGTAATCCATATTTAAGAATTGTGCAAAATTTCAAATTAATCTGACGTTTTGAAGTGAAGAAAATCGAGTCTAAAAGTTTCTTTAAGTGTTTCCTTATTGACCTGACTACGATAATTTCTCGAATTTATTAAATTATCATTTTGTAATCCATATTTAAGAATTGTGCAAAATTTCAAATTAATCTGACGTTTTGAAGTGAAGAAAATCGAGTCTAAAAGTTTCTTTAAGTGTTTCCTTATTGACCTGACTACGATAATTTCACGAATTTATTAAATTATCATTTTGTAATCCATATTTAAGAATTGTGCAAAATTTCAAATTAATCTGACGTTTTGAAGTGAAGAAAATCGAGTCTAAAAGTTTCTTTAAGTGTTTCCTTATTGACCTGACTACGATAATTTCTCGAATTTATTAAATTATCATTTTGTAATCCATATTTAAGAATTGTGCAAAATTTCAAATTAATCTGACGTTTTGAAGTGAAGAAAATCGAGTCTAAAAGTTTCTTTAAGTGTTTCCTTATTGACCTGACTACGATAATTTCTCGAATTTATTAAATTATCATTTTGTAATCCATATTTAAGAATTGTGCAAAATTTCAAATTAATCTGACGTTTTGAAGTGAAGAAAATCGAGTCTAAAAGTTTCTTTAAGTGTTTCCTTATTGACCTGACTACGATAATTTCTCGAATTTATTAAATTATCATTTTGTAATCCATATTTAAGAATTGTGCAAAATTTCAAATTAATCTGACGTTTTGAAGTGAAGAAAATCGAGTCTAAAAGTTTCTTTAAGTGTTTCCTTATTGACCTGACTACGATAATTTCACGAATTTATTAAATTATCATTTTGTAATCCATATTTAAGAATTGTGCAAAATTTCAAATTAATCTGACGTTTTGAAGTGAAGAAAATCGAGTCTAAAAGTTTCTTTAAGTGTTTCCTTATTGACCTGACTACGATAATTTCACGAATTTATTAAATTATCATATCAATCTCCAATAAACATCCAAAATCTCAAATCAATCCGAAATTCCCGTGAAATGAACCTAAAAAAAGCTTATTGGAAACGGGGAATTTCTCGACGTTTCGACTTCCAATAAAAAGCCATCATTAATAAAAAGCGAGGTTAGAATAGATTATCGTTAATAAGTATTCAATTCCTTGGACCCCCCCGTATACTAAACCTTTATAATGGAGTACAGCGTTGCCATGTTGTATTATTAAATGTGTTTTAATTACTTAACCTAACTTTTGATTCAAATTTCACATAAAATGTAAATAAACAATGACACAACAATATTTTGACAACGTCGTGAAGTGTTACCAACTGTCTAAATTTAATTTCCCTGTGGATTGAACAAAAATTCTTATTTGTTATTTTTTTGGCTATAAAAATCACTAAAAATTCGTTATCTACCATCGAAAACGTAGACTCGTTACTACCAACTGTTGGTTTTGTCATAATTCTTTGGAATTAATCAGTTGTTTCATTATTAAAGTTTTTTTAATTAAAGATATTATCGTTGTACCGTATATTTTATAAACTATATTTTCATTTCCTTACTTTGGACCCGCACTGTATAATAAATTCCTATCATTACAGTAACATCTTAACAACAAAAATATTATTCAATTGTTTATCTTCCTATCTATTAAACTGACTGTATTAAAAATATCTTTTATTGTTATGTAATAACTTACATAACCTAACTTTTATTATATCAAGTACTAGGTTCGCATTTAAAATAAATTCGAATCGAAATAAAAAAAAAATATTGAATAATATTAATTTAATTTCATTGTTTTTCAATGCGCCATTTTATTAAAATGATTGATAATTAAATTACGTGGATTCTTGTTTATATACGAGGTTCGCTTAAAAAATACCTCGATAAATATCAATCCTACGTTAACTTGGTTATTATGAATTTTTTTCCAAAAAAGTTATTGACGAAAATTTCAGGTAACAGCATTTCGATTATCTGGAAAGTATACAGGTTGACTCATAATTGCGTGATTAAGCAAACATAATTTTCTCAACATACCTTGTATATATTTTCATATTTAGTTTTCTTATTTATTATTATTGATCGTAAAATAAATAATTATTCATTCGCTAAGCTATTTACATATATATAGGGTGTTTAATTTTTTATGACGTAGTTATTTCGATATAAAAATTGTTGTATTTTGATAAAGCTGCATATTGTGAAAACGAGGATTGGAGTAGGGATTTAAATATGTTGAAGAAATATACGAGGGTTGTGTTAAAAATTATCGATCTCATTCTGAAAAAGTCGACACTTACGGTGTGGGAAACTTATCGGACGAACCTCGTATAAATGATATTTTGCTTAATTGAAAAAAACCAGATTCTTAATTAGCATATGATTAATATTAATCAAACGATACGAATCCATCTGTTTTGGTAGATAATTTCGCGATTTTTCCAAATGAAATACACTGGTCGTCGAAAAACACCCAAATAAAAAAAATTATCATCGTGCAATAGAAAATATTTTGAAATTAGATATTGTGGACCAAATTTTGATGGTGGATTCACTAATTGACTAAAAATTGAAAAACAAAAATTTGGAATATTGTGATTGATATTTTTTTATCAATTCTATGCGATTTTCTTTATAAATTCTAGAAGAAACTAGAAATTTTGAACTTATTTTCGACATTTTAATCATTTTAGTACGAAAAATGTCTCTCGCTGCATCCCCTATATACTTTTTCTCGCTAAAATAGCGAAAACTTTAAATTTGGTGGTAGAATTTCGAAAAAAAAATTCCTGTCCTACAAAAATTACGAAAACTTGAACTTGAACGAAACATATTTTCGCTTTTTTTAATAGATTTTAATCATTTTTGTGTGGTTTTGTTTATGAATTCAATTTTTTAGTTATTTTCGATAATTTAATCGTTTTAATCCGAACAATGTTTCTCTTTACACACCCTGTATACTATTTTACGTTTAAATACCGAAATCTACAAATTTGATCGTAGAATTTCGAAAAAAATTCCCTTTAGCACTAAACTGAAGTCAAAAATTACGAAAACTTTAACGAAATTTCGATAATAGTTCATATACAAGTTGTTCGGAAATTAGTTGACATTCTGAATTGAATAATTTCGCTTTTTCTAATAGATTTTAATCATTTTTGTGTAATTTCGTTCATAAATTCAAGTTTTTCAAGTGAAAATTCCAATTTTTAAGTTATTTTAGATATTTTAATCGTTTTAATTAGAAATTTTTAATTTTTGATTTATTTGCTGGAAAAATAAAAAAAATATTTCAAATTGCCAATCAATTTTTAAATATTAGCGGGTTAAATTTTTTTTTTTGGAAAACTAATTCTATCATATTATTTGGCTTAAAATTTCCTAAAAATTTGTTCACAATTTTTTTGTACGATCGAAAATTCAGAAGATTTCAACATAAATGTAGGAAACTATAAACAGTGTCATAAGCTTTAACCAATTCCATGATTAAATATTGATGTGAGGTTATTTTTAAATCTTAATTTCCGTACTAAAACGGAATTTTTTCTATAAATTCCTTCATTATTTTATGACCACAAAACACGTTTATTTATTTTTTTTTCAAAACCACTTAAATATAATTTAATTGCCCCACCTGACGTCTTTTCTATAAATTTATGACCGAACATCATAGGTTAAACGAATACGTTCATATTTTTATCTCAAATTGCTTCCATAATCTTATACAGTGTGATACAAAATTATATCACTTCAATTTTTCGAAAATCCACCTCAAAGGCATTAAATATTACTTATCATCTATGGATTCTGTATATTTTCGCTTTTTTAATAGATTTTAATCGTTTTTGTGTTATTTCGTTCATAAATTCAAGTTTTTTAAGTGAAAATTTTCAATTTTTTAGCTATTTTCGATATTTTAATCGTTTTAATTCGAACAATGTTTCTCTTTACACACCCTGTATACTATTTTACGTTTAAAGACTGAAATCTACAAATTTGATCGTAGAATTTCGAAAAAAATTTCCTTTCCCACTAAACTGAAGTCAAAAATTACGAAAACGTCAATGAAATTTCAATAATAGTTCATATACAGGTTGTTCGGAAATTAGTTGACATTCTGAATTGTATATTTTCGCTTGTTCTAATAGATTTTAATCGTTTTTGAGTAATTTCGTTCATAAATTCAAGTTTTTTAAGTGAAAATTTTCAATTTTTTAGCTATTTTCGATATTTTAATCGTTTTAATTCGAACAATGTTTCTCTTTACACACCCTGTATACTATTTTACGTTTAAAGACTGAAATCTACAAATTTGATCGTAGAATTTCGAAAAAAATTTCCTTTCCCACTAAACTGAAGTCAAAAATTACGAAAACGTCAATGAAATTTCAATAATAGTTCATATACAGGTTGTTCGGAAATTAGTTGACATTCTGAATTGTATATTTTCGCTTGTTCTAATAGATTTTAATCGTTTTTGAGTAATTTCGTTCATAAATTCAAGTTTTTTAAGTGAAAATTTTCAATTTTTTAGCTATTTTCGATATTTTAATCGTTTTAATTCGAACAATGTTTCTCTTTACACACCCTGTATACTATTTTACGTTTAAAGACTGAAATCTACAAATTTGATCGTAGAATTTCGAAAAAAATTTCCTCTCCCACTAAACTGACGTCAAAAATTACGAAAACGTCAATGAAATTTCAATAATAGTTCATATACAGGTTGTTCGAAAATTAGTTGACATTCTGAATTGAATATTTTCGCTTTTTCTAATAGATTTTAATCATTTTTGTGTCATATCGTACATAAATTCAAGTTTTTTAAGTGAAAATTTTCAATTTTTTAGCTATTTTCGATATTTTAATCGTTTTAATTCGAACAATGTTTCTCTTTACACACCCTGTATACTATTTTACGTTTAAAGACTGAAATCTACAAATTTGATCGTAGAATTTCGAAAAAAATTTCCTCTCCCACTAAACTGAAGTCAAAAATTACGAAAACGTCAATGAAATTTCTATAATAGTTCATATACAGGTTGTTCGAAAATTAGTTGACATTCTGAATTGAATATTTTCGCTTTTTCTAATAGATTTTAATCATTTTTGTGTCATATCGTACATAAATTCAAGTTTTTTAAGTGAAAATTTTCAATTTTTTAGCTATTTTCGATATTTTAATCGTTTTAATTCGAACAATGTTTCTCTTTACACACCCTGTATACTATTTTACGTTTAAAGACTGAAATCTACAAATTTGATCGTAGAATTTCGAAAAAAATTTCCTCTCCCACTAAACTGAAGTCAAAAATTACGAAAACGTCAATGAAATTTCTATAATAATTCATATACAGGTTGTTCGAAAATTAGTTGACATTCTGAATTGAATATTTTCGCTTTTTCTAATAGATTTTAATCATTTTTGTTAATAAATTCAAGTTTTTTGAGTGAAATCGAAACCAAAAGAAATATTTCATTTAATTTCGAAAAAAAATAGAAACACTTTCATTGATTCTAATACGGAGAAGATTATTTTCTGAATGAATTAATATTGCCTCAATTTGTTATTCAACATTTTCTTTTCTACAACGCACTGTACAATAAGGAATTAGAAATCTGAGACTCACCTAGTATTACGACACGTTACATATACTTATCAAAATATTGAATAGAATGTAAATATTATACACTTGACTACATTTATTCAAATATCGATGTTAAGCTTTATATATATATATATATATATATATTTTTTTTTTTCTTCTCAAAGCGAATCGACTTCTACGACTGCGACATAGTATCAAGTTGAATCATTATATATTGCGGTACCCTCATCGATAATTTTACATACACACAGTCTCTCTCTAATTGATCGAATGTCATGTCATATTATGTTTATAAATTGATACAGTACGATCTTTTTTTTCATACGTATAAATCTGATTATAAAACGCGGTTTAGTACATCGCATAATAAATAATAACAATGTAATATTATAGTCCAGTCAAATTTAATCCAAATAGCTTAAATAATCAATTTTCGTCGCATTAATATAAATAAACGATAAAATGTCTGCGATATCTACATGAAAAGTTACGAAACTAACCCGAATCACGTTCGGAAACTGATCTAGTTGATCAATTGTTTCATTTGTCTATGGTTTTTTTAAACTTCTATAGTTATTTATGTGACGAGTATGATAAAAAAAAGCGATTTTTACGACGATTGTGTATCGAAAAAATGCCTTTACACACGAATTACGTAAAAGCGCGACTTGAACCTGGGACCTTCCTCGTTTGGGCTTCGTACTCTAGCCGCGACATTACGGAGACCTTAATAATACGTTTTGTTTTCGTTAAAGTATGTTATTGGGATTTGTTGTTACAACTAAAGCGATGTAATGGAAGAATTAACGCACAAAAATTAATAAAAATCGAAAATTCTTCTCCTTTTAGACCTTTTTATATATTTTTCCCGCTAAACTTTCTTGATTTTAGCACTGTTTTGATTAAATATTAATTTTTTAAAACTAAACGTCAATTTTTTTACCTTCTTTACAAACTAAACAGAAACGATCTGGAATTTAGACAATTAGGAATAAAAAACGTATAATTTTACCGCACTATTAATCAGAAGTATTAATATTATTACTAATATCAATATAATCAAAATTAATTTCGAATTTATTAATTATAAATAATCAATAAATACTAAATTGATCTTTTAATATTTCGTAATAATTTGCTTCCATATAATACAGTTGGGATAAATTTAAATAACCGTTAGTGGCGCCATCTTCACTTCCAAGGTCAAATTCAAAAGTTGTTCAAACTACAGAAAACTGTAAAAAAAATTAGGAAAGTTTTCTTCTTTTGTTACATTTATAACTAGATGATTTAACAACAGATGGCGGGATTTACTTCATTACTTTACAGTCGCCATATTTAACCGGAACTCGGCTGATTTATCAATTGTTTTTCTCATAATAACGCTTATAGAATCGTAATTCACATTCTCAAAAATACTAAATCAAAATTTTTTCCAGAACTCAATAGTATTTTCAACTAAAAAAAAAAAGAAAATAATTAATTTTGCGTCATAGTTCGACCACTCTCATATGGCCACACTGATTTAACTAACCACTAACGCCATCTTTACTTTCAACTTCGAATCTCGATTTCATTTATTACAGGAAACTGTAAAAATTAATAATTAATTTATTAGACGATCCTCATCGCGACAGTTCTATTAATTAACAATAGATGGCAGGATTTATTTCACTATTTAACATTTTTGAGGTTATATTCGTATAAAGTTTTACAGTGTGTTCCATAGTTACGGTCTTTTTCAGATTCAAATTATTTCAGTGAAATTACACCAAAAATTTGAGAGGATAACTTCGATTTCATTTAAATTTCTGTTGTTTTAGTAAAATTCCACCAAAAATTGGATCTATTTACTAACATTTGCAATGTTTTTTTGCTTTCATAGATAAACTATGTTACGCCATCTTCACTTCCAGTTTCAAAACCAAAAGTTGTTTATTCTACGGTATTACAGGAAACTGTAAAAATAAAATGACAGTAATAAATAGTTTTCTACAAGCGTTTCGGCGCAATAGTTTCATTATTCAACAACAGATGGCGCGTTTTATTTCATTACATTACATTACACAAAATTTTGATAAATGAATTATTATTGTAATTGGTAGAATCAACGAAAATGATACAAAAATTTTATGATATTTTTATCGACTCCACCTTGTATATGTGCAGTTTTTCAAATTTTTATTTATCAATTAATTCACCCTGTGTTATATTTTACAACATATTACATAACTACATTCCTTTTATTAACAACATGGTACAAATATTGGTTACGTTCTAATTTCAAAAAAAAAAAGAAATAATAATTCGCTTGATTTCACACATCTAATTATTTCTCACTTTTTGCGTTATAAATAAAATCACTTTGAACAACGTAACAATTGTAAATATTCGTTTAATGTTGATAAAAAAGTTTATTCTTTAAGAACATACTATCTGTCATTGTTTTTATCGGCCAGTGTATTTTTTACGATCTAATTATAGTACAACCTTGTTTTGTTATGGAACATATCCAATTCCGTAATCAATCATTCTTTTTGATATAATAAAAGTCATAATAAGGGAGCGGTTAATAATCCATCATTTGCTTTAAGATAAATTGAGACACTGGCGGATGACGTATCATCACAAGAAATAATTAATTATAATCATCAGTTTTATTAGACTAGACTGTACATGCGATGAAAATCATTATTACAATATATAAATGACTTTGACTGTTCGGTACCATTCAGCAATCCACTTTAATTTCCTGTTACTGCTCGGTTCGTGTTCGATTATATACACTTTTGAACGCTCCTAATCTTGAAATTTGTTTTGACGTTTAGTTTGACATTTCAATGCTTATCAATTAACATTTTATTAAAAAGTCTTATTCGTAAAGTTTAAAAACTGTTTATCCGTTTACTGTTTGGTAATTACTACAATTAATCTGTTCCGCGAACAACTTTACCGAACGCAGCTATAGAAATACACGATATCATAGAACTAAAACGAACTGTCAAATGTGTCATTTGTCTCTTATAAAAGTGTAGTAGGTTGTATCTGTTAATGTAATAGGTTTTTAATAATATTTGAATAAATATGAACAAAATAACAAATAGTATAGAACTTTTAGATATAGACGGTAATACTTTATTGAAAAATCAACAAGTTGAATCTAAATCTACGATAATAAATAAACAAGATCAGGTAAGTACTGACTAATACTTAATAAACATGTATTAGTTAATTTATATTTTTAGACGACATGGGGTAAGACTTCACCTAGTAAAAGTTACGGTTCGTCAAGTTCTACATCTACGGAAAACGTAGTATCTACACTAGAACGGAAAAAAGTAATTTTTCCTTATATACAAAGTGAAATTATAACAGTCTTTTTTAGGTTACTACCGATACTATTATACCGACTCGCCCGGACGATCCCCCGCTTTTACCGGGCGAAAAAGTGACCGGTCAAGCTAGAGATGTAACTTATTTATGCCCCTATCACGGCCCCGCTAGGGGTATACTCACAGTTACAAATTATAAATTGTTTTTCAGATCGATGGATAAAGATATGCCGAATGTGATCGACGTCCCTTTAGGCGTGGTACGTACTAATTAATTATAATTAAACTTAATTAATGTTTGATTCTTAAGGTAACTAGGATTGAAAAAGTCGGTGGGGCTTCTTCGAAAGGGGAAAACGCTTATGGTATAGAAATATTTTGTAAGGATATGCGCAATCTTAGGTTCGCTCATAAACAGGAAAATCATTCGAGGAGGAATGTTTTTGAAAAATTGCAGATGTACGCGTTTCCTCTGTCACATAAATTGAATATATTCGCATTTGAATATTCCGAAACGTTTCTTGAAAATGGTTGGGCCGTTTATGAACCCATTGCAGAATTGAAACGAATGGTAAGGTATTAAATCATTAGGCCAATAGAATTTTTTTCTTTATGTATCAATTTTTTATTTTTTTTATAATTTTATATATACAGTGTGACCCATAGTTGATTTATATCATTTTAGTGAAAATCCACAAAAAATTGGGAAAATATATAATTTAACCTTCATAGTTGCAGTAAAATTCTAATTTTTTTGTTTTATAGATACAAGGTTGTCCAATAGTTACGCTTTTTTAATTTTGGTTTAATTTCATATCATTTTAATGAAACTCCACCTGAAATTGATTTTATTTTCCAAGGCTCAGCGACTGTCCTCTTATTTATTTTCGTTTATAAATACAGGGTGTCCATTATTTTGATTCTGGTTACAAATTCATATTATAATATTGAAATTCCACCAAACAATAAGAAAAAAATGCTATTCTCATTATTTGAGTGAAATTCCATAAAAAATTGATTGAATTTTCATCAGTGATATTCCTTTTGTTTTTTATAGATACAGTGTGTCCCAGATTTTTATTCGGGTTCAATATTTATATTTCAAATAAAATTCCACCTAAAATGAACCTTTTCCATGAGTTCCGCGTCATTATTCTAGATTTTTAGCTTTTATAGATACAGTTTGTCCTATATTTTGATTCTGGTTCATTTGTATTGAATATAATTCACAATATTTCAGTAAAATTCCACCAAAAATTAAATTCATTTCCATAAGTTACGTGGAATTTCTCATTTTTTTGCTTTTATTGATACAGTGTGTCTTTTTTATGGTATTCTAGCTCTGCTTTATAATTCATCTAATTTCAGTGACATTCCATTAAAAATTGGAATAATTTCTATCAGTTCACCGACTTTTCTCATTTATTCACCTTTATAGATACAGTATGTCCTATAATTGTAGTTTAAAATGAAATTTGACAAGTCTTGCAGCATTTCTTCCACCTTTTAGGGCGTGAACAACGATATGTGGAAAATATCCAAAATTAACGAGCAATACGATATTTGCGACAGTTACCCCGCGGTATGGGCGGTGCCGTCGCACGTTACCGACGACGATATTAAATGCGTGGCGGCTTTCAGAAGTCGAGGTAGAATACCGGTATTGAGTTGGATACATCCGGAATCTCAAGCAACTATCACGAGATGTTCTCAACCTTTAGTCGGAGTAAGATTTTATACGAGGTTGCGATCGAAACTTGTTCTGATTTCAATTTCGTCTTAGGTTGGTGGTAAAAGGTGTAAAGAAGACGAAAAATATATTCAGTTGATAATGGACGCTAACGCCCAAAGTCACAAATTATTCATAATGGACGCCAGACCGAGCGCTAACGCTATAGCTAACAAAGCTAAAGGAGGAGGGTAAGAAATGTTCGGGGGTAATTGGGAGATTTTGAAGGAGCTATTTTATATAGATATAAAAAATTTTAAATATTTCAGGTACGAATCCGAAGACGCTTACCAACACGCCGAATTAATATTCCTCGATATCCACAATATACACGTGATGAGAGAATCGTTGAGAAAATTGAAAGAATTAGTTTATCCCACGATAGACGAAATAAAATGGTTGTCGGGACTCGAATCGACATATTGGTTGAAACACATCAAATGCATATTGGCGGGAGCGTTGAGGATAGTGGATAAGGTAAAAATTGACATAAAAATGACCAGGATCGAATTTTCGTTTTGAATTTTTTCAGGTGGAAAGTCACAAAACTTCGGTGCTGGTGCACTGCTCCGACGGTTGGGATAGAACGGCGCAACTTACCGCTCTGGCGATGCTGTTGTTGGATCCTTTTTACAGGACGATCAAAGGATTCGAAATTTTAATCGAAAAGGAATGGTTGTCGTTCGGACACAAATTCCAACAGGTCGGTGAAAATAATCATCGATGCGGCCGATGATGATTTTTTTTTTTTTTTTTTTTGCAGAGAGTCGGTCACGGCGACGATCACCATTCGGACGCGGATCGTTCGCCCGTTTTTTTGCAATTTATCGATTGCGTTTGGCAAATTACTCAACAATTTCCGAACGCTTTCGAATTCAACGAACATTTTCTAATTACCATATTGGATCATTTGTATTCGTGTAGGTTTGGTACTTTTTTGTATAATACCGAAAGGGAACGACTTATCGAAAGTGAGTTTTTATCCGATTCTTTTTTTTTTTTTTTACTTATCCGAGTTGTTTTTGTATCGAAATACATCGAATCCTTTCAAACGATTATTTATTTATTAACGGTGTTTTAACTTTTGGTGGAATTTAATGGAAAGTCGAGATGAATTCCACGAAAAGTCAAATTTTAAATTGTTTGCGACTTTTTTATTGATATTCCATTAACATTTTGGGTAAAATCTTTACTTTTGGTGGAATTTTACGAGTTGAATTCCACGAAAAGTCAAGTTTTGAATTGATTTTCCACTTTTTTATTGATGTTATATCAAAATTTTGGATAAAATCGATACTTTTGGTGGAATTTAACGGAAATTCGAGATGAATTCCACGAAAAGTGAAGTTTTCAATTGTTTTTCGTCTTTTCAGTGATATTCTACCAAAAATTTCGATAAAATCGTTACTTTTGGTGGAATTTTACGAGTTGAGTTCCACTAAAAGTAAAGTTTTAATTTAATTTTCGACTTTTTATTGATATTACATCAAAATTTTGGAAAAAATCTTTACTTTTGGTGGAATTTAATGGAAATTCGAGATGAATTCCACGAAATGTCAAATTTTAAATTGATTTTCGACTTTTCAGTGAAATTCTACCAAAAATTTCGATAAAATCGTTACTTTTGGTGGAATTTTACGAGTTGAATTCCACTAAAAGTAAAGTTTTAATTTAATTTTCGACTTTTTATTGATATTAAATCAAAATTTTGGAAAAAATCGTTACTTTTGGTGGAATTTAACGGAAATTCGAGATGAATTCCACGAAATGTCAAATTTTAAATTGATTTTCGACTTTTCAGTGAAATTCCACCAAAAATTTCGATAAAATCGTTACTTTTGGTGGAATTTTACGAGTTGAGTTCCACTAAAAGTAAAGTTTTAATTTAATTTTCGACTTTTTATTGATATTACATCAAAATTTTGGAAAAAATCTTTACTTTTGGTGGAATTTAATGGAAATTCGAGATGAATTCCACGAAATGTCAAATTTTAAATTGATTTTCGACTTTTCAGTGAAATTCTACCAAAAATTTCGATAAAATCGTTACTTTTGGTGGAATTTTACGAGTTGAATTCCACTAAAAGTAAAGTTTTAATTTAATTTTCGACTTTTTATTGATATTAAATCAAAATTTTGGAAAAAATCGTTACTTTTGGTGGAATTTAACGGAAATTCGAGATGAATTCCACGAAATGTCAAATTTTAAATTGATTTTCGACTTTTCAGTGAAATTCCACCAAAAATTTCGATAAAATCGTTACTTTTGGTGGAATTTTACGAGTTGAGTTCCACTAAAAGTAAAGTTTTAATTTAATTTTCGACTTTTTATTGATATTAAATCAAAATTTTGGAAAAAATCGTTACTTTTGGTGGAATTTAAAGGAAAGTCGGGATGAATTCCACGAAAAGTCAAGTTTTTAATGGTTTTTCGACTTTTTTTATTGATATTCCACCAAAAATGTGGTAAAAACTTTTACTTTCATGAAATTTAACGAAAATTTGGGTTGGATTTTTTTGTTGAGATTTTCGTATTGTATTTTCGACTTTTCGGAGACATTTCATCAGATATTTCGAAATTTTATTAACTGATTGTTTTTATTATCATTTTAATGAGATTCCACCAAAATTTTGAAAAAAAAAACAAAAAGTTTTGGTAGCATTTAATGGAAAATCGAGTTGAAATCCAAAAAAAGTCAAGTTTTAATTTAATTTTCGACTTTTTATTGATATTCTACCAAAATTTTGATGAAACCTTTACTTTTTAATTCGAACTGAATTCCAAAATAATCGAAATTTGAATTGTTTCTCGTCTTTTTAGTGAAATTCGTTCAAAATCTTATAAAAACATTATTTTTGATGGAATTTAATGGAAAATCGTATTGAATTCCAAGAAAAATCAAAATTTGAATAATTTTTCATCTTTTTAGTTAAAAAAAATTTGATAAAATCATTACTTTTGGTGGAATTTTACGAGTTGAATTCCACCAAAAGTCGAAATTCAAATTGTCAATTGTCATTTTAGTGACATTCTTCTAAAAGTTGGCAAATTATTAAAAAATCAAATTTGTTTTCGTCGATTTAGTGATATTCCACCAAAAATTAAAAACTTAATAAGCACCCTTTAGATTTATTTCTGTTAATTTTTCAATTTTTGGTGGAATTCCGCTAAAATCATTACCTTCATTTCTTGGAATATTCATTGCAAATAAATTTTATTTACTTATAACTTTTGGTGGGATTGAATGAATCACTTATTGGCGTTGTCGTAGCATTCCACCAAAGATCGAAAAATAAATAAAAAGTTTAACGTTATTACAATTTCGTAACGTTCTATATATAAAAAAAAATCCATTAACTGCTAGAAATTTTCAAATTGGACTCAAATCTCGTTTCATTTCGTTAATTTGCAAATTTTTGGTGGAATTTCACTAAAACCTTGGAGGAAACGAATTTTTCTCTTCCATATTTAACTTTTGGTGGAATGTAACCAACGTTCTATTCACTATCTTATCCGTAACATTTCACCAAAAACCGAAAAAACAGTAAAAACTGGAATTTTATTACAATTTCGTGACATTCCACTGAAAATTCAATTCTATTGACCGGAAGACATTTTTAGATTAAAAATTATGAATAATTTTTTTGCAAATTGTACTCGAAACTCATTTCATTTCGTTAATTTTCAAATTATTGGTGGAATTTCATTAAAACCTTGGAGGAAACGAATTTTTCTCTTCCATATTTAACTTTTGGTGGAATGTAACGAAAATTTTATTTATTATCTTATCCGTAACATTCCACCAAAACCGAAAAAACAGTAAAAACTGGAATTTTATTACAATTTCGTGACATTCCACTGAAAATTCAATTCTATTGACCGGAAGACATTTTTAGATTGAAAATTATGAATGTTTTTGCAAATTGTACTCGAAACTCATTTCATTTCGTTAATTTTCAAATTATTGGTGGAATTTCATTAAAACCTTGGAGGAAACGAATTTTTCTCTTCCATATTTAACTTTTGGTGGAATGTAACGAAAATTTTATTTATTATCTTATCCGTAACATTCCACCAAAACCGAAAAAACAGCAATAACTGGAATTTTATTACAATTTCGTGACATTCCACTGAAAATTCAATTCTATTGACCGGAAGACATTTTTAGATTGAAAATTATGAATGTTTTTGCAAATTGTACTCGAAACTCATTTCATTTCGTTAATTTTCAAATTATTGGTGGAATTTCATTAAAACCTTGGAGGAAACGAATTTTTCTCTTCCATATTTAACTTTTGGTGGAATGTAACCAACGTTCTATTCACTATCTTATCCGTAACATTTCACCAAAAACCGAAAAAACAGTAAAAACTGGAATTTTATTACAATTTCGTGACATTCCACTGAAAATTCAATTCTATTGACCGGAAGACATTTTTAGATTAAAAATTATGAATAATTTTTTTGCAAATTGTACTCGAAACTCATTTCATTTCGTTAATTTTCAAATTATTGGTGGAATTTCATTAAAACCTTGGAGGAAACGAATTTTTCTCTTCCATATTTAACTTTTGGTGGAATGTAACGAAAATTTTATTTATTATCTTATCCGTAACATTCCACCAAAACCGAAAAAACAGCAATAATTGGAATTTTATTACAATTTCGTGACATTCCACTGAAAATTCAATTCTATTGACCGGAAGACATTTTTAGATTGAAAATTATGAATGTTTTTGCAAATTGTACTCGAAACTCATTTCATTTCGTTAATTTGCAAATTATTGGTGGAATTTCATTAAAACCTTGGAGGAAACGAATTTTTCTCTTCCATATTTAACTTTTGGTGGAATGTAACGAAAATTTTATTTATTATCTTATCCGTAACATTCCACCAAAACCGAAAACACAGCAATAACTGGAATTTTATTACAATTTCGTGACATTCCACTGAAAATTCAATTCTATTGACCGGAAGACATTTTTAGATTGAAAATTATGAATGTTTTTGCAAATTGTACTCGAAACTCATTTCATTTCGTTAATTTTCAAATTATTGGTGGAATTTCATTAAAACCTTGGAGGAAACGAATTTTTCTCTTCCATATTTAACTTTTGGTGGAATGTAACCAACGTTCTATTCACTATCTTATCCGTAACATTTCACCAAAAACCGAAAAAACAGTAAAAACTGGAATTTTATTACAATTTCGTGACATTCCACTGAAAATTCAATTCTATTGACCGGAAGACATTTTTAGATTAAAAATTATGAATAATTTTTTTGCAAATTGTACTCGAAACTCATTTCATTTCGTTAATTTTCAAATTATTGGTGGAATTTCATTAAAACCTTGGAGGAAACGAATTTTTCTCTTCCATATTTAACTTTTGGTGGAATGTAACGAAAATTTTATTTATTATCTTATCCGTAACATTCCACCAAAACCGAAAAAACAGCAATAATTGGAATTTTATTACAATTTCGTGACATTCCACTGAAAATTCAATTCTATTGACCGGAAGACATTTTTAGATTGAAAATTATGAATGTTTTTGCAAATTGTACTCGAAACTCATTTCATTTCGTTAATTTGCAAATTATTGGTGGAATTTCATTAAAACCTTGGAGGAAACGAATTTTTCTCTTCCATATTTAACTTTTGGTGGAATGTAACGAAAATTTTATTTATTATCTTATCCGTAACATTCCACCAAAACCGAAAACACAGCAATAACTGGAATTTTATTACAATTTCGTGACATTCCACTGAAAATTCAATTCTATTGACCGGAAGACATTTTTACATTAAAAATTATGAATAATTTTTTTGCAAATTGTACTCGAAACTCATTTCATTTCGTTAATTTTCAAATTATTGGTGGAATTTCATTAAAACCTTGGAGGAAACGAATTTTTCTCTTCCATATTTAACTTTTGGTGGAATGTAACAAACATTCTATTCACTAGCTTACCCGTAGCATTCCACCAAAAAACTTTAATTTTTCTTTTCCTTCTCCAGAAGTGAAAGAAAACACCGTATCCCTATGGTCTTATACGAACAGTAACCTAAACATGTACAAAAACCCCCTGTATTGGGCAAATCCTCTGCAACAAGTAGTTCTAGTACCGATAGCGAGCATAAGGCACATAAAACTGTGGAAATCGTATTATTGCCGATGGAATCCGAGTATGAGAACACAAGTAAATGTTTGATTCGAGAAAAAACCGCGTCGTCGTTAATTTTTTGTTTGTTTGTTTCGGTTGCAGGATCCCGTGTACCTTCGGATAAGGGAGCTTCTCCTTTTGAAGGAGCAGTTGGAGCACATCGTAGACGAATGCCGGAAAGAACAACAGGCGAGAATACAAAAAACCAGCGTTTCGCCTACGTGAAACGTCAATTGTCATTATTTGACAATTTTTTTTTAAGTGTTTGTTTTAGGATGATACCAAGGAGTAGTACAATCAGTCGATATAAATTTCTCGTTCAGGTTAAATAATTCATTTGGAACTTGTAATAATAAAAATTAATTTTAAGTCAAACGGCTGTTTTTTTTTATTACCTATACATTTTTCCTTTATTAAAAATGATAATTTATAAATCCCGATTCTTGGTGGAATAATTTACAATTTTTGATAAACAGTTTTGTTTTATACAACGTTTTGGTGGAATATTTTATAATCATTTCGAATCTGGATTAAAAATTTTGTCGTTTATGAACTTTTGGTGGAATATTTCACAAAAATTTTGATATTTAAAAACTTTTGGTGGAATATTTGTCATTTATTTTGACTCGTTCATGGAAAATTGAGATGTTTGTTTGAAAACTTTTGGTGGAATATTTTAACATCATTTCCTAACTTGGATGAAAATTTTTTTGTATTTTAAAAACTTTTGGTGGAATATTTCACAAACATTTTCAACGTTAGATGGAGAATTTGATGTTTTAAACCTTTTGCTGGAATATTTGTCAATTATTTTGACCCTTTCATGGAAAATTTTAATGTTTAGAAACTTTTGGTGGAATATTTTACAATAATTTTTTATCTTTGGTAGAAAATTTTTTCATTTAAAAACCTTCGGTGGAATATTTAACAATTATTTTAAATTTCTAATAGAAACTTATGCTCTACAAAAACTTTTGGTGGAACATTTTACAACAATTTCCAACCTTTGATAACAAATTCCGTCATTTAAAAACTTTTGGTGGAATATTTCACAACGATTTTGAATTTTTGATGAAAAATTTTGATATTTTAAATCTTTTGGTGGAATATTTCACAATCATTTTGAATCTTTGATGGAAAATTTTGTCATTTAAAAACTTTGGTGGAATATTTTACAATTTTTGATTGACAATTTTGTTATATACAACGTTTTGGTGGAATATTTTATAATCATTTCGAATCTGGATAAACATTTTGTCGTTTATGAACTTTTGGTGGAATATTTCACAAAAATTTTGATATTTAAAAACTTTTGGTGGAATATTTGTCATTTATTTTGACTCGTTCATGGAAAATTGAGATGTTTGTTTGAAAACTTTTGGTGGAATATTTGAAAATCATTTCTTAACTTGGATGAAAATTTTTTTTTCTTTTAAAAACTTTTGCTGGAACATTTCACAATTATTTTGAATCTTTGATGGAAAATTTTGATATTTTAAATCTTTTGGTGGAATATTTTACAAATATTTCGAACCTTTTATTATAAATTTCGTCATTTAAAAAGTTTAGGTGGAATATTTCACAACGATTTTGAATTTTTAATGGAAAATTTTGATATTTTGAATCTTTTGGTGGAATATTTTACAAATATTTCGAACCTTTGATTATAAATTTCGTCATTTTAAACCTTTTGGTGGAATATTTCCAATTATTTTGAATATTTGATGGAAAATTTTGATATTTTGAATCTTTTGGTGGAATATTTCACAACGATTTTGAATTTTTGATGGAAAATTTTGATATTTTAAATCTTTTGGTGGAATATTTTACAAATATTTCGAACCTTTGATTATAAATTTCGTCATTTTAAACCTTTTGATGGAATATTTCATAACGATCTTGAATTTTTGATGGAAAATTTTGATATTTTAAATCTTTTGGTGGAATATTTCACAACGATTTTGAATTTTTGATAGAAAATTTTGATATTTTGAAAATTTTACAAATATTTCGAACCATTGATTATAAATTTCGTCATTTTAAACCTTTTGATGGAATATTTCATAACGATCTTGAATTTTTGATGGAAAATTTTGATATTTTAAATCTTTTGGTGGAATATTTCACAACGATTTTGAATTTTTGATAGAAAATTTTGATATTTTGAAAATTTTACAAATATTTCGAACCTTTGATTATAAATTTCGTCATTTTAAACCTTTTGATGGAATATTTCATAACGATCTTGAATTTTTGATGGAAAATTTTGATATTTTAAATCTTTTGGTGGAATATTTCACAACGATTTTGAATTTTTGATAGAAAATTTTGATATTTTGAAAATTTTACAAATATTTCGAACCTTTGATTATAAATTTCGTCATTTTAAACCTTTTGATGGAATATTTCATAACGATCTTGAATTTTTGATGGAAAATTTTGATATTTTAAATCTTTTGGTGGAATATTTCACAACGATTTTGAATTTTTGATGGAAAATTTTGATATTTTAAATCTTTTGGTGGAATATTTCACAACGATTTTGAATTTTTGATGGAAAATTTTGATATTTTAAATCTTTTGGTGGAATATTTTACAAATATTTCGAACATTTGATTATAAATTTCGTCATTTTAAACCTTTTGGTGGAATATTTCCAATTATTTTGAATATTTGATGGAAAATTTTGATATTTTAAATCTTTTGGTGGAATATTTCACAACGATTTTGAATTTTTAATGGAAAATTTTGATATTTTGAATCTTTTGGTGGAATATTTCACAACGATTTTGAATTTTTGATGGAAAATTTTGATATTTTAAATCTTTTGGTGGAATATTTCACAACGATTTTGAATTTTTGATGGAAAATTTTGATATTTTAAATCTTTTGGTGGAATATTTCACAACGATTTTGAATTTTTGATAGAAAATTTTGATATTTTGAAAATTTTACAAATATTTCGAACCTTTGATTATAAATTTCGTCATTTTAAACCTTTTGATGGAATATTTCATAACGATCTTGAATTTTTGATGGAAAATTTTGATATTTTAAATCTTTTGGTGGAATATTTTACAAATATTTTGACTTTTTGAAGGAAAATTTTGAGTGGGACCTCTGCCAACATTTCGAACCTTTGTTAGAAAACTTTGTTTTGGTGGAATAGCACGAAATAATTCGATTAGCCTCGGTTTAAATTTCGTACAATTCCACCAAAAAAACAAAAATTGAAATCTTGCTATTAGATCATCGACAAATATTTGTCCCGCACTATAAAATTGTAAATCGAGAGTTTTTGGGGTGTTAGAAAAAGTAATGGGAAATGGTGTTATGAAATCAAACGCTTCTTCATATTAAAGCAAAATATATTACAAGATCATCATTAAAAACAAATATCTAAAAGGTAACTAAGTTAAATACTTAAAATAAATCTATAAATATTTTTATTATTTTTTTTTTTTCATTATTCCTATACAACTTCATAATATACTTCGAGAAAAATAATCCTATTAATACTTTTTTTTTCGACGATTTTTTTTTGTAAGTATTTATAGGAAACACTCAAAATTTTGACATAATATGGCTCCATTTATATTTTTATTAAATTGGCAGTACTTTTCGGATGATATATTGCGAACAAAGAACACATCGACGATTTTGGCAGTGACATTTTGTTCAAAAAAAGAAATTAATTAAAAAAAAAATAGCAACAACACCACGCCTAAACTGAATATTTTTTTAAAAAAATTGTTGATTTACTTCAAATATATCACTTTTTTCGAAAATTTAACCTACATATCTAAAACTCTTCTCTCCATTATTCTTTCGTTACTTTTATTTTAACTTTTAGAATTAGAGGTTTGTCGTAACTTTCCGTTTCGAGTATAACCGTTTCCGGTTTACCGTGTATAACCAATTCGAATTCTCCGGGTTGCTTCAAACGCTTCCTAAAGTGCAACGCCCAAACGCCGTGTTTCTTGATCAATTCGAATTTTTTCTCTTCGTTACCTTCCACTATCTTGTACACCATTTCGGTCTGGTTAAAAAAAAGAAAAACGCCATTAAATGCAAATATGGGGCAAACATCACGGACGATCCGAAATGTCTCTTTGGGCATTAAGGAAGAAGATATTGCGGATTACATCATTAAAACATGAGGAAATAAAAGTTTAGGGAGTACTGGAGGTAAATGTTGGGTGATGATACAAAAGACCAAGAAGTCTCCGAAGAATGGAGGACAACAGACAACGTTGGTGGAGAACGAACCAGTTTGGAGATGAAACCAAGGCTGTAGTGCCAAATGAAAGACAATTAATGAATGAATTACCTTTACTGCTGGTTGTAATTTGATAATTCTTGTCCGATGTCTAGTTTGAGAGATCTTCAAATCGAGTTCCAACGATTCTTCAATATCTTCGTGTTTATGTCGTTTGAGTCTTTCGATTCGGAAAAGTTCGGCGATCGTATCATTATGCAACGCCCTGGCTAATCTTCTTCGTCTGGAAGATCTTCTGTGTCTACCGTTCACCTATACACGAACATTTTTTTGATAGGAATCAAACATTTTTTTTTTTTTCTTATTAAACTCACTTTACACGAGAAACAACCTTCGGTAGTGATGAGTTTGTCTTTGGATCCGCTCGGATAGTCTTCGTCTATTTGATATACGGGAACATCTCCAATATCTTGTCCATATCCTCCGTATAAAGGAGTTATAGTAGAAAGACAATGTCCCTGTCCGATACGATGATATCCTTGTGGACATCCGCAACTGAATCCCCCACCGCGACTGTTGCAACCAAAAGCGCATGGGGCTCCAGAACAACTGGCGCTAACCTAAAACGCGACAAATCTATTGGACACATTTATCTCCCTCAAGTAAAAGGGACAAAATTTCATATGGGAAGGAGTTGTAACAATATTCCAGAAGGATTAGGAATAACCTTGAATCTTCCTCGTGGACTAAAAAAAGGATAATAATCCAGAACGTTATGGAGTGCTCTGGATTACTCTTCAAATTTTTAGACAATGTTCTAGAAACTTCTAGAAGGCAAAACTTTCAGACGTTATATCAAACAAGATTCCAGGATGTTTTCGAATGTTTTCCAAGAATTCTGGATTGTTCTAGAAACTTCTAGAAGGCAAAACTTTGAGACGATATATCAAATAAGATTCCAGAATGTTTTCGAACGTTTTACAAGAATTCTGGATTACTCTAGAAACTTCTAGAAACCAAAACTTTTAGAGGATATATCAAACAAGATTCCAGAATGTTTTCGAACGTTTTCCAAGAATTCTGGATTGTTCTAGAAACTTCTAGAAACCAAAACTTTTAGAGGATATATCAAACAAGATTCCAGAATGTTTTCGAACGTTTTCCAAGAATTCTGGATTGTTCTAGAAACTTCTAGAAGGCAAAACTTTTAGAGGACA